>NC_138908.1:24819749-25334847 GCF_965231255.1 Vanellus vanellus
TCCCCGGGAAGTGGGCAGTGATGCTCATGGGAGGACAGAGCTGCGTGGGAGGGAGCTGCGGGGAACTGGAGCGGGGAGGAAGCCCTTCCACCTGAACATCCCCAGCGATGGCTGTTGTTTGCATGTTGAAGGTCCAACAGGGCGGCCCAGCACGAGCTGGAGAGGGACCTGGCCCACAAGCAGGCGGCCCACCGCATCGATGACAAGTGTCACCACCTGAGGAGCACCTCCCACGGCATCAGCTACTACCCAGCGGTGGAGTGGGTCGATGCCACGTGAGTGCACGCTGGGCGGCACGCCAGCAGCAAGCTGTGCCCGGGATGCACGGTGCCTCTCCCTGGCAGGGAGCTGCTTGTCCCCAGCCCACTGTCAAGGCACGTGCATCCCGCCTGGAGACAGCTGCCTGAGTGGGACCGTTTCTCTCTGCTTATTGTTATTCTTACTGTTATTGTTATTGTTAACCTTACCTTTATTCTTACCCTTACTCGTACTCTTCTTCTCATTCTTATTTTCTGTTGTTGTTCTATTAAACTGTCTCTATCTCCACCCGTGAGTCCTGGTCTTTCTCTTTCCCCTCCATTGAGAGTGGCTGTGTGGTCCTAGCTGCTGGCCAGAGTTAAACCACAACCTATGCTCAAATTAAAGACGGAGATTTCAGATACGTTTAATCAGTGCTGCTCCCAGGCAGGCTTCATGCCTGCCCACGTCCAGCTTCAGCACTACGGGCTTACCGGGGCCTCTTCTTCCCCCTCACCTCCTGAAGGATCTCGGTGCCGGACTCTTGGGCCAAGATCACAGACGACAACATCCTCCGCTCACAGAGCCAACGGGCGGCCTCCTCCAAGCTGCGGGACAACATCGAGAACCTGCTGGTGGTGGTGGCAAACGAGATGCGGA
The DNA here is from genome assembly GCF_965231255.1 of Vanellus vanellus. Taxonomy (NCBI): domain Eukaryota; kingdom Metazoa; phylum Chordata; class Aves; order Charadriiformes; family Charadriidae; genus Vanellus; species Vanellus vanellus. The sequence continues at coordinate 24,820,647 of NC_138908.1, forward strand.
GCCAGTTCAACAGGGTGAACATCGCCTTCACCAAACGCATCAGCGAGACAGCCGATGCCAAGAGCAAGATCCGGACCCACCTGGCCAAGGTAGTCGGAACCCCTCCCTTTCGGTGTGTCACTGTCACTTCCTAGTGACGCCCCTGAGGTGGGACCCTTAGGAGTTGGCACCGTAATTTCATCTCAAGGGGTCTGTTTTTGCTAGGGCATCCTCACTGGCAGCCTGGGAGCACAGGGATTGCCAGCAGAAAATGCCAATGCTGGTTGCATCTCCTGGTAGTTCCTTCAGAAGCGCTGGCTGCCCTCCAGAACGGCCTTGCTGGGCCTCTGCTGGGCTGCCTGCTGGGGGGGTTGCAGGCTTGCTTCTCCTCCAAGGACGTGCTTTCACTCTCCGTGCTCTGGGGCTGCTGCACGGGCATGCGTGTGTTTGCTTTGCCAAGCAGAGTCAGTGGAAATCAGTGATGGACACCTGCCTCAGAGCTGTGGGTCTCATAGAAAGCTTCCTGAAACGTGCCCGACACTGTATTGAGTAACTGAGGGAAGACGGGGCTTGCAGCACTGCGAGCTGATGCCACGTCTTTCAGTGAGGATCCATGAAGAACCTTCCCTCTCTGAGTTACTGTTGATGGATGATTAGTTCCAGCAAGCGGTAATTTTGGGAAGCTGGGAATTCAATAGGTCCATCAGTGCTCCAAAACCTCCTCTGATGTGACAGCAAGAGCCAAGAGAGGTTTTTCCCTGAAGAAAAATTACTCTTGGCTCTGCGCCTTGATGTGTAGCAGAATGACAGGGGTCTGAGCCCAGGGTCTGCTTATTGAACTTGTTTTGTTCTGCAGATGGACAAGAGGAAAGGGTAATTATGTTGTCACTTGAGAAGATACATTTAATTTGTGCATGGGTTTCTTTTTTACGCCAGACGCTGCAGGAAATCTTCCAGGTGGAGAAGACCATCGAAGCCATCCAAAAGGCCATTAGGGACCAAGGGCCTCCCTTAAAAGTGGCTCAGAGCCGTCTGGACGAGCGCACACGCAGACCAAACGTGGAGCTGTGCCGGGACACTGCCCAGCTCCGGTAAGGCAGGAGCGTGGGTCTGGTGGGCTCCTTGAGGAGTTACGGCTGGTAGCACCCGGGGGTAGCACTGCATGAAAAATTAAGCATGGGCTTTTCTTTCAACAGTCCTTCCATAAGCGCACTGCTATAATCAAAAGCAATGAGCAGGTATTGCAGCCTTTGGGTGCTGGGAGAGCTCTGCGCCCACAAAGGAGGCTGTACACCATGGCCGGGTATAGCCTGATGGCACCCCATGAGGGGATGGATTCTTCCCGCTTGGGTAAGCCCCATCTTCTCTCCAGCCTGCTTCCCGGCAGTTGGATGTGCTCAGTTTTGAAGGACGAGCCCTTTACTCTCCAACAGGATCCTGCTGAGATCCCTTAGGCCCTTCCTTTTGGGGAACTGCAAGGAAGGGTGCCCCCTATGGAGAAGCAGAAAGGGCTGTCCTCACCTTCTCCGAGGACACTGGAAATCCTTTCAAGGACACAGTGGTCTGTTTGGGATTGCACGCCGAGGAGCTGTGGAGAAGTAGGCTGGCCTGAGCGCCCAGCAGCACCCCCTCTGAGGCACCCCAAAGTTCACCCCTCCTGGGAGCCCGTTGGGCAAGACTCCAGCTGAAGCCTTTTCAGAGCAATTGAAACCCAGCCCCACAGCCTTTGCAGCATCTCGTACAACAAGGGTTTTTTCCATCCTCCCCTTGTTTCACATTCACTTTTAGCCTCTCCCAGATGTCCTGTTTTCTTTGTGTGCATCTGTGGGCATGGGGAGGATGCCTGCACAGGGAAATCCAGGAGGGGGAGCCAACAAACCCCCCAAACCAAGCAGGAACAGGAAACCACACCTGCTCATCCCTCTTCTTGCTGGCCCGAGCTGCTCTGGGAGAGGCGGCTGCGCATTGCCAAAGCCTTTGAGCAGACTTAACCATGCCTCCCCGCTGAGGTCTGGAGGAACTCTGCCCTCAGCTTTCCCATGCGTCTGCCAGAAACGGGGGTCTGAGTTAGTCTGAGCACGCTGAAGGGGGAAATCCTGTGACCAAGGGGCCCTTCAGCAATGCCACGCTAGAAACCACCCCCACGATGGCACTGTTAACCAGGGTTTCTTGCTGTTTTCCAGCCTTGTCAACGAGGTCCACAAAATCAACGAGACGGTCCAGAGCCTCCAGCAGCGCCTGAGAGACACCGAGGACACCCTGCAAATGCTGGTTCATACCAAGTCGGTCTTGCAGCATGACCTGGCCGTCAAAGCCAACACACTCTTCATTGATGAGGAGAAGTGCATGGGCATGCGCAAGACCTTTCCCAGCACGGTGCGGCTGCTGGGTTCCATTTAGGCTCAGCTGAACTCACTGAATCTGTTGTGGGAGGGATTCCCAGTTTGGCTAAGAGGCTTTGGAAATACTTGATTAGAGTTTCACTTCCTGGTGAAAGCCATGAGTAGAAATTAAATGATCTGTTTGTGTGTTATACGGTCTACCGGTATTTTTTTTGCCTTTGGTTTTTCTCTTTCCACTGTACTTTCACGGTGTGCCAGAAAGTCACTGAAAATACTTTGTAAGCGACTAAGAGTAAATCCACCCACGGGGATTCAGTCCTACCCTCTCAGTCGGTGATTTTAGGAGAAAAACTGTCGTGTCTGCCTCCTTTTGAGGCACCTTCTTATCACCTTCTTAGAGGAACACCTTTTCATTCCTTGGTGTTTCCTTCTTGCCTCATCGCTGGAAGACTTCAGGTGTCCTGCAGCGTAGCCAGCACATCTCAGAGCAACAGCCTGTGGGCCCTCGCTAGCACCCTGTCCCTCTAACCTTGGCGTGTCATCTCACAGCTTGTCACAGGTAAGCCTGATATTGTCCCCCTCTCCCTTCAAGCCTCGTTTTAAGCGCTGTCAGGGAGCCCTGATAGCTGGTGAGCAAAGACCTTCTTCCCCCTTTGAGACAAGTGAATCCCATCTGACGCCGGCAAGCCTGGTGCTGTGTAGGCCATCCCCTTATCAAAAAAAACAAAATTCTGTTGGTCACACCAGCCATGGAGCCACCTATTAATAGACTGGGCTTGTCTGTATGTTTCTTCCAATGTCGCTGCCTGTAACTGGAAGGAAAGAGGAAAAAATAACCTGTGCCCCACATCCCCTTACCAACCGTCCCAAGGCCCTGAAGTCTCTTTTGATCGCCATAGGAGGAAATGTTGCAGCTTCACCACCACACACACGGAAGAGCAATAATGGGTAATAGTCCAGGTGAGCTGTGTGGGGACATCGCACCCTGGGGAGCTGGGAGGGTTTCTTTCTTGAGGGACCTGGGCATTTCTTCCAGCCCTCCTCAGGCCAGCCAGTGACCGTGGCCTCTCTTCCTTTTCCAGCCTGACACCGGCTGCTGCAGCGCCACAGGGAGGGAGCACTTGGTCACCCCCAGCTGCCCCTAGCACGATGCAGCGAGTGGAGAGCATGGCAATGGACCTGGACAACCGCTGCCCAGTGTGCCTGGACAGCTGGGACGATGCCGCCTATGCCATGCCATGCCTCCACCAATTCTGTTACCAGTTCATCCTGCGCTGGGCTAACAGCAAGCCCGAGTGCCCTCTCTGCAAGAGGAGAGTGCGATCCATCGTGCACTCGGTGAGGGCAGACAATGACTTCGAAGAGGTTGCCATCGCGTCATCTGCCTCAGCCCCCGCACCAGTTGGCACCCGGCAGGCCGGAGGAGCGCCCAGGCACCCAGACACCCACAGCCCCCCTCGCCGCTCTGTAACACCTCAGCCGCTGGCAGTGGAGTCGGTGCCCAGGGCTCTGGTGGGCGGCCTCCAGCCCCATACCTGGGCGTTCCTCTTTGACGACCACCCGGCTCTCCTCCAACGCTTTCTGCCCTGGCTCCAACAGCAGCTGGGGCTGATCTTTGCCGAGGAGCCTTCAGCAGCCGTTGTGATGGAGGACCTCATCTTGGCCGTCCTGGGCTTCTTTGGTCTGGACGAAGAGGTCCTGGTCCGGCTGCTGCAGGTCAGCCTCCAGGATCGCGCGGCGACATTTGTACAGCAGCTTATCAACGTCGCCGTGCAACGCTGCAGCGCGGAGGCCCACCGTCTGCTGGGCCTCGAGGACAGCCATGCTGCCGAGGAGCGGGAGGGCAGCCCCGTGGCTGTCCCTCCTCCTGCTGCCTCCAGAAGGGGGTCTCCTGGCCCTGGCCAAGCCACCTCCCGCAGCCCTGCCGCAGACGATGAAGAGGAGCGACCCAACACCTCCACCGCTGCTCTTCATGGGGCTCCCGGCAGCTGCCCGATGCCCCTGTTCCAACCAACGGGGAACAGGAGGAGCTGCATGACGATCCAGGGGAGGTTGCCGCAGGTCCCTCTACTCCCAGCCGCAGCAGGGACCTCTCCCGTGGGGGGCCACGGCGAGGCCCGAAGAGGAGGGCCAGCAGCTCCCAACATTCACCTCAGCCACCCAAGAGGCCACCCCGCCGGCACAACTAGAACAAGGCCCCAGGAGCTGCCAAAACCAGGGCCAGGCCAGCAGCTGGGACACATGCCGGCCAACGGTTCAGTCAGAAGGGGGACTCCAGGGCTGGACCATGCCCCACTGCCAAACGTCCCATGCCTGGTCTCCTCCTCACCACATCATCTGCCCCCACCTCCCGGGGATCTGCTCTCCTACCAGCCTCTACTGCCCCGTCATGCCCTGCAACACTGGCACCCAAATCTTTCCTCCTGCTCAGAGTCTGCACCACTTGGCTCTGCCCTCTGCATCACCCCATGCTCACACCCTGCCAAGGCAGGAGCCACAAGAAGTTCAACAGGAGAAAGAAGTGAAGTCCAGAACCTGGCGAGGGACAACCCCAGGAACCAGCACATTTGGCGCGCTGCTCGGCTGGAAAGCAGCTTGGCGTAAAAAGCCCTGCAGGTCCTGGTGGCCACCCAGCTGATCATGAGCCAACAGTGTGCCCTTGCCACCAGGAGCACTGATGGTGTCCTGGGCTGGACTGGAGAGAGAGTCTGGAGAGAGAGTCTGGCAAAGGAGTGTGAAGATGATAAAGGCACTGCAGCATCTCTCCTCTGAGGAAGGGCTGAGCGAGCTGGCACCGCTTAGCCTGGTGAAGAGAAGGCTCGCAGGGGAATTGATCAATGCATAAAAAGCCTGATGGGAGGCTGCAGAGAAGATGGAGCCAGACCCTGGCTGAGCGGCGCTGGCTGTCTCTGCTGCAGCAGGCGGCCTTCGCAAGATGACATCCAGAGGTCCCTTCCAACCTCAGCCTTTCTGTCATTCAGTGAAAGTATTTGAATTGCCTAAAGAATCTATATGAATAACTTCAGTGCTGTTCTATAAAGTCAATAAAGAAGAGAAAGTAGTACAAACTTGCTGACGTTCCTCAAACTCTATTGATCGAATCATTAATACTGTGAAGTTCCAACACGCAGGGACGTCCCCAAATTCACTTATATGTTCTGGAAGACTGCCTCAGCTCAGTGAGCATGACCCCGACATGGGGTACAATTCTGCTGTGCTTATACTTAGTTGCCATCCTCAGGACACGTACCAGATGTATGACACAGGTGCAGGTTCTGCTGCTGAATAAAAGGACTGTAATCTAGGGCTGCTAAGAAAGACCCATAACAATTATGCTATAGAAGAAATATTTCCTCTCTCTTCTGCTGATCTTGCAATTTTTAGTTTAGTGGAAACTGCTCAGTTTTCTTCACCTTACTTTGAGTATTTCCCACTGTTATGCCTGTCCTCAAGGATAAAAAAAACAACAGCAACAAAATCACACATCTCTACTTCCACTATTACACGTAAAACCATTCTGGGAGCTCAATACAGTTTTGTATATATTCATTATTTCCTTTTTATTTTATTCTTAACGTTTTAGTCAAGTAGTTCAGTTCCTTCTGAAATCCTGAGTCTCTCTTTCTCTCTCCTGCCTCTCTTTGAAGACACGTTGACGAGAGCATCTGTCCTGCCACCCAGTGGCCAATCCGGCCCAAACCACAACAGCCATAGAGAATCATACCTCCAGTATCAACTCTGTGCTACAGCTCATAATCAAACCTTACCAGCTATTTAGTCCTCTCAGTTTTTATTGACACAGAGCAAGTTTTGCAGACCCAGTCCAGTTTTGTTCCGGGGAAATTCTATCTGGCCTCATCTTTCCAGGGCCAGGCATCACACACCGCAGCAGGTAAAACATCCTGTCCTGCAGAACGCCCGTTTTCATGGGGGAGGGAAACAGCACTGCGGGTAGCATGATAACGTAGACCACAGAAGCAAGTGGGCAGAGCTCCATGAAAACACTGCCAGGCTTTTTGCCACACAAGGACTACCCCTGCAGTCTTGTCAGAGGTTGCTTACTTAGCTTATAGCAGTCCACCCCTCCAACGTCAAAGGTGTCGCTGCAAGACTGAGACCCCAGAGATGCCACAGAAAGCACCATCTCCACCCCTTTACCAAAGCGGTTCCCGGTTAAGTACCAACAGCAGGAATTGCTGCTGCCCACTGCTCTGGGCATCCGCCACCATCCACCCCACACAAAGGGCCAGCTGGGTATCTCCCCCATGGGCACGCCAACTCTGCAGACTCCTTTCAGGTGTCTTTTCAGGCAGAGCAGACACAGACCAGATGAGTTTCAAGCTGAAACACGACTTTGTCATGCAGGCAGAGAAAAAAGCTCTCAGAACTTGAGAGTTTTATTTCACAATCTGAAAAATGACACACAGCGTAGGTACAAAGACAAGGAGACGCTACAGTCCACAGCAGGAGCGGTGGTCAGGCACTCTCCCTGCACCTCTTTGCCAGGGACGGTGCTCTTGCACAGGCAGAGGTATCTTCTCCCCTCCCCAAAAGCGCACCGACCCCACAGACAGACATTTCTCCCACACCTCCTCTGAAGGAAGGCTACCAGCGTCCCACCTGCAGAATTAGCCAGAGACTTCTCAGCACCTTATCATGCCGCTGTGCTTTCAGTCAGAACGGCATTTTTGATTATAAGCAACTAAGGGCAGAACTAAAGTAAATCTCCATCAAAATGCAGCAAAACCATGACACTGTTCTTATTCCTCCGGCTTCTTTCCAGAGTCATTTACAAAATACCATTCCTCTCTAGGCCACTCCTAATGGACAGCCTTTCAAGATTTTTCAAATCCACAGCAGCATCTTCTTTAAGAGTTTAGCACCCAACACAGAGCTGAAGGCATTTCTCCTTCTCCTAAGAAAGCCCAGCTCAATCTCTACTTTGCTTCCCATCTTCCCCACCCCAACTCACACCAACACAGCGCACGCACCTCCTCAAGCAACACTTTCTTTCACCAAAACACAGGACCTGTTTCTGAAGTCAACTGCCGGAGGGACCAGCGAGAACTGCTTGGGCTCTTCTACCTGTGACATTGAAAGGGATGTTGAAGTGGGATTTCAGTAGTGAACTCAACATGACAAACTCCAGCAGAGGTAAGAAAAACACATTTTTTAGGAACTAGTTCAAAACAGGGCCCAGGAGCACCACTAAGTGTTTCAGTGCCACATCCCCCCTCTCCAGTAACACCAGAGTCGCAGCAGAACTCTCATCTGTAACAATAAACGTACGAGGCACATACTGCCTGTAAAAGCAGAATATCCAAAACTGCAGGCAAATCCTCACTGGCACAGAGCAGCACACTTCAGTCCTCCTCAGGGTCTCTGTTGAAAGGGTGGTAACTGGAGCAACGGGATTTGCCACTGCCTCCTTTCTTCCTACAGAAGAAAGCTATCGAGTATTGCCATACATTTGCCTTTCTGCTCTGGCAGAGCCCTTTCTTCCGCAGGCCTCTCTGAAGTCCTTGGGAAGTGCGGAGTGCCCACAGCTCTCCTGTTCCACCCCCAGCGCTGGAGGCAACCCAGGGGAGAATTAGAGCAGTCGAGAAGCTGCTCTGGCTTGCGTTGCTGTGTGAACGCATGCCGACCACCTCCACAGACGCAAGGCTAACGGCAACCCACCAGCAAGGAACGCTTCTTGCACCAGCCTTCTTCAATACCTACATACTTTTGTGGGCCTAAGCCCAGGTCTCCCATGACAATTTTCATTAAGCTGCATTCTAAGTGATGATTTTTCAAAACACTCTGGAGATTGTCCTTTCTTAGCAGCTTTCTAACTGCTCAATCAATGCAAAGTATTATTTTTCCCACACAAATGGAAACTCATTGGTCTCAACCTGATATTACTCGGTGTTCCTCAAGAGTATCAGCCTTTTCTCCCAGCTGACACTTCAAGAGCAGATGCAGCAGCTCAGCCATTTCCCAAGAAATTCTACACAAATTTGCAGTACCTGGAACTAGGTGCCTACACAGAAGTCACATCTCATGGGAAAACACACGTTTAAGGCCATCCCTCACACTCTGGTGTTGCTGGCCTTCTTTTGCATACATTTGTTTTCCTAGGTATAAGGATTAACAAAACCATGAATCATTTGGGTCAGTCTGCCACACCCTGCAGGTAATACTGCATAGCATGTTTTCCAAGTGTTCACGGCCCTGGGAGTCACGCTTGCCCACATGGAACAATAAATGCTCAATAATGCCCAGATCACAAAGCCAATACGCTGCTTGTGTGCACCAAATAGAAGGCAAAAGCACAGGAACTCCTATGCAACAAGGGTCCGAAGAAGCAGAAGAAGCTGCAAGTCGAAACCTGAGTCATCAGATCCCAAATTTGGTCCAGTTGTTTTGTGAGTACGAGTAGCAATGAAGACACACAGAGCGACAAACACAGCAATCCTCTTGGTGTCTTCAGGAAGAACCTAAATCATTAGGCACAGTCAGAAATGGTGAGCGTCCTCAGATCATGTGCCTGAGCTCAAAAAGGAAACGTTTCTCCTCCAGACTGGCACAACCTGTGGAAATAAGACTATCAGGAATGCTGCTGAGAAGGAGAGAGATTAAGATGGGCAGATCAAAAGTCAGCATGTTGCACCTTAACCTGCGGAGGGACAAGGGCAAAAGGTTACAGAATTTGCAAACGCGTGCTCAGGGAACAAAGAAATACTGGAAGCAAAGCCGCGGCTCCCCAAGGCTTGTGTCCTGGGCTCATGGGAAGGAAGCACGGCTAGCAGCTTGGAAACCTGCCAACCTGATGCTCAGGCTTTCCTGAGATAAGGCTCCAAGGCAATCCTCAACAGCTGTCTTTTCCCTCTACTTCCAGGAGCTGCAACAACAGAGAGGAAAGAAGGAGGAGAGAGACAATGGGGGAAAGAGGAATGAAACCAAGCCCACCAAGTGCCAAGGTATAGCCATCCCTGCTGAAAGGAGCACTCCCCCATTGTTTAAATCCTTCCTTTCTGCTCCTTGGCTCCGTCAGGATCCTGCCAGCCTGTGCTTTCAGCAGCAGCCTTTCTCTCCCGGGTGAAAGCAGAGCGCTCCAGCTCGCTCTTAGCTGCCCTTGAGCATCTGCCCGTGACAGCACACACACCCAACTTCACGCATCTCCTGCCACGGGCAGCCGAATCCCAGAGGCGTGCATGCAGCAGCTCTCTTCTCCCCCAAACACTCTTGCTGGCATGTTACCCACCTGCCTACTCAGAGGTCGACAACTGCTTAGAGGGTCTGCTATCTTAACCGGCAGTCAAGTAGTGCCAGACTATCCAGTCCACAAGCCAGCTGTAGCTCGCAAATCTCTGGGTGGGGGTTCAGCACACAAGTAAAAATTTTGCTGCCACCCACCCACTGATGCTCCGTGGATTCCCTCCTGTGCTGCAGCCCTGACTTCTGTGGCTCCCTTTGCTCAGGGGCACTTCAGACTTGCAGCAAATTGTGCTCAGATTCCAGCCCTTCAAATACAAGCCGCATGTTTTAGTCATTCCACATAGGGGAATCAACCCAAGATCACAGTACATCATCAATCAAGTTCATAAAGAAAAAGGCTGTCAGTAGGTGAGGGGTTTGGGGGTATTTTATAGGAAAGAGCACCTGCTCTTCCAGGTGTCTCAGCCTTCCAAGACCAAAGCGTGGAATACTAAGAACTACGTAGATACAGCATTTCCATCGCTTGAGCCTGCACTTGTTTGTGGCCTCAGAAGGGTCCGCACAGCTCCGTCATTTAAGAGAGCTGCTGCTCTAAAGGCAGGCACTCCAATGAAGAATTCTCAAGCAGTTCACCACACTCCATCATGAAGCTGCCTCTCCTGAACAATGCAGAAAACCAGGCTGCATATAAGGTGTTTCTAAGGAATCATTTTTCTGGTACTGGTTCAATAAGTCACACACCTACCTAAGCACTAAGGCTCTGCCTAAGAAAGCAATGACACAGAGAATTGCTCACACCACAACTAGAAAGTACAAAGTTAAATCTTATCAAAATGAAACGGAAATATTGGAACGGTCACAGGTTTGTTGTTGTTTTAGTTTTGTTTTTTTTTTTAAATTTATTGGATGTCACCAGGTCTCTCTTTAAGCCATAAAGCACTGATTCAGCTGATGAAGAACATGACATGACATCATTGAGGCAATGAGCTCTGTGCTTGAGTTCTCTTCCCTCAACTCTGAAGGCACAGAGAGTCCCCACCAAGCAGCAGATCTTCTCTGTGCAACACCAGGGTGGGTCTGGCGTCATCTTCAACCACCCATTGGGTAGCTGAGGCAAGAACCGGCCGGGGACAGCAACCCGCCATGGGCCTTCCCGTCCGCAGACTGAACACCCCTCCTCCAGGCCCCAAGGACCTCGGTGGCCCTACAATGGACTCCTCCTGTCGCCCCTGCGCAGCAGCATGCACCAGGCCAGGCCCTCTGACACTGTGGCCGCTGTCCTGTTGAGGCCTGGCACAAGGAGGGGGCTGGAGCCCAGGGCACACCAGGGGACATGGAGGGCAGACCCACTGCTCAAGGGGCAGCCTTTCTCTCTGGAAGCAAAAGGGCCGCCCGCAATGGGGCCTTCAGGGCCTCAGGGGCCCCCCTCCCAGCCACAGCAACGTCCGTTGGTGACATCACCGGCTGGCCGTTAGGCAAGCAGGCAGCCCTGTGGCTGGCCCACAGCTCGCTCAGCAGCCAGACACACTCACGCCAAGCCTGCTTGCGAGAGGAGGAGGCGGCCAAGGGAGGCGAGTGCCCACAGTGAGTGGCAACAGTGCCTACATTGAGTGGGCCCAGGGCCAAGAGGCTCATTGGAAGCCCTGAGGATGCCTCCCCAGCCCAGGAAACGCCAGTGGGCTGGTGCCAGCAGCAGCAGCCCTGCCCAGAGAGATGAGCCCATGGAGGTCGACCCGCCACAGAAGAGGGATAAGGAAGAGCCCATGGAGGTGGATCCCCCCACAGATGACACAGAGCCCATGGAGGTGGATCCATCTCCCGCAGGCCTGGTGGGGCACACCACCACCACGGCCAGGCTGCCTCCAGCAGCACGCTGTCCAAAGCGCCGCAGGACCCTCGCAGGCTGCCAGGGACAGCCACAGCGCAACAAGCGGCGCCAGCCGCACAGACGACGCTAGCCGTAAGTGGGCAGCGGGTGGAGGGAGGTGATGGGTGCCCTCTGCTGTGTCCTGCTCTGGGTTCCCCCGTGCCAGACAGAGATGGCCATAGTGGAGAAAAGCCATGCCCCGGTGCCTCCCGGTAACCACCCAGCTTCCGTTGAGCTCCCAGTGTTTGTCAGTTGCAGCCAAGAGCCACCAGAGACAGCAGGATGGAGCTGTGCTGGCCCAAAACAGCACCAGCAGCAGCACCCCGCATCCCATCCTTACTGTGGCTGCCTGGGCCGTGTCCTTGGGGCACGGCCAGGGTCCTCCAGTCCCGGGTGGAATGGGCCAGGCCAACTGCTGCTGTGGCTCTAGGTGGGCTCTCCCTGGGGCTCGGGGACACGCGGGCATGTCCGGGCCCCACAGCAGCAGCCTTTCACATGCCCACCGCTCTCTGCTCTGCAGGGAGCCTCTCAGAAAGGGCACGGTGGTGCTGAGCATGGATGTATGGTTGAGCCAGGGCTGCAAGAGAAGCCAGAGGTGCCTTTGCCTCCTCCAGCAGAAGCTGCTCATTGCCAAGTTGCAGTAAGTGCCTGCAAGCCCAGCCGCCTTTCCCCCAGCCCTGTCCCTGGCAGCGGGGCAGGGACACCCTGGCACCAGCCTCAGCCCCCGGGGGCACCTTGCTGCTGGATGCACCCATGTCTGCCCCAACGGCAGGCGGGGGACAGGGCTCCGGCAGGCTCCACCTCCAGCTCCCTGCCTGCCTCTCCGCTCTTCAGATGTGGCACCACCCTGCGCCCACGGCTCTGCCTGGCCCTGGACCAGCTGTGGGTGCTGAGTGCTGACAAGGAGGCAGCAAGAGCAGAAAAGGAAGGAAGTGATGAGGATGGGACCTCCATCATCCTCTCCTGGCCCAGCAGCTCCTGTGTTGCCCCTTTCAGGTGAGTCATGGTGCCACGTCCCATGACTGGGCAGGAGAGGTTCCCAACTGGGCCCATGGCATCCTGTGAATGGCCTCTGCCCTCCGAGCAGAGCCTGAGCAGGGAGCAGGCAGCACGCTGGCACAGAGGAATAGGGGCATTTCTACATCCTGAATCCCCTGGTCACCTTTTGGTGCCCAGAAGGGAAGGGCAGAAGAAGCTGCAATGCCAAGAGAAAGGGAGAAGAGGCAGCTTGGGCTTGACCCAGCTCCCTCCCTGTCCCTTCCTGGTGCACAGGACACCAGAAGGAGACAAGAGAGCCCGGGTGAGCTGCCTCCCATCCATCAAGCACCTGGAGAAGGAGCTGAGCCGCTGCCACGCTGTGAGTGTTTCTGTCCCTAACAACCGCTCCTCCAGCCGAGCAGCAGATGCATCGCTGCTCACCTTCTTCCACTCCTTCTTGCCCAGTGGAGGACATTCAATCCCAGGAGCCTGGAGAAGCTGCTAGAGGTGAGAATGGCCTTTCCCCCACCCATGGCTGTGCAGGATGTGTGGTGAGTGGGGTGAGCCCCGGAAGGCAGAGGGTCCCACCGCTAATGCTCTCAGGCTGCTGGTGCCGCCTGGCAGCTTGCCAGTGGCCCTTTCTGCTGCGAGGCTGCTCTCTAACCGCTCTCTGATTCTTGTAGGATGATCCCAAGCAAGCACCGCTGCTTGCCCCATCTGTCAATAAAGGAGGACATCACCGCTCAGGTAAGTTTTGGAAAGAAAGGCAGGGAGGGCCTTTTGTCCTCCTGCAAGCGGCACGTCTGCAGAATTGAGGATTCTGCTGCCCTTCACCCGGAGGATATCTGTGCCCATCACGCTGCAGCAGGAGAGAGCTCAGCCCTTGGTACCCTTCGACATTGCGGAGCGCTTGAGGTGCTTCCTGCTTCACTCCGTCCCCAGAACTAAATTGACCTCTGCTCCTCGGCCAGAGCCGGGAGGAGCCATGCTCACTTGTCCCTTGAGTGTCCCTATGCAGGTGTGGCAGCCCAAGGGAGGACGTCACCTGGAGGAGCAAGGGGACCCGCTGGGCAGCGGCTGCTGGACCTGGTTCTGCGGGGACACGGAGCCTCTGCTGCTGCCCACAGCTTGGAGGAGGAGGGCAGGGCGAGGGCTGGGCAGGGCTGTCGTGGTGGCATGCCGGCTCTCAGGAGCATCCCAGCTGGAACTGCTGAGCCAGAGCCGCGGTTCCAGCTGCTGGCCCCCTGCCCGTCCTGCCCCATCGCACCACGCTGCAGGCAGGGCAGGGCAGGGCAGGCTCTGGGAGCGCTGGGCTGGTGGTCTCCATTGACGGGCTCTTACTCTGTTTTCCTTTGCAGCGGGAGGGAGCAGCAGCAGGAGGAGGAGGAGGGGGCTGCCCTTCCCCCAGGTACAGGGGTAGCAGACGTGGTGTACCAGGCAAAAGCTTTCCTGGAGGCACCACCCTCTCTGCTAGTCCTCAAGGAAGTAGAAGTGGCAGATACGGAGGCAGGATTGGAAATAGCAGAGGTATGGCAGGTCCACAAACACTGCAACAATGTGTCTCGTGGAGGAGGGTATGTCTTAATGAGTCCAAGGAGCTGCTGTGCCTCTTCCCAGCATTCATTGCCTTCTGGCTTTGTGTGGGTTTGTTTTATCCCCCAGAACAGGGCAGTGTAAGTGAAAGTGGAAAGGTGGTTTCTCCAATGCGTTAGGAATGTGCTTATTCAAAGGAAATACCTACAAAATACCTGCAGAAGGACAGACTCCAAAAGCAAAGCCTGCCACCGCAGAAGGGGGTGTTGCACCAAAGGGGTATCTGCAGAGTTCTGTCTCGGGAGGGCAGAAGAAACGGCAGGAGAAAGAAGTGGGCAAGCCTTTTCTTGCCCGCAGGGGACCGCAGGGTGTCTGCTGAATGGCCCCTGCAAATTAGCAGAGTGTCACACACCTGTGAGAACGTTGTGTTCGAAAGTGAGGCCCTTGGAAGAAAGGGCTAATGCCAACCAGCCCAAGGCACCTTCTCTAGAGAGCTAAGGGAGCAATTTGCCAAAAAGTCGCTTACTCCTCCAGGGCATCCCTTGCCACCTGCTAACGCCAACATTTCTGGTTTAGGACACGACCACTTTTCCTCCAACCGCCCCCGAGACCACGACAGAGTCCCTGCGATGTGCAGAAGATCAAAAGAACCTTTCAAAGGCACAAAGGTAAAAGGAGTGAGCTTGGGTTAAATGGAGAACTGATTGATCCAGTTGATCCTGGCTTTACCTCTCCAATCCACTGTGGGATGGAAAGGTTTGCAGGCTCCCTCCAGGAAACCGAAAACCAAAGCAAAAGGAAGAGACCAGAGGCCTGGGAAGAGGAGATGGAATGTAAACAAGAAGAAAAAAGAAGGAAGAGAGGAAGAAGACTGCGACTGAAGAGAAGAAGAAAGGTCCAGATGGTGAAGAAGCCCAGGTGAGTCCCAGGCTCTGCTGCCCATCTTTCCCAACTCCTTAAACTGCGCTAAGTCAGTCCAAGGGGCTGGCAAGGGACGGCCAGGGATGGTGCCGTGCAGGCTTTGGGAAGAAGTCCATGGCAGCTCCCCAGGGGCTCCCGATGGAGCCCTGCTGCGTGGCACAGGCGCACTGTGCATCCCTGCAGACGCACAGTCTCAAAGGGCGTTCCCCATGGGGACAAGGCGCCAGAGCCACCCCCTGCTCAATGCCAGCTGGGCTAGAAACCCTTCCTTGCCGGCTGTGTTTCCCAAAGGAAGGGGAACCAAGTCCTGTCTCGTCCTGCCTTTGGGCTTTACCAGCGTTTTCTGACTCTGTCCTTGTAGGTGCCCGTTTCCTGTTAGTGCCTGAACCCCTGTGACTCCTGGGCTCCCGCACGCCATGTTCACAATAAAAGGATCTTTTCTCTCTTAATACAGTTGTGGATATAGTGTGCATGTGTCTTTAGTTTCTCTCTTTTTTTTGGTTGAGGCTTTCATTAAAGTAATTTAATTTGTTTTTTAAACTGGTGAGTCTCTTTTCTCTCTCATCCTCTCCCTCAGAGAGTTAAACTTACTGGAGTTGTGGGAACTTGTGCTGTGTGCCCAACTGCAAAAGATAACTTATGACGCCCTGGCAGAAACGCGTATGACATATCCTGCACCACAAAAGGGGTAACCTGTCCGGCCTTCCCCACCCAGACCGTTCCTGTTTTCTGTCTTTTTAACAGACATGATGTACTCCACCAATGCCATCATGGGACAAATAGCATCTGTCCTTGTTTGAAGTAAAACGGAACCGATTCTCTCTTCAGTCACTTCACTTTTTAGCTAAGCCTCTTCTAACTACTGCAGTGAGCAGCCTATTGTGCAGAAACCGTTCACTCTCAGAGTGACGAGACCTGTGTTGATAGTTGATGCCAGGCATGGTATGCAGAGAGGCTCTTGCTTAGACTTAGAGCTATAACACCCAAGGGCAGATAACGTGGCTATTTGCCCCGTTGGAGGGTGGGAAGCGGAAAAGCGCAGAGGGGTCGCACCTGCGGGGAGGAGCGGACTAGACAGGTGACCCAAAATTGCCCAACAGGGGATTCCATCCCATCTGCCTCACGCGCAGTAGAAAAGCTGAGGGATCAAAGGGTCAGCCCTCTTTCTTCGATGGTCGACGCCTGAGGAGGACTCTGTCTGTTCATGTGCATTTGGTCTTGATCCTGAATGCAGCTCCGGAATCCAGTTCCCATCCGTCACTGAGTCCAGTCTGGGGCTTCCCCAGGTCCAGCTGGCGAGGTGACTGTCATCCTGGGAGCTCGATACGGTTTTCTATACATTTCATTATTTCCTTTTTACTTTTCTATTAATATTTCATTAAAGCAGTTTAGTTCCTTCTAAACTCGTATGTCTCTCTCTCTCTCTCTCCTGCCTCTCTTTTTTTTTTTACTGAAGAGAGGGAGCGGGGAGCATCTGTCACTTGCCTTGTGGCCGTTTTGGCCCAAACCATGAGAGGCAGGTAGAGTGTTTACAGGAGAGAGAGCAATATTCAAAAGTGGCATGAAAACGGCGACTTGGCAATGTTATGGGTACGTGTAGACTCATGACGGATGCTATAAAAGATCTGGATCGGGGTATTTTCAGAAGGGCAGCTTATGAGCCAGTGTAATCCTGTAGTAACGGACAGCAAGAACGTAGCTCTGCAACAGAAAGATGGACAGCTTTTGGCAGTCAATTTTGTGCTTAGGTGTCTAAGTAGTTAGATTCTCAGGGAGATACTTAGAGAAGTACTACTTGAACTAAGTAGTTTCGATAACTAGGCAGACCTGGGCCGATGTGCAGAAAATTGGCGCCCCTGCTTAGTATCTGCCGCACGTTTGCACCCATGGTTTCTTTTTTGGTGAGCTAAAATGGTCGAGGCTTTGGGACAAACTGTCTCCTCCCATGTCTATCAAAACTGGACATGCCTTAGCACAACTGGGAGTGGTAGTTTTGTAATTTTAGTGAATTTGCTGCTGTTGGAGCTGTAGTCAAAATTAAGGAAGGAGTTTAATTACTTGCATAAAGGGAGAGCATGCGAGTAGTCTACTGACTTTGGTGTGGTCCCCAGAGCACGAGGGATTTGGGGACCACTTACTACTGGGTGTAGTTGAGAACTTCGTGCTGGAGAGTCACTGTCCTGGTTTGAGGTAAAACAGAACCAATTTTGTTCAGTAACTTCACTTCTTAGCTG
This sequence comes from Vanellus vanellus, assembly GCF_965231255.1. NCBI lineage: Eukaryota > Metazoa > Chordata > Aves > Charadriiformes > Charadriidae > Vanellus > Vanellus vanellus. The sequence continues at coordinate 24,837,701 of NC_138908.1, forward strand.
GGCCTCTTCTAACTACTGAAGTTAACTGCATATTGTGCAGACAATGTTCACTCTCAGAGTGATAAGACCAATTGTTTGTAGCTGATGCCCAGACATGGTATGCAGAGAAGATCCTGTTCATACTTATTGCTATAACCCCCAAGGCCAACCAACTTTGTTATTTGCCCCGTTGGAGGGTCAGAAGTGGAAAAGCATAGTGGAGTCCCACCTGCAGGGAGGAGCGGACAGGACAGGTGACCCAAAATTCACCAACAGGGTATTCCATCCCATCTGCCTCATGCTCAGTATAAAAGCTGAGGGATCAAAGGGTCAGCTCTTCCTTCAACGGCCGACGTCTGAGGAGGACTCTGTTCATCTGACTGTGATCCCGATCCTGAATCCAGATCCAGAATCCAGTTCCCGTCCAGCCTGGGACTGCCCCAGTGCCAGCCAGTGACATCATTGTCATCTTGGGAGCTTGATACGGTTTTGTATATATTTTTCATTATTTCTTTTTATATTATTAATAATATTTCATCAAAGTACTTTAGTTCCTTCTAAACTCGTAAGTCTCTTTTTCCTCCTCTGCCTCTCTCTTTGAAGAAGGGTAGAGGGGAGCATCTGTCGGTGCCATCTGGGGTGCCTCAGGTCCCCAGTAGTGGATTTTGGCCTAAACCACGACAGATTAATTGGCGCCCAACGTGGGGCCCGAGCAGTGCTCGATCAGACCTGTGATAAATTGCCCAAATAGTTTGAGTTCCAGCTTGCTCAGAGATTAGAACAGACAGCTTGCATCATGTCATTCTTAGACGAAATCTTGTATCATGCCTTTAAGCAGCTCTGTTCGACCTTAATGCAGTCAGCTTGGTTTAACCTGCCAAATGTGTTTCAAAGTTCATTTATTCTTTGTCTTTTTATGCGAAGGTTTAAAGGTGCTGTTTTGGTGTGGTTCGCAATTCCTATGTATAACATGATGAGTTGGGTAAGGGCTCTACCTGTATATCTCGGGCTTCTCGTGATGGACTCTGTTATTAATTATACTTTCGGTTCTACCTGGGGAATGTTTACTTCGCCCTTTGATAATTATGCTAATGTGACACCATCAGAGGTGGGGCACGGCAACCTTCTGGGCTCTGAGGATAAGGATTGGTGCCCTGTTAAGACCGTGCTTTTGTTGTCAGTTTTCCTGAATGTGATGCAGGGGTGGTTTCATGTGAAACACCGGTGCAGGGAGAGCAGTAGGGGGACCGGGCGCTGCCGCCACTCAGACCCGCGCAGCCGCTCGGCGATCTGCAGCGGCGCAAACCGCGGCCCCGCCCGGCCCGGCCGCAGCCGCCCCCCCCACCGCAACGGCACAGGCGCCTGCACCGCCGCGCCGCCGCCGCCTGCAGCGGCACCGGTACCACCGGCAGCCGACCCCCCCCCCCCACACACACACACCGCAACGGCACAGGCGCCTCCGCCGCCTGCAGCGGCACCGGTACCACCGGCAGCCGACCCCCCACACACACACACCGCAACGGCACAGGCGCCTCCGCCGCCTGCAGCGGCACCGGTACTACCGGCAGCTGACCCCCCCCCCCCACACACACCGCAACGGCACAGGCGCCTCCGCCGCCCGTCCCGGCGCAAGCCCTGCCCCCGCCCTGCAGCGGCACAAGCCACGCCGCCGCCTGTCCCGGCACAAGCTACTCCAGCCACTACGAGCAGTACCAAAACTACTCAATCTCCATCAAAATCGGTACAAGCTGCCCCAGTAACCAGGAAGAAGAGAAAGCAGTCAGATCGTTCCCCTGTCGCTCACGACAAGGACCAGCTGTCCCAAGACAGCTTGGGAGGGAGTTCTGAAGGAGATCCAGGAGAAGGCCCTTCTAGAGTAGATCCAGGAGAGGGTCCTTCAAGCAGCCAGGGACCAGGTTAGGAAAGCTAAAGGCCTGAAAGAATTAAATCTTGCCAGAGAGGTCAAGGGCAACAAGAAAAGCTTCTACAGGTATGTCGGTAATAAAAGCAAGACTAGGGAAAATGAAAGGAAGAGGAAAACATTAAAAATAGAAATGATCCAGAAAAAGCCAGGTCACTGAAGCCTACAAACAACTTAATACCTTGCAAATGGATAATGTTAGTTATACACGAATTTCAAGTCTTTGATCTAAAACACAGGACACAATTATAGTGTTGATCTTCTCTGCTAAAAGTTTGCTCCTAGCAAGAAAAAAAGCTCCTATAGAAAGTTCTTATTTCGGACAAAAGATGCTTAAGCACAAGGTGCATTAAACACAGTCGAACCACATCCATTTTTAGAAACACTTTGTGTCTGTTTCACAGATATTTATGGCCTACACAGTTGATTTGATTTCTCAGGCGCAAAGGATATTGCATTCTTCCTGACCTACACTATGTATTTTGAACCTGGGGCGTTTCCACACAAACAGATTGTTGAACCGAGTCCTGTGAAAGTCAGTGTGCCTCTGAGCAGGTGAAGAGCCTGCCAATACAGATGAGCCTAAAGGTAAGGATTGGAAGCCCACGTGCTTATGTTGTAGTATCGGAGGCTTATTTGCAAGCCAAGATGAGTCCACACTTAATTCTGACAGCAGGATGAAATAGATCAGCCTTTCAAGGTCCACAGGCCACTTGCTGTGCTTGTTGGGGACGGCAAACACTCCTTCATTAATGAGCGTGTACAGAGTTGGAAGTTTAACTTTAACGCTGCTTTACAGTTTGGGGATTTTCACTGCATCTCTTTTTTACGCCAAACTCTGTCTTTATTTTAAGAACTGCAACGTGACAGCGTCCTCCTTTATTCCCTTAACAATCAAACCAACTTTCGATTTAACTTAAATGGACATTTGTTCCTTAATGGAAAACTTTATCATAATTTTGTCAATATCGTCCCAGAGCAGTTCCGTTTACCTATACAGATCGGACCTTGCAGACTATCTATGGAAACAACATCTCAGTTACTGTGGCTCTTCTCCTTTACTGATATCGGTCAGTGCTGTCTTGTCTCTCTGTCTTACTCTTTTCCATGCTGCAAAAAGGAAAAAGCAGACCTCGAAATCAATGCGAGTTCCTCTTTTCCCCAAATTAATCCTCAGGCCTCCTCTTTTGAGAATGAGGGGAACAGGTCTCTCTGAAGAGCAGCAACAGTGACACCCAATGGCCACCTACAAATTAGACTTGAAACAGCCCTCAGGGCACAGGAGGTCTGTGTTGTCTACCACTGAAAGTGAACAGCTCGAAAGAGTAGTTTAAAGTCACAACGTCCTGGGCAACCTGTTGTAGGTGACCCTGCTTGAGCAGAGGGTTGGAGTACGCAATGACCGGAGGTCTCTGCCTACCTCGGTCACTCTGGGATCTTGGATCCAAATTCTGAGATGTGATAATCAGCTGTGATCGAGTTTGGAATGTTTAGCACTGATGGCAAGTAGCCCAAACTGGTTTGTGACCACATAACAGTTATTTCCTAATAGAAAAAAAGAAAGATGAGTGTCTCTAGACCTACTTTACTTGACAGCCTTTGTCTCCCATTTATCTTGAAAACTTTATGCAATTTTCACATTGAAATAAGTAAATGAACTAATACTGTTGTTACCACTCCATAGTAAGAGAAAGCAACTCATCACAATTAATCAAACATGCATGGGTAGTCTGAATATACCCTACTAGAAAACTTGCATTTTCATTTCCTCAGACTGGCAGACTCACTTGAAAAAAAAAAAAAAACAACCCAGAAAATTCCATGAGATGGAATTCAAGTAGGGCCACTGTAAGAGCACGGGGCCGGGTGCCATGGCACTGTGCTCAAGGGAAATGGGCCCTGCAAGAGCAGAGGGCCAAGACCCAGGGGGCTGTGCTCTGGGGAGAGATGCACTCTGAGAGTAACAGGGGAGTAACTACCCTGGGGTAGTCCAAGCAGGGTAACGAGGTTGTGCCAGACCAGAGGGGGAAGCCCCGTGCTGCTCTTCTAAGAACACAGAGAGGAAACAGCGGGTATAGCACCGGGAAAAGACAGCACGGGTGAGGATAGCAACGCCACCTGCATTGTTAGGAACACGGAGACTGTTTCTGGAGCTTTCGTGCCTTTATTCCTCTCTCTGATCACTACATCCAGACTACTAAGGAGAGGCTTCTGATCTTCCTGGGGGCTGGCACATGCCCTAGATGATGGCCCAGCCCTGGTTTCAGCAGCTCCTGGGTCGTTCTTCTAGCGTTGCTGGTGGGCTGGCCTCTTGTTGGGTGGTGAAGAGTCCTCAGGGCTGCCAGCCCTCCTCTTTGCGGGTCGCTGTGTCTCCCCAGGGGAGCGTTCCCTGCCCTGGCTGGAAGTGGAGGGACCTGGCGCAGTGTCCTCTGGCTCCTCCTGCAGCTCTTCTTGCTCCTCTGGGATGGGAATGGGGGCAGAGGCGGAGCTGCCGGCATCCCCAGCAAGGGCAGCTGTGGGGGTGCTGGGGAGCTGGCCCACGTTGTGTGTGGCAGGGCTTCTGGAGGGGGCTGGGCTGGGTGCAGGAGACCCTCCCCGGGAGGCAACAGGGCTGCCCTCCCACCCCCCAGGAGCATGGATGCCCTCCAGCTCCAGCACATGGTGGGCTGCCCCGGCTGCCTGAACCTGGCAGGGCCGGGGAAAAGCAGAACCCATCGCTCAGTGATGTCACTGTCCCTTCCTCGGGGACATGGCAATGGGCTGTCCTTGCCCACGGCGCTTGCCCTGGCAGTGCTGCGGACCCAGCACATGCCTCGGGGGTTACCGCAACGCCACTGCTCATTCCGTCTGCCACCTCTGGTCCCGTGCTCGGCGTCAGTGTTTCATGCCAGTCAGTGAGGTCTTGGCTGTGTCTTCCCAGGGTCCCGTCAGGTTCCGGTGGCCGTGGTACATATCTCCAGGCACATACAGCAAGAGGGTTCATTTGATAATGTCCCATGCCTCCCTGGGAGGCTGCAGGACAACGTCCCACAGGCTGTCCACGTACTCCAGGACTGTTGGCCAGCCCTTTGGGCTCCCCTGCTTCCTCCCACAGCACATCGAAGAACCAGCGCCTAAGGACAAATAGAAAGAGGGGAAGAGGCCTCCAAAGGCTGTGCCTCTCGTCCTCTGCCTCACCTCCAGGAATTCTTTTCCAGACTGGGTGGAAAGACATGTTCAGCTGCTGAGAAATATGCGCCTATGACACCATACACGGGAATGGGTGAAATCAGTTCTATTTTGAAATAAAAATCTTCCTCCCCGCCTTGCTTTGAACTTTGCAAAATTTTTGAGATTTGTTGCTCCTGTTTACAACAGAGGATTTTATCTGGGATGCCCTGAATACCCCAGGGAATGCTCACAAACTCTGCGTGGAGACCAGTGATGCAACTTGATCAAAACAATTCAAGGATAAGATTACTTACCATATTGCATGGCCCTTCTCCTCGCTCACAGTGCGTTTTAGGGGGCACATTGCTCTTCAGGAGTTAAAATCATTCCATTTCTAAATGAATACAGTGTGCTATAGGGAGTCTGGAAGCAAAGCATGGCCTCTACCTGTTTCTATATCCCCAGGTTCTTTATTTGAGTCTGACATTCTAACATATGTTGCCTCACGTTCTAACGTGATATACGTTTCCGCATGGGGAAACATATAGAAAAAAGAGCGAATGCCTTGCACTATGAGAAGCTGTCCTCTAATTTGATGGTATAGTTATAACCTGCTGTGCACGTGGTCACAAAGCAACCAACAAAGACAAGAAAAACAAGCCAGCAAGCAAAGTCTCACAGTCTCTCCCCACGCTTCAGCACTGCTGGCCAGCCCTCTTGGGCTCCCCTGGTTCCCCCCACGGGGAGTCAGGGGCAGCACTTGGCTCTCTTGCAGGGAGTTTTTCCAATTTTTCTCCCCTAGCCAGAGGGCGCAAGGCTGATCACTTCTGCTCAGCACCCATCAGGCCTCATCTGGGCACTGCGTCTTGTTTGGGGTTCAGCAATGGGCCCACGTTTTCTCTAGTGCTTGAGAGAACAGACCGGTGAATGTAGCATTACAGCGTTGGTGGATAAGGGAAGAGCAACTATCACCTACCTGGAAAGGATTTGACGCTGTCACACACAACGTTCACATCTCCCAGTTGGAGAGACATGGGTTCCACGGATGGACTACTCGGTGGAGAAGGAATTGGCTGGGTGGCTGCACTCAAAGAGTTGCGGTCAACTGATCAATGTCCAAGTAGAGACCAGTGAGGAGCGGCATTCTTCAGGCGTCGCTATTGGGACTGGCGCTGTTTAGCGTCTTTGCCGGTGACATGGGTGTTGGGATGGAGCGCACCCTCGGCAAGTTTGCCAATGGCACCCAGCTGCGTGTTGCAGTCGACACGCTGGAGGGAAGGGATGCCATCCAGAGGGACCTGGACAGGCTGGAGAGGCGGGCCCGTGCCGAGCTCGTGATGTACAACAAGGCCAAGTGCAAGGTCCTGCACGTGGATCAGGGCAATCCCATGCACAAATACAGGCTGGGTGGAGAATGGATTGAGAGCAGCCTCGCCGAGAAGGACTTGGGGGTGCTGGCTGGTGGGAACCTGCTTAGCATGAGGCGGCAATGTGCGCTCACAGCCCAGAAAGCCAACTGCCTCCTTCTGGTACCTTCCTCATCACCACCTACCTGAAATATCAATAGTGGGTAGTAAGCTGATGTCTTAACCAGGGAAGGGAGTTTTCTCTGTATGTCCTTAATTCTGGCGCCAGGCAGGCAGCTGACTTCCCTGTGGGATGTCTCCGGTCTACAGATAGGGCCCTCTGTTCCCCTCAGAAGGGAGTCACCTACTAGAATTACCTTGCTTTCTTTCTTGGTTGAGGAAGTCCTGAGGCGTGGGGGTGGGTGCCCAGCACTGGGCATCTCACTGGAGGGATCATCCTTTCCATCCTCAATCGCCTGGTCCTCGATTTCCAAAGCCCCATACCTATTATGCAAGGGCAATTGGGATGGTGAGGGGGGCTGTGAGGGGTTTCGCTTGCCTCTCCGAGGAGGGATCTGACTCCACTCCCCCTTATCCCTTGAGTTCTCTCCTTCTGCAAACTGATGAGCAAACCGATGAGTTGAGCAAACTGATAAACTGTTTGATAAACTAACCAAGGTGGAGGAAAAACTCCTTCTTTCCCTGCACAGACCCATGTTGCAGCTGCTAAGAAGAAACGCCCTCCTACTCAAGAGAAAAAACACCCTCTGACTCAAGAGAAATCAAACCCGATACGAGATATCCTGTGGTTTTGCCTCTGTGAATATGGAGAAGACATGAAGAAACGGGATGAAGAACCTACGTCAGCCCTACAGGCACGGGTGCTTGAGTTGCAAAATGAAGCAGATAGAAGAAAGGATTCTTACAGGAGGAAGGCTGCTCTGACCTACGGTAGGCGATCCTACGGACCAGGTAGGAACCGATCTGATAATCGTAGGTACTACGGTCAACGTTAGAGGTGCCCTGCCTCCGGCCAGGAGGAGGAGAGGGACAACCGAATTTATTGGACTGTGTGGATTCGATGGCCTGGCACATCAGAGCCACAAAAGTATAAAGCCCTGGTGGACACTGGTGCACAGTGTACCCTATTGCCCTTGAATCATAAAGGGACAGAAACTGTCACCATGTCTGGAGTGACAGGCGGATCTCAAGAACTGACTGTATTAGAGGCTGAAGTGAGCCTACCTGGGAATAAATGGGAGAAACACCCCATTGTTACTGGTCCAGATGCTCCGTGCATCCTTGGCATAGACTACCTCAAGAGAGGGTGTTTTAAAGACCAAAAAGGGTATCGGTGGGCTTTTGGTATAGCAGCTGTAGACACTGAGGATGTTACACAGCTGTCTACCTTACCCGGTCTTTCAGATGACCCTTCTGTTGTGGGACTGCTGAGGGTTGAAGATCAGCAGGTGCCAATTGCTACTGCCACGGTGCATCGACGACAGTATCGCACCAACCGAGACTCCCTGATTCCCATCCATCCCCTGATTCGCCGGCTAGAGAGCCAAGGAGTGATCAGCAAAACTCGCTCACCCTTTAACAGCCCTCTATGGCCAGTGCGAAAGTCTGACGGGGGACTGGAGATTAACAGTAGACTGTCGTGGCCTGAATGAAGTCACACCACCACTGAGTGCTGCTGTGCCAGACATGCTACAACTTCAGTATGAACTGGAGTCAAAGGCAGCCCAATGGTATGCTACAATTGACATTGCTAATGCCTTTTTCTCTATTCCTTTAGCAGCAGAGTGCAGGCCACAGTTTGCTTTCACCTGGAGGGGTGTCCAGTACACCTGGAATCGACTGCCCCAGGGGTGGAAACACAGCCCTACTGTTTGCCATGGACTGATCCAGACCGCACTGGAGAAGGGTGGAGCTCCAGAACACCTACAATACATCGATGACATCATTGTGTGGGGTAATTTGGTGGAAGAAGTTTTCCACAAAGGTAGGAAAATAATTAAGATTCTTCTGAAAGCAGGTTTTGCCATTAAAGGAGGAAAGGTCAAGGGACCTGCACGAGAACTCCAGTTCTTGGGAATTAAGTGGCAAGATGGCCGTCACCAGATCCCAACGGATATGATTAACGGAATAACATCTATGTCCCCACCTACTAACAAAAAGGAAAGACAAGCCTTTTTAGGTGTTGTGGGTTTCTGGAGAATGCATATTCCAGGTTATAGCCAGATTGTGAAACCTCTCTATGAAGTGGCTCGAAAGAAAAATGAGTTTCTGTGGGGCCCTGAGCAATGACAAGCCTTTGAGCAAATTAAACAAGAGATTGTGCATGCAGTAGCCCTTGGAGCAGTCCAAACTGGACGGGACATTAGAAATGCGCTCTACACTGCAGCCGGGGACAATGGCCCTACCTGGAGCCTCTGGCAGAAAGCACCAGGGGAGACTCGAGGTCGACCCCTAGGATTCTGGAGTGGAGGATATAAAGGCTCCGAGGCCAACTATGCTCCAACTGAGAAAGAAATCTTGGCAGCATATGAAGGAGTTAGAGCTGCTTCAGAAGTAATTGGTACTGAGGCACAGCTCCTCCTGGCGCCCCGATTACAGTACTGGGCTGGATGTTCAAGGGTAAAGTTCCTTCTACTCATCATGCCGCCGATGCTACCTGGAGTAAGTGGGTTGCCTTAATCACGCAGTGAGCTCGAATAGGAAAGCCAGATGGCCCAGGAATCGTAGAAGTCATCACAAATTGGCCCGAAGGCAAAGACTTGGGGAAGGCACTAGAGGAGGTGGTGACACGTGCTGAGGAAGCGGCACCATATAATGAACTGTCAGATAATGAGAAACAGTATGCCTTGTTTACTGATGGGTCTTGTCGTATTCTAGGAAAACATGGAAGGTGGAAAGCTGCTGTGTGGAGTCCTACACGACAAGTCACGGAAGCTGCTGAAGGACAAGGTGAATCGAGTCAATTTGCAGAGGTAAAAGCCATCCAGCTGGCGTTAGATGTTGCTGAACGAGAAAAGTGTCCAATACTCTATCTCTATACTGACTCATGGATGGTGGCAAATGCTCTGTGGGGGTGGGTAAAGCAGTGGAAGCAGAGCAACTGGCAGCGCAGAGATAAACCCGTCTGGGCTGCTGAGCTGTGGCAAGACATTGCTGAGCGGCTAGCGAACCTAGTCGTAAAGGTACATCACGTAGATGCCCACGTACCCATGAGTCGGGCCACCGAGGAACATCAAAACAATCAGCAAGCGGATCAGGCTGCTCAAATTTTCCAGACAGACTTGGACTGGGAACATAAAGGTGAACTATTCTTAGCTCAGTGGGCCCGTGACACTTCCGGTCATCAAGGAAGGGATGCAACATATAAATGGGCCCATGACCGAGGGGTAGATTTAACCATGGACACTATTGCGCAGGTTATCCGCGACTGTGAAACATGCGCCGAAATCAAGCAAGCTAAATGGTTAAAACCTTTGTGGTATGGGGGACAGTGGCTGAAATATAAGTATGGGGAGGCTTGGCAAACTGATTACATCACGCTCCCTCAAACTCGCCAGGGTAAGCGCTATGTGCTTACAATGGTGGAAGCAAGCACCGGATGGTTGGAAAGCTCTGCCGTACCCCATGCCACTGCCCGGAATACTATCCTGGGCCTTGAAAAGCAAGTCCTGTGGCGACATGGCGGCCCAGAAAGAATTGAGTCAGACAACAGGACTCATTTTGAAAACAATCTTATAAGTAATTGGGCAAAAGAAGATGGCGTAGAGTGGATATATCCTATCCCCTATCATGCACCAGCTTCTGGGAAGATTGAGCGATACAATGGACTGTTAAAAACCACCCTAAAAGCAATAGGAGGGGTGGAACTTTTAAAAATTGGGACAAGCATTTAGAGCAAGCTACCCGGCTAGTTAACACCAGGGGATCCATCAATCGAGCTGGTCCTGCTCAATCAGACCTTTTACATACTGTAGAAGGGGATCAAGTCCCTGTGGTGCATGGAAGGAATTTGTTAGGGAAAGCTGTTTGGGTTTTTCCTGCTTCAGGCAAAAGCAAACCCATTTGTGGGACTGTTTTTGCTCAAGGACCTGGATGTACTTGGTGGGTGATGCTGAAGGATGGAGAAGTTCAATGTGTACCTCAAGGGAATTTAACCCTTGGTGAGAATACTCAATCCTGAGCAATATGATGCTGATCACTACATAATACTAACAGTGTTCCATACGTGCTTTTCAGGATAATAGAGAGGTGATGAAACCTGAGATAGCTTCATCAAGTGGCATCCAGCAAGCTCTTCAAGATGAACATGCTATCCGTGGGCACAAACCAGAGTGAATTTCGTACCATCTTTCCTGCCCTGAGATGAGATCCTGCAATCATGAACTAAATGGACTTTTGCATATAACTTTTGTAGGTAAATGTAAACCATAGATGAGTGACCTGCATGTATCCATCTCATATATATAATCTGTGTGTGTGTAAATTTGATAGATAAAAGTAATAGTAATCTGAGCAAGATGCAAATGGTATGGAATAAGGGGTGGAATGTCCTGGTTTGAGGTAAAACAGAACCAATTTTGTTCAGTAACTTCGCTTGTTAGCTGGGCCTCTTCTAACTACTGAAATTAACTGCATATTGTGCAGACAGCGTTCACTCTCTCAGAGTGATAAGACCACTTGTTTGTAGCTGATGCCCAGACATGGTATGCAGAGAGGCTCCTGCTTATACTTATTGCTATAACCCCCAAGGCCAACCAACTTTGTTATTTGCCCCGTTGGAGGGTCAGAAGCGGAAAAGCATAGTGGAGTCCCACCTGCAGGGAGGAGCGGACAGGACAGGTGACCCAAAACTCACCAACAGGGTATTCCATCCCATCTGCCTCATGCTCAGTATAAAAGCTGAGGGATCAAAGGGTCAGCTCTTCCTTCAACGGCCGACGTCTGAGGAGGACTCTGTTCATCTGCCTGTGATCCCGATCCTGAATCCAGATCCAGAATCCAGTTCCCGTCCGTCACTGCGTCCAGCCTGGGACTGCCCCAGTGCCAGCCGGTGACGTCATTGTCATCTCGGGAGCTTGATAGGGTTTTGTGTCTATTTTTCATTTTTTCTTTTCTTTTATTATTAATACTTCATTAAAGTACTTTAGTTCCTTCTAAACTCATAAGTCTCTTTTTCCTCCTCTGCCTCTCTCTTTGAAGAGGGGTAGAGGGGAGCATCTGTCGGTGCCATCTGGGGTGCCTCAGGTCCCCAGTAGTGGATTTTGGCCTAAACCACGACAGTCCCGTAGCTTGTGAATTTGACTGGTTTCCCTGTGCCATGAAGTCGATTTTAACCCGACTAAAGCAAGACATGTATTTAAAGTGAAATCAAAGTGTGCTAACCTTTGTATACAGAAAACAGTTGGAGTTCTTCTCTATCTCAGATCTTTGGCAGCAGAGGCATTGCTTTCTCATGGAGGCCGGCTCCGTGTGTACGTGTGCACAGAAAGGAGGAGCGGTGGGGCAGGGTGTCAGTGCACTCCTGAGAAGCTGTAAAACATTTGGTCCGGTCTCAGTGCGCAGCTGCAATAGCTGGGAAAACAGGAGGAAACCAAAGGCGGCAATGAGAAGACAGCTGTATCAGCCTGAGTATTTGATGAGCCATATACATAGCTCACAGTTAACCTCAAGTGGTAACATGAAGGAAATGAAAATGTTTCTTCTGGGGACAATGGGGCACAGGGGTGCTGACAGTTGGCCTGATGGGTGTTATTAAAAGTTGGAGACAAGTCCCCTTGATTGGCCGGAGCAGACGCCCAAAGGCTGTACTGGGTTGCCCATGGATGGCAGCGGGAGCTGTCCAGGGACGGGATCAATTGTCCCAGCAAAGGCAGTCTGGTTGCCCAGAGTCTGCACTGAGCTGCCCACGGGTGGCCCCGGGTTGCCCATCAAGAGCACCGGGCACCAAAGGGCTGCATCAGGTTGCCATAGCGGCTGCAGGGAGCTGCCCAGGCAGAACCCGGTCCCTGAGCGCCCTGCGCCCCTGGCAACCCTGCCCTGGTTCTGTGTCACACAGGGCACTGGGGACGCTGCAGTGTCTGGCAGTGCTGCCACCGAACCCCACAGCACAGCAGGGAGTAGCCGCCCTCCCGGGCACTCCCAAGCCTCTGGAGGTTTCAGGTGAGTATGTACCATTATGGGAAAGTATTTTTTATGCAAACTTCCCATTTTTGAAGGACTCAAGTGGCTTTCATGCTGTAACAGATGGGATTGAGCACATGCTTTGAGTCAAACCCCACTCCCACCCAGGCATCTTGTTGCAGCACACCAGTGTCCTCACCTTTCACTGGGCTCTGAGCCAGGCTGGGAGCCGTGGGGAGGGGATGGGGTACCTCCTGAGTCCCCTCCTGAGGGTTTGGCCTCAGATGCGGTGTGTTAGGGACATTTGCTGGCCCTCTGCATGATGTTTCTGACAACAACTGACTGATACCCTGAATCTGAAAAGAGCAGTAGCACCCACAATGCCGTATGCAGTTCTCGGTAGCAAAATCTTCACGTGTGGCCATTCCTCCTAGGGCTCCTGCAAGGCTGCTGTTTACACACCCCTCTGAAAAGACTGTCTGGGATTTCTCCTTTCCAAGTGCATCGATTTTACGTCAGGTGAGGCGTAGGCATTTTTCTTCCTTTGCAAGTCAAGAGAGGGCTGTTCTCTTGAGACTGAAATAGCTGGAGGGGGGTCAAATTTGGATATAGATCTGCAAAGCATCAATGCAAGTGAAGGTGGGGGGTGAGGATTGAGTCCCTGACCCACCAATCACACTGGGTTGGTCCAAAGGGGCGCAGCTATCGGGGCTGGAAAGGGCACTTTGAAAGAGAAAAGGACATCTGGAGTACTAGAAGATCAGCACATACGCCAACCAAAAGAAGCCAATGAACACAAGACAATCACCAGCTACACTTTCACGGGATTGACAGATTTGAGGAGAATGAAGGCTAATATCTGTCATTCTCCTGAGCAGCCATGCTTTGCTTTTCTCCGCATTTCAATACTTGAGGCTAGATACTAAACAAATTCAAATCCCTTTCCGGATACAAATGCTTGGGGTGCTGTGAGAAGGCATTTGCTTTCAAGAGTTTTAGGCCTGTACAGGTGACCTGTGGGTGCTGTGTGCATTGCTGTTTGTGTTAGAAGCTGCATGTGTTGCTGTAAGAAGGAAGGCAAGTGCAGGAGCTGACTGAGGGAAGTTGTCTTCTATCTCCTCCTCTGTGCAGGACAAGTACTTGAAGAGCAGTGGTCAGGAATGGAGGCTGTCGGCTTTCCCTTAACGGCAAGACATGCCAAGGTTCTGCCTGCCATCAACACCATGACTGCCAGCTATAAAGACCGTTTCCCGTACTACCCGTTGCCTCAGAGCTCCAGCCTCCCCTGGATGCCCAGCACCTACTCTAAAAGAGATGCCATCAAACCAGCTTTGGCTCCCTTTTCCAAAACTTCCCAGGGGATGACCACAAGCGAGAAGCTCCCTTACATTTCCAACAGAACAACCCTCTTCACCCGCTACACCCCTGATGACTGGTACAGGTCCAACCTGACCAAGTACAAAGAGTCAGAGACTTCCTGGCACAATGCGGAGGCTCTGAGAGTTGATACCACCTGCATGATTGGGGATAAATACCAGCAGACAAAGAAAACACAAGAAGAAAGCACCAAAAGCCTGGGAGGACGTGTGAATGCTATTGAGTTTTGGAAAGGGGAGCTCTGCCGTGAGCTGGATGAGATGATCGGGGAGACCAACACGCTCACAGACATGAAGAAGAGACTGGAGAGAGCCTTGGCCGAGACGGAGGCCCCTCTCCAGGTAAGCACTCTGTCCAGTGGGCTGCAAGCTGTAGCCTACTGCTGGAACAACTGCAGCCATTCAAATGTCTAACTAAGTTCCACTGCAGCTCCGCAAGACCTAGAGAGTTTTTATGAAGAGACCATAAGTTAAGTTTGCAATGTCTTCCCATCTGCTGCATCCCCTATCAGCCCGTTATGAGCTCATCACAACTCCATTTGCTTAACCAAATATTTGTGTAGGCGGAACATCCAAATTCCTGGACTGGGATACAGAAGCCCATGTCTTCCTACAACACCCTGGGGAGGTCAGCATCAAGGCTGACACAGGTGCCTGTGCCACAGCTCTGGTTGCAGCCGGGACATGTGTGCTCCCTCATGTTGATTTGATGTGTATGGTGCAGTTCGGTTGCTTGTAGTCAGCTGAAGCAGCCGCCCTGGGCACTTTGTTCCCCTGGTGTCCCCTCTGTGCCCGCCTAGAATTTCTTTTCTTCCATTTCTTGAGATGGGGACTCTCCCTATAGAGAATCCTGCCCCTGCACCGACAGTGATGGCATGTCCCCAACAGGTCGCTCAGCAGTGCTTGCTTCAGCGTGAGAAGAGGATGGGCATTGACCTCGTCCATGATGATGTGGAGAAAGAGATCTTCACGGTAAGTTGGGCCACCCAGATCATGTGTTAAAGCCAGTTTTACCTAAACTGCCCTACAGAGGCTTTGCAGCCTTCTTCCCTACCTGGCTCCTTACTGCTGGGGAGGTGCTCAGCTCTTCAACCCCCCAAAACCTGCTGGGCCAGGGGATGGTGTTCCCCCAGGCAGCAGCATGCCCACGCCATGTGGGTATGACTTGGCCGTACAGAGGATGGAATAGCTGAAGAGCAGCTGCGTGTTTGTGTAGCGTGTGGGGGTTCTGTGTCCCTCTTCAGGGAGTAGTGCACTAAAGACATGCACGCAGTTTGGGGGCACTTTCTCCACTCCCTGCCTGTTTACTCTGGGCAGAAAGACAAGCAGGCAAGTTCTTGCTGTGTGCTTGGTTGGGGAGGTCTGAGGGGACGAGTGGCATCAGGACAACTGAGTACAGACACTGATGATGGGGCCATGTGTCCTTTACCCAGGAAGTCAATGTCATCAGGTCGTGCCAGGAGAAGATGCAGCGGTACCTGGATGAAGCCAAAGCCCAGCTCACGTAAGGAGGAGCTCCTTATGTCATGCCCTAGGGCTGATGTGCATTTGCAGTTGTGATGTGGACCCCTAGCAGACCCCGACCTCTCCCCACACCCTGCAGATGGAAAAGCCAGGCGGGCTCCCCGGGAAGTGGGCAGTGATGCTCATGGGATGACAGAGCTGCGTGGGAGGGAGCTGCGGGGAACTGGAGCGGGGAGGAAGCCCTTCCACCTGAACATCCCCAGCGATGGCTGTTGTTTGCATGTTGAAGGTCCAACAGGGCGGCCCAGCACGAGCTGGAGAGGGACCTGGCCCACAAGCAGGCGGCCCACCGCATCGATGACAAGTGTCACCACCTGAGGAGCACCTCCCACGGCATCAGCTACTACCCAGCGGTGGAGCGGGTCGATGCCACGTGAGTGCACGCTGGGCGGCACGCCAGCAGCAAGCTGTGCCCGGGATGCACGGTGCCTCTCCCTGGCAGGGAGCTGCTTGTCCCCAGCCCACTGTCAAGGCACGTCCATCCCGCCTGGAGACAGCTGCCTGAGTGGGACCGTTTCTCTCTGCTTATTGTTATTCTTACTGTTATTGTTATTGTTAACCTTACCTTTATTCTTACCCTTACTCGTACTATTCTTCTCATTCCTATTTTCTGTTGTTGTTGTATTAAACTGTCTCTATCTCCACCCGTGAGTCCTGGTCTTTCTCTTTCCCCTCCATTGAGAGTGGCTGTGTGGTCCTAGCTGCTGGCCAGAGTTAAACCACAACCTATGCTCAAATTAAAGACGGAGATTTCAGATACGTTTAATCAGTGCTGCTCCCAGGCAGGCTTCATGCCTGCCCACGTCCAGCTTCAGCACTACGGGCTTACCGGGGCTTCTTCTTCCCCCTCACCTCCTGAAGGATCTCGGTGCCGGACTCTTGGGCCAAGATCACAGACGACAACATCCTCCGCTCACAGAGCCAACGGGCGGCCTCCTCCAAGCTGCGGGACAACATCGAGAACCTGCTGGTGGTGGCGGCAAACGAGATGTGGAGCCAGTTCAACAGGGTGAACATCGCCTTCACCAAACGCATCAGCGAGACAGCCGATGCCAAGAGCAAGATCCGGACCCACCTGGCCAAGGTAGTCGGAACCCCTCCCTTTCGGTGTGTCACCGTCACTTCCTAATGACACCCCTGAGGTGGGACCCTTAGGAGTTGGCACCGTAATTTCATCTCAAGGGATCTGTTTTTGCTAGGACGTCCTCACTGGCAGCCTGGAAGCACAGGGATTGCCAGCAGAAAATGCCAATGCTGGTTGCATCTCCTGGTAGTTCCTTCAGAAGCGCTGGCTGCCCTCCAGAACGGCCTTGCTGGGCCTCTGCTGGGCTGCCTGCTGGGGGGGTTGCAGGCTTGCTTCTCCTCCAAGGACGTGCTTTCACTCTCCGTGCTCTGGGGCTGCTGCATGGGCATGCGTGTGTTTGCTTTGCCAAGCAGAGTCAGTGGAAATCAGTGATGGACACCTGCCTCAGAGCTGTGGGTCTCATAGAAAGCTTCCTGAGACGTGCCCGACACTGTATTGAGTAACTGAGGGAAGACGGGGCTTGCAGCACTGCGAGCTGATGCCACGTCTTTCAGTGAGGATCCATGAAGAACCTTCCCTCTCTGAGTTACTGTTGATGGATGATTAGTTCCAGCAAGCGGTAATTTTGGGAAGCTGGGAATTCAATAGGTCCATCAGTGCTCCAAAACCTCCTCTGATGTGACAGCAAGAGCCAAGAGAGGTTTTTCCCTGAAGAAAAATTACTCTTGGCTCTGCGCCTTGATGTGTAGCAGAATGACAGGGGTCTGAGCCCAGGGTCTGCTTATTGAACTTGTTTTGTTCTGCAGATGGACAAGAGGAAAGGGTAATTATGTAGTCACTTGAGAAGATACTTTTTAATTTGTGCATGGGTTTCTTTTTTACGCCAGACGCTGCAGGAAATCTTCCAGGTGGAGAAGACCATCGAAGCCATCCAAAAGGCCATTAGGGACCAAGGGCCTTCCTTAAAAGTGGCTCAGAGCCGGCTGGACGAGCGCACACGCAGACCAAACGTGGAGCTGTGCCGGGACACTGCCCAGCTCCGGTAAGGCAGGAGTGTGGGTCTGGTGGGCTCCTTGAGGAGTTACGGCTGGTAGCACCCGAGGGTAGCACCCGGGAGTAGCACTGCATGAAAAATTAAGCATGGGCTTTTTTTTCAACAGTCCTTCCATAAGTGCACTGCTATAATCAAAAGCAATGAGCAGGTATTGCAGCCTTTGGGTGCTGGGAGAGCTCTGCGCCCATAAAGGAGGCTGTACACCATGGCCGGGTATAGCCTGATGGCACCCCATGAGGGGATGGATTCTTCCCGCTTGGGTAAGCCCCATCTTCTCTCCAGCCTGCTTCCCGGCAGTTGGATGTGCTCAGTTTTGAAGGACGAGCCCTTTACTCTCCAACAGGATCCTGCTGAGATCCCTTAGGCCCTTCCTTTTGGGGAACTGCAAGGAAGGGTGCCCCCTATGGAGAAGCAGAAAGGGCTGTCCTCACCTTCTCCGAGGACACTGGAAATCCTTTCAAGGACACAGTGGTCTGTTTGGGATTGCATGCCGAGGAGCTGTGGAGGAGTAGGCTGGCCTGAGCGCCCAGCAGCACCCCCTCTGAGGCACCCCAAAGTTCACCCCTCCTGGGAGCCCGTTGGGCAAGACTCCAGCTGAAGCCTTTTCAGAGCAATTGAAACCCAGCCCCACAGCCTTTGCAGCATCTCGTACAACAAGGGTTTTTTCCATCCTCCCCTTGTTTCACATTCACTTTTAGCCTCTCCCAGATGTCCTGTTTTCTTTGTGTGCATCTGTGGGCATGGGGAGGATGCCTGCACAGGGAAATCCAGGAGGGGGAGCCAACAAACCCCCCAAACCAAGCAGGAACAGGAAACCACACCTGCTCATCCCTCTTCTTGCTGGCCCGAGCTGCTCTGGGAGAGGCGGCTGCGCATTGCCAAAGCCTTTGAGCAGACTTAACCATGCCTCCCCGCTGAGGTCTGGAGGAGCTCTGCCCTCAGCTTTCCCATGCGTCTGCCAGAAACGGGGGGTCTGAGTTAGTCTGAGCACACTGAAGGGGGAAATCCTGTGACCAAGGGGCCCTTCAGCAATGCCACGCTAGAAACCACCCCCACGATGGCACTGTTAACCAGGGTTTCTTGCTGTTTTCCAGCCTTGTCAACGAGGTCCACAAAATCAACGAGACGGTCCAGAGCCTCCAGCAGCGCCTGAGAGACACCGAGGACACCCTGCAAATGCTGGTTCATACCAAGTCGGTCTTGCAGCATGACCTGGCCGTCAAAGCCAACACACTCTTCATTGATGAGGAGAAGTGCATGGGCATGCGCAAGACCTTTCCCAGCACGGTGCGGCTGCTGGGTTCCATTTAGGCTCAGCTGAACTCACTGAATCTGTTGTGGGAGGGATTCCCAGTTTGGCTAAGATGCTTTGGAAATACTTGATTAGAGTTTCACTTCCTGCTGAAAGCCATGAGTAGAAATTAAATGATCTTTTTGTGTGTTATACGGTCTACCGGTATTTTTTTTGCCTTTGGTTTTTCTCTTTCCACTGTACTTTCACGGTGTGCCAGAAAGTCACTGAAAATACTTTGTAAGCGACTAAGAGTAAATCCACCCACGGGGATTCAGTCCTACCCTCTCAGTCGGTGATTTTAGGAGAAAAACTGTCGTGTCTGCCTCCTTTTGAGTCTGTCTGATGTGGGAAAAGCACAGGGTGAAGCCATGCCGGCTGTCTCGAATCACCTCCCTGTCCTCCACGGGCCTTAGCATAGCTTCAAGGAGAGTCCGTTCCAGGATCTTCCCAGGCACAGAGGTGAGGCTGACAGCTGGGGACTTCCCAGGCTCCCCCTTTCCCCCTTTTTCAAAAATGGGTGCCACATTTCCCTTCTTCCAGTCACTGGGGACTTCCCCTGACTGCCATGACTTTTCAAATATCACCTTCTTAGGTGATATCACCCTTTCATTCCTTGGAGGTATTTCACTGGTGTTTCCTTCTTGCCTCATCGCTGGAAGACTTCAGGTGTCCTGCAGCGTAGCCAGCACATCTCAGAGCAACAGCCTGTGGGCCCTCACTAGCACCCTGTCCCTCTAACCTTGGCGTGTCATCTCACAGCTTGTCACGGGCAAGCCTGATATTGTCCCCCTCTCCCTTCAAGCCTCGTTTTAAGCGCTGTCAGGGAGCCCTGATAGCTGGTGAGCAAAGACCTTCTTCCCCCTTTGAGACAAGTGAATCCCATCTGACGCCGGCAAGCCTGGTGCTGTGTAGGCCATCCCCTTATCAAAAAAAACAAAATTCTGTTGGTCACACCAGCCACGGATCCACCTATTAATAGACTGGGCCTGTCTGTATGTTTCTTCCAATGTCGCTGCCTGTAACTGGAAGGAAAGAGGAAAAAATAACCTGTGCCCCACATCCCCTTACCAACCGTCCCAAGGCCCTGAAGTCTCTTTTGATCGCCATTGGAGGACATGTTGCAGCTTCACCACCACACACACAGAAGAGTAATAATGGGTAATAGTCCGAGGGCCGTACCAGGCTTGGAAGTTTCCTAGTGATATCCTTAAGCTGGGGCCCAGGGAGGAAGCAGACATCCCATCGGAAGAATAAGGGTTTGGACCAATTTATGTCATTCATGTTCATGGTATGAAAATAATCTTGTATGTTATGAAATAATCTTGCCGGCCAGCTTGGGTCAAGTGCTCACGTCTCACTCCTCCTCATCCCTGCGCCTGGCAAGCTCAAAATCTCTGAGCCCTTGAAACCCACACACCATAGCCAGCTATAAAGTACATATTTTCACAAGTTCAGACACTGGAGTCTTCTAAAAGTGCAGGCTTCCCAACTATTAGAAGAGAAGTTAGTCCTGTGTCGCTCAAAGCAGGACACACTATAACAGTTTTTCATCGCAGGAGAGAGCATATTATTCTCTTTGCATAACCTCATGCAAAATGACTGCAATTCAAAGTGCAGAGCACTCAGGCCTGGTGGCCCTATCTCCCTTAAGCTCTCAGTTTCGCAGCTGCTCACTGAGTTCACGAAAAACACAGTCAGAGTTTTTATTCATTAAGCACAGTCTTTAAGGCAGCTATCTTGTCAGGTTTTGAAAGCCGAGCTCTTGTCCTCAGCTCCTCTGCTCTTCTCCTGGGCACACAGTAGCTACTGGAAACAGCTGAAGAGGCACTGCTCATTGTGTGTTGCTATCAACATATTTACATTAGTTTAGTCTAAAATACACCCCGTGATTATGTAAAGGTTTGGAAAGGACCAGGCCAAGTCGGGACAGCTGAGGCCACCTGGGCTAGTATCAAGGCTGATTTGGTACTAGCAGACGATTGTTTCTCTTTGGAAGAGCAATTACACAAAACAGTGAAGGTGATCTGAAGCTTTGTTGAGGCGGATGCACTGCATACCCTGACCTCTGAGTTCATGATCTGCTTCTCCTCCTAATCAATGGGCAGA
This sequence comes from Vanellus vanellus, assembly GCF_965231255.1. Taxonomy (NCBI): domain Eukaryota; kingdom Metazoa; phylum Chordata; class Aves; order Charadriiformes; family Charadriidae; genus Vanellus; species Vanellus vanellus. Next base: position 24,858,616 of record NC_138908.1, read on the forward strand.
AATAGCACTTCTTTGATACAGTTCCAGTGACTTCAGACATTGGTTTTAACAGATTTTGACTTGACGCACAGAGGCACGCGTCTTTCCACTGAAAGAGGGTTTAGTTCATGACGAGGCAGGAAGTTGCAATAATACTGTTAGGTGAGATTGCATCCACTATGAACAGCCATGCAAGGATGATGATGGTTTTGAAAAGAATCAAAATTTTTATCACAGCTCCCATAAAATTCAATAGAGCCCAAAACCTCTGGTGCAAACTGTAGGAACAAATCTCAAGAATGTGGCAAAGTTCAAAGCAAGGAGGGGAGGAAGATTTTTATTTCAAGATAAAAGTGATTTCACCCCTTCATGTGCATGCTGTCCTATCCTCCCAGCAGCTAAATGTGTATTTCCACCCAGCCTGGACACAATTCCCCGAGCCGAGACAGAGGACAAGAGACACAGCTTTGGGAGGCCTCTGCATATCTCCCGGATGGTCCCTGCCTGGGTGAACAACGCTCACATCTGCCCCTTCACACTGGGTTATACCAACAACCAAACCACTCAAGTGCCCCTACTGGAAGAGGCCTCTTGTGCAACTCGGAGACGGCTCAGGGAAGGGTCAACAAGGAATATAGACCTGGATGCTCTGGAGTGTGGCATCGCAGGTCTGGACGGATTGACCTCCAGGCTCAGGGATCCCACAGCCTCTCTGGCAACCCACTCCACTGCTTTATGAGTCTCACAAGGATTTTCTTCTGGATTCCTGCTCTCCAGCCTGAACCTCTCCACTTTCAGGAGATGCCACCAGGCAGTGCTGGCAAGACGTTCCAAGTGATGGGTTCTGTTGTCACCGAGGGATGGGCTCTGATGTCACCAAGCAACGGATTGTGAACACGTGCCCCTCGCTGCTTAAATCCGGGCGCCGAGTCCCATCCAGCTGGTTCATACCCGCATTCCAGCTGAGCAGTTGGCGAGGCTGGAGTGTTGAGCCAAGCCTTGGCGCTGGTGTCCTGACTGGGGAGTTAGTTGCTCGCGGCAGCTCTCCATCTGTGCCCCAGAGCCCGCAAAGGATTTTCCCTGGCCCTGTCAGCTTCAGGCAGCCGGGGCAGTCAGGAGGCACGCTCGCAGCAGCAGAGGTGAGCTGTGTGGGGACACCGCACCCTGGGGAGCTGGGAGGGTTTCTTTCTTGAGGGACCTGGGCATTTCTTCCACCCCTCCTCAGGCCAGCCAGTGACCGTGGCCTCTCTTCCTTTTCCAGCCTGACACCGGCTGCTGCAGCGCCACAGGGAGGGAGCACTTGGTCACCCCCAGCTGCCCCTAGCACGATGCAGCGAGTGGAGAGCATGGCAATGGACCTGGACAACCGCTGCCCAGTGTGCCTGGACAGCTGGGACGATGCCGCCTATGCCATGCCATGCCTCCACCAATTCTGTTACCAGTGCATCCTGCGCTGGGCTAACAGCAAGCCCGAGTGCCCTCTCTGCAAGAGGAGAGTGCGATCCATCGTGCACTCGGTGAGGGCAGACAATGACTTCGAAGAGGTTCCCATCGCGTCATCTGCCTCAGCCCCCGCACCAGTTGGCACCTGGCAGGCCGGAGGAGCGCCCAGGCACCCAGACACCCACAGCCCCCCTCGCCGCTCTGTAACACCTCAGCCACTGGCAGTGGAGTCAGTGCCCAGGGCTCTGGTGGGCGGCCTCCAGCCCCATACCTGGGCGTTCCTCTTTGACGACCACCCGGCTCTCCTCCAACGCTTTCTGCCCTGGCTCCAACAGCAGCTGGGGCTGATCTTTGCCGAGGAGCCTTCAGCAGCCGTTGTGATGGAGGACCTCATCCTGGCCGTCCTGGGCTTCTTTGGTCTGGACGAAGAGGTCCTGGTCCGGCTGCTGCAGGTCAGCCTCCAGGATCGCGCGGCGACATTTGTACAGCAGCTTATCAACGTCGCCGTGCAACGCTGCAGCGCGGAGGCCCACCGTCTGCTGGGCCTCGAGGACAGCCATGCTGCCGAGGAGCGGGAGGGCAGCCCCGTGGCTGTCCCTCCTCCTGCTGCCTCCAGAAGGGGGTCTCCTGGCCCTGGCCAAGCCACCTCCCGCAGCCCTGCTGCAGACGATGAAGAGGAGCGACCCAACACCTCCACCGCTGCTCTTCATGGGGCTCCCGGCAGCTCCCCCGATGCCCCTGTTCCAACCAACGGGGAACAGGAGGAGCTGCATGAGGATCCAGGGGAGGTTGCCGCAGGTCCCTCTACTCCCAGCCGCAGCAGGGACCTCTCCCGTGGGGGGCCATGGCGAGGCACGAAGAGGAGGGCCAGCAGCTCCCAACATTCACCTCAGCCACCCAAGAGGCCACCCCGCCGGCACAACTAGAACAAGGCCCCAGGAGCTGCCAAAACCAGGGCCAGGCCAGCAGCTGGGACACATGCTCAATACAGTTTTGTATATATTTCATTATTTCCTTTTTATTTTATTCTTAACGTTTTAGTCAAGTAGTTCAGTTCCTTCTGAAATCCTGAGTCTCTCTTTCTCTCTCCTGCCTCTCTTTGAAGACACGTTGACGAGAGCATCTGTCCTGCCACCCAGTGGCCAATCCGGCCCAAACCACAACAGCCATAGAGAATCATACCTCCAGTATCAACTCTGTGCTACAGCTCATAATCAAACCTTACCAGCTATTTAGTCCTCTCAGTTTTTATTGACACAGAGCAAGTTTTGCAGACCCAGGCCAGTTTTGTTCCGGGGAAATTCTATCTGGCCTCATCTTTCCAGGGCCAGGCATCACACACCGCAGCAGGTAAAACATCCTGTCCTGCAGAACGCCCGTTTTCATGGGGGAGGGAAACAGCACTGCGGGTAGCACTGATAACGTAGACCACAGAAGCAAGTGGGCAGAGCTCCATGAAAACACTGCCAGGCTTTTTGCCACACAAGGACTACCCCTGCAGTCTTGTCAGAGGTTGCTTACTTAGCTTATAGCAGTCCACCCCTCCAACATCAAAGGTGTCGCCGCAAGACTGAGACCCCAGAGATGCCACAGAAAGCACCATCTCCACCCCTTTACCAAAGCGGTTCCCGGTTAAGTACCAACAGCAGGAATTGCTGCTGCCCACTGCTCTGGGCATCCGCCACCATCCACCCCACACAAAGGGCCAGCTGGGTATCTCCCCCATGGGCACGCCAACTCTGCAAACTCCTTTCAGGTGTCTTTTCAGGCAGAGCAGACACAGACCAGATGAGTTTCAAGCTGAAACACGACTTTGTCATGCAGGCAGAGAAAAAAGCTCTCAGAACTTGAGAGTTTTATTTCTCAATCTGAAAAATGACACACAGCGTAGGTACAAAGACAAGGAGACGCTACAGTCCACAGCAGGAGCGGTGGTCAGGCACTCTCCCTGCACCTCTTTGCCAGGGACGGTGCTCTTGCACAGGCAGAGGTATCTTCTCCCCTCCCCAAAAGCGCACCGACCCCACAGACAGACATTTCTCCCACACCTCCTTTGAAGGAAGGCTACCAGCGTCCCACCTGCAGAATTAGCCAGAGACTTCTCAGCACCTTATCATGCCGCTGTGCTTTCAGTCAGAACGGCATTTTTGATTATAAGCAACTAAGGGCAGAACTAAAGTAAATCTCTATCAAAATGCAGCAAAACCATGACACTGTTCTTATTCCTCTGGCTTCTTTCCAGAGTCATTTACAAAATACCATTCCTCTCTAGGCCACTCCTAATGGACAGCCTTTCAAGATTTTTCAAATCTACATCAGCATCTTCTTTAAGACTTTAGCACCCAACACAGAGCTGAAGGCATTTCTCCTTCTCCTAAGAAAGCCCAGCTCAATCTCTACTTTGCTTCCCGTCTTCCCCACCCCAACTCACACCAACACAGCGCACGCACCTCCTCAAGCAACACTTTCTTTCACCAAAACACAGGACCTGTTTCTGAAGTCAACTGCCGGAGGGACCAGCGAGAACTGCTTGGGCTCTTCTACCTGTGACATTGAAAGGGATGTTGAAGTGGGATTTCAGTAGTGAACTCAACATGACAAACTCCAGCAGAGGTAAGAAAAACACGTTTTTTAGGAACTAGTTCAAAACAGGGCCCAGGAGCACCACTAAGTGTTTCAGTGCCACATCCCCCCTCTCCAGTAACACCAGAGTCGCAGCAGAACTCTCATCTGTAACAATAAACGTACGAGGCACATACTGCCTGTAAAAGCAGAATATCCAAAACTGCAGGCAAATCCTCACTGGCACAGAGCAGCACACTTCAGTCCTCCTCAGGGTCTCTGTTGAAAGGGTGGTAACTGGAGCAACGGGATTTGCCACTGCCTCCTTTCTTCCTACAGAAGAAAGCTATCGAGTATTGCCATACATTTGCCTTTCTGCTCTGGCAGAGCCCTTTCTTCCGCAGGCCTCTCTGAAGTCCTTGGGAAGTGCGGAGTGCCCACAGCTCTCCTGTCCCACCCCCAGCGCTGGAGGCAACCCAGGGGAGAATTAGAGCAGTTGAGAAGCTGCTCTGGCTTGCGTTGCTGTGTGAACGCATGCCGACCACCTCCACAGACGCAAGGCTAACGGCAACCCACCAGCAAGGAACGCTTCTTGCACCAGCCTTCTTCAATACCTACATACTTTCGTGGGCCTAAGCCCAGGTCTCCCATGACAATTTTCATTAAGCTGCATTCTAAGTGATGATTTTTCAAAACACTCTGGAGATTGTCCTTTCTTAGCAGCTTTCTAACTGCTCAATCAATGCAAAGTATTATTTTTCCCACACAAATGGAAACTCATTGGTCTCAACCTGATATTACTCGGTGTTCCTCAAGAGTATCAGCCTTTTCTCCCAGCTGACACTTCAAGAGCAGATGCAGCAGCTCAGCCATTTCCCAAGAAATTCTACACAAATTTGCAGTACCTGGAACTAGGTGCCTACACAGAAGTCACATCTCATGGGAAAACACACGTTTAAGGCCATCCCTCACACTCTGGTGTTGCTGGCCTTCTTTTGCATACATTTGTTTTCCTAGGTATAAGGATTAACAAAACCATGAATCATTTGGGTCAGTCTGCCACACCCTGCAGGTAATACTGCATAGCATGTTTTCCAAGTGTTGACGGCCCTGGGAGTCACGCTTGCCCACATGGAACAATAAATGCTCAATAATGCCCAGATCACAAAGCCAATACGCTGCTTGTGTGCACCAAATAGAAGGCAAAAGCACAGGAACTCCTATGCAACAAGGGTCCGAAGAAGCAGAAGAAGCTGCAAGTCGAAACCTGAGTCATCAGATCCCAAATTTGGTCCAGTTGTTTTGTGAGTACGAGTAGCAATGAAGACACACAGAGCGACAAACACAGCAATCCTCTTGGTGTCTTCAGGAAGAACCTAAATCATTAGGCATAGTCAGAAATGGTGAGCGTCCTCAGATCATGTGCCTGAGCTCAAAAAGGAAACGTTTCTCCTCCAGACTGGCACAACCTGTGGAAATAAGACTATCAGGAATGCTGCTGAGAAGGAGAGAGATTAAGATGGGCAGATCAAAAGTCAGCATGTTGCACCTTAACCTGCGGAGGGACAAGGGCAAAAGGTTACAGAATTTGCAAACGCGTGCTCAGGGAACAAAGAAATACTGGAAGCAAAGCCGCGGCTCCCCAAGGCTTGTGTCCTGGGCTCATGGGAAGGAAGCACGGCTAGCAGCTTGGAAACCTGCCAACCTGATGCTCAGGCTTTCCTGAGATAAGGCTCCAAGGCAATCCTCAACAGCTGTCTTTTCCCTCTACCTCCAGGAGCTGCAACAACAGAGAGGAAAGAAGGAGGAGAGAGACAATGGAGGAAAGAGGAATGAAACCAAGCCCACCAGATGCCAAGGTATAGCCATCCCTGCTGAAAGGAGCACTCCCCCATTGTTTAAATCCTTCCTTTCTGCTCCTTGGCTCCGTCAGGATCCTGCCAGCCTGTGCTTTCAGCAGCAGCCTTTCTCTCCCGGGTGAAAGCAGAGCGCTCCAGCTCGCTCTTAGCTGCCCTTGAGCATCTGCCCGTGACAGCACACACACCCAACTTCACGCATCTCCTGCCACGGGCAGCCGAATCCCAGAGGCGTGCATGCAGCAGCTCTCTTCTCCCCCAAACACTCTTGCTGGCATGTTACCCACCTGCCTACTCAGAGGTCGACAACTGCTTAGAGGGTCTGCTATCTTAACCGGCAGTCAAGTAGTGCCAGACTATCCAGTCCACAAGCTAGCTGTAGCTCGCAAATCTCTGGGTGGGGGTTCAGCACACAAGTAAAAATTTTGCTGCCACCCACCCACTGATGCTCCGTGGATTCCCTCCTGTGCTGCAGCCCTGACTTCTGTGGCTCCCTTTGCTCAGGGGCACTTCAGACTTGCAGCAAATTGTGCTCAGATTCCAGCCCTTCAAATACAAGCTGCATGTTTTAGTCATTCCACATAGGGGAATCAACCCAAGATCACAGTACATCATCAATCAAGTTCATAAAGAAAAAGGCTGTTAGTAGGTGAGGGGTTTGGGGGTATTTTATAGGATAGAGCACCTGCTCTTCCAGGTGTCTCAGCCTTCCAAGACCGAAGCGTGGAATACTAAGAACTACGTAGATACAGCATTTCCATCGCTTGAGCCTGCACTTGTTTGTGGCCTCAGAAGGGTCCGCACAGCTCCGTCATTTAAGAGAGCTGCTGCTCTAAAGGCAGGCACTCCAATGAAGAATTCTCAAGCAGTTCACCACACTCCATCATGAAGCTGCCTCTCCTGAACAATGCAGAAAACCAGGCTGCATATAAGGTCTTTCTAAGGAATCATTTTTCTGGTACTGGTTCAATAAGTCACACACCTACCTAAGCACTAAGGCTCTGCATAAGAAAGCAACGACACAGAGAATTGCTCACACCACAACTAGAAAGTACAAAGTTAAATCTTATCAAAATGAAACGGAAATATTGGAACGGTCACAGGTTTGTTGTTGTTTTAGTTTTTGGGTTTTTTTTAAATTTATTGGATGTCACCAGGTCTCTCTTTAAACCATAAAGCACTGATTCAGCTGATGAAGAACATGACATGACATCACTGAGGCAATGAGCTCTGTGCTTGAGTTCTCTTCCCTCAACTCTGAAGGCACAGAGAGTCCCCACCAAGCAGCAGATCTTCTCTGTGCAACACCAGGGTGGGTCTGGCGTCATCTTCAACCACCCATTGGGTAGCTGAGGCAAGAACCGGCCGGGGACAGCAACCCGCCATGGGCCTTCCCGTCCGCAGACTGAACACCCCTCCTCCAGGCCCCAAGGACCTCGGTGGCCCTACAATGGACTCCTCCTGTCGCCCCTGCGCAGCAGCATGCACCAGGCCAGGCCCTCTGACACTGTGGCCGCTGTCCTGTTGAGGCCTGGCACAAGGAGGGGGCTGGAGCCCAGGGCACACCAGGGGAGATGGAGGGCAGACCCACTGCTCCAGGGGCAGCCTTTCTCTCTGGAAGCAAAAGGGCCGCCCGCAATGGGGCCTTCAGGGCCTCAGGGGCCCCCCTCCCAGCCACAGCAACGTCCGTTGGTGACATCACCGGCTGGCCGTTAGGCAAGCAGGCAGCCCTGTGGCTGGCCCACAGCTCGCTCAGCGGCCGGACACACTCACGCCAAGCCTGCTTGCGAGAGGAGGAGGCGGCCAAGGGAGGCGAGTGCCCACAGTGAGTGGCAACAGTGCCTACATTGAGTGGGCCCAGGGCCAAGAGGCTCATTGGAAGCCCTGAGGATGCCTCCCCAGCCCAGGAAACGCCAGTGGGCTGGCGCCAGCAGCAGCAGCCCTGGCCGGCGAGATGAGCCCATGGAGGTCGACCCGCCACAGAAGAGGGATGAGGAAGAACCCATGGAGGTGGATCCCCCTGCAGATGACACAGAGCCCATGGAGGTGGATCCATCTCCCGCAGGCCTGGTGGGGCACACCACCACCACGGCCAGGCTGCCTCCAGCAGCACGCTGTCCAAAGCGCCGCAGGACCCTCGCGGGCTGCCAGGGACAGCCACAGCCCAACAAGCGGCGCCAGCCGCGCAGACGACGCTAGCCGTAAGTGGGCAGCGGGTGGAGGGAGGTGATGGGTTCCCTCTGCTGTGTCCTGCTCTGGGTTCCCCCGTGCCAGACAGAGATGGCCATAGTGGAGAAAAGCCATGCCCCGGTGCCTCCTGGTAACCACCCAGCTTCCGTTGAGCTCCCAGTGTTTGTCAGTTGCAGCCAAGAGCCACCAGAGACAGCAGGATGGAGCTGTGCTGGCCCAAAGCAGCACCAGCAGCAGCACCCCGCATCCCATCCTTACTGTGGCTGACTGGGCCATGTCCTTTGGGCACAGCCAGGGTCCTCCAGTCCCGGGTGGAATGGGCCAGGCCAACTGCTGCTGTGGCTCTAGGTGGGCTCTCCCTGGGGCTCGGGGACACGCGGGCATGGCCGGGCCCCACAGCAGCAGCCTTTCACATACCCACCACTCTCTGCTCTGCAGGGAGCCTCTCAGAAAGGGCACGGCGGTGCTGAGCGTGGATGTGTGGTTGAGCCAGGGCTGCAAGAGAAGCCAGAGGTGCCTTTGCCTCCTCCAGCAGAAGCTGCTCATTGCCAAGTTGCAGTAAGTGCCTGCAAGCCCAGCCGCCTTTCCCCCAGCCCTGTCCCTGGCAGCGGGGCAGGGACACCCTGGCACCAGCCTCAGCCCCCGGGGGCACCTTGCTGCTGGATGCACCCATGTCTGCCCCAACGGCAGGCGGGGGACAGGGCTCCGGCAGGCTCCACCTCCAGCTCCCTGCCTGCCTCTCCGCTCCTCAGATGTGGCACCACCCTGCGCCCACGGCTCTGCCTGGCCCTGGACCAGCTGTGGGTGCTGAGTGCTGACAAGGAGGCAGCAAGAGCAGAAAAGGAAGGAAGTGATGAGGATGGGACCTCCATCATCCTCTCCTGGCCCAGCAGCTCCTGTGTTGCCACTTTCAGGTGAGTCATGGTGCCACGTCCCATGACTGGGCAGGAGAGGTTCCCAACTGGGCCCATGGCATCCTGTGAATGGCCTCTGCCCTCCGAGCAGAGCCTGAGCAGGGAGCAGGCAGCACGCTGGCATGGAGGAATAGGGGCATTTCTACATCCTGAATCCCCTGGTCACCTTTTGGTGCCCAGAAGGGAAGGGCAGAAGAAGCTGCAATGCCAAGAGAAAGGGAGAAGAGGCAGCTTGGGCTTGACCCAGCTCCCTCCCTGTCCCTTCCTGGTGCACAGGACACCAGAAGGAGACAAGAGAGCACGGGTGAGCTGCCTCCCATCCATCAAGCACCTGGAGAAGGAGCTGAGCCGCTGCCACCATGTGAGTGTTTCTGTCCCTAACAACCGCTCCTCCAGCCGAGCAGCAGAGGCATCGCTGCTCACCTTCTTCCACTCCTTCTTGCCCAGTGGAGGACATTCAATCCCAGGAGCCTGGAGAAGCTGCTAGAGGTCCAGGCAGAGGTGAGAATGGCCTTTCCCCCACCCATGGCTGTGCAGGATGTGTGGTGAGTGGGTTGAGCCCCGGAAGGCAGAGGGTCTCAGCGCTAATGCTCTCAGGCTGCTGGTGTCGCGTGGCAGCTTGCCAGTGGCCCTTTCTGCTGTGAGGCTGCTCTCTAACCGCTCTCTGATTCTTGTAGGATGATCCCAAGCAAGCACCGCTGCTTACCCCATCTGTCAATAAAGGAGGACATCACCGCTCAGGTAAGTTTTGGAAAGAAAGGCAGGGAGGGCCTTTTGTCCTCCTGCAAGCGGCACGTCTGCAGAATTGAGGATGCTGCTGCCCTTCACCCGGAGGAAGTCTGTGCCCATCATGCTGCAGCAGGAGAGAGCTCAGCCCTTGGTACCCTTCGACATTGCGGAGCACTTGAGGTGCTTCCTGCTTCACTCCGTCCCCAGAACTAAATTGACCTCTGCTCCTCGGCCAGAGCCGGGAGGAGCCATGCTCACTTGTCCCTTGAGTGTCCCTATGCAGGTGTGGCAGCCCAAGGGAGGACGTCACCTGGAGGAGCAAGGGGACCCGTTGGGCAGCGGCTGCTGGACCTGGTTCTGCGGGGACACGGAGCCTCTGCTGCTGCCCACAGCTTGGAGGAGGAGGGCAGGGCGAGGGCTGGGCAGGGCTGTCGTGGTGGCATGCCGGCTCTCAGGAGCATCCCAGCTGGAACTGCTGAGCCAGAGCTGCGGTTCCAGCTGCTGGCCCCCTGCCCGTCCTGCCCCATCGCACCACGCTGCAGGCAGGGCAGGGCAGGGCAGGCTCTGGGAGCGCTGGGCTGGTGGTCTCCATTGACGGGCTCTTACTCTGTTTTCCTTTGCAGCGGGAGGGAGCAGCAGCAGGAGGAGGAGGAGGGGGCTGCCCTTCCCCCAGGTACAGGGGTAGCAGCCATGGTGCACCAGGCAAAAGGTTTCCTGGAGGCACCACCCTCTCTGCTAGTCCTCAAGGAAGTAGAAGTGGCAGATACGGAGGCAGGATTGGAAATAGCAGAGGTATGGCAGGTCCACAAACACTGCAACAATGTGTCTCGTGGAGGAGGGTATGTCTTAATTAGTCCAAGGAGCTGCTGTGCCTCTTCCCAGCATTCATTGCCTTCTGGCTTTGTGTGGGTTTTTTTTATCCCCCAGAACAGGACGGTGTAAGTGAAAGTGGAAAGGTGGTTTCTCCAATGTGTTAGGAATGTGCTTATTCAAAGGAAATACCTACAAAATACCTGCCAAGGACAGACTCCAAAAGCAAAGCCTGCCACCGCAGAAGGGGGTGTTGCACCAAAGGGGTATCTGCAGAGTTCTGTCTCAGGAGGGCAGAAGAAACGGCAGGAGAAAGAATTGGGCAAGCCTTTTCTTGCCCGCAGGGGACCGCAGGGTGTCTGCTGAATGGCCCCTGCAAATTAGCAGAGTGTCACACACCTGTGAGAACGTTGTGTTCGAAAGTGAGGCCCTTGGAAGAAAGGGCTAATGCCAACCAGCCCAAGGCACCTTCTCTAGAGAGCTAAGGGAGCAATTTGCCAAAAAATTGCTTACTCCTCCAGGGCATCCCTTGCCACCTGCTAACGCCAACATTTCTGGTTTAGGCAACCACCACTTTTCCTCCAACCGCCCCCGAGACCACGACAGAGTCCCTGCGATGTGCAGAAGATCAAAAGAACCTTTCAAAGGCACAAAGGTAAAAGGAGTGAGCTTGGGTTAAATGGAGAACTAATTGATCCAGTTGATCCTGGCTTTACCTCTCCAATCCACTGTGGGATGGAAAGGTTTGCAGGCTCCCTCCAGGAAACCGAAAACCAAAGCAAAAGGAAGAGACCAGAGGCCTGGGAAGAGGAGATGGAATGTAAACAAGAAGAAAAAAGAAGGAAGAGAGGAAGAAGACTGCGACTGAAGAGAAGAAGAAAGGTCCAGATGGTGAAGAAGCCCAGGTGAGTCCCAGGCTCTGCTGCCCATCTTTCCCAACTCCTTAAACTGCGCTAAGTCAGTCCAAGGGGCTGGCAAGGGACGGCCAGGGATGGTGCCGTGCAGGCTTTGGGAAGAAGTCCATGGCAGCTCCCCAGGGGCTCCCGATGGAGCCCTGCTGCGTGGCACAGGCGCACTGTGCATCCCTGCAGACGCACAGTCTCAAAGGGCGTTCCCCATGGGGACAAGGCGCCAGAGCCACCCCCTGCTCAATGCCAGCTGGGCTAGAAACCCTTCCTTGCCGGCTGTGTTTCCCAAAGGAAGGGGAACCAAGTCCTGTCTCGTCCTGCCTTTGGGCTTTACCAGCGTTTTCTGACTCTGTCCTTGTAGGTGCCCGTTTCCTGTTAGTGCCTGAACCCCTGTGACTCCTGGGCTCCCGCACGCCATGTTCACAATAAAAGGATCTTTTCTCTCTTAATACAGTTGTGGATATAGTGTGCATGTGTCTTTAGTTTCTCTCTTTTTTTTGGTTGAGGTTTTCATTAAAGTAATTTAATTTGTTTTTTAAACGTGTAAGTCTCTTTTCTCTCTCATCCCTTCCCTCAGAGAGTTAAACTTACTGGAGTTGTGGGAACTTGTGCTGTGTGCCCAACTGCAAAAGATAACTTATGACGCCCTGGCAGAAACGCGTATGACATATCCTGCACCACAAAAGGGGTAACCTGTCCGGCCTTCCCCACCCAGACCGTTCCTGTTTTCTGTCTTTTTAACAGACATGATGTACTCCACCAATGACATCATGGGACAAATAGCATCTGTCCTTGTTTGAAGTAAAACGGAACCGATTCTCTCTTCAGTCACTTCACTTTTTAGCTAAGCCTCTTCTAACTACTGCAGTGAGCAGCCTATTGTGCAGAAACCGTTCACTCTCAGAGTGACGAGACCTGTGTTGATAGTTGATGCCAGGCATGGTATGCAGAGAGGCTCTTGCTTAGACTTAGGGCTATAACACCCAAGGGCAGATAACGTGGCTATTTGCCCCGTTGGAGGGTGGGAAGCGGAAAAGCGCAGAGGGGTCGCACCTGCGGGGAGGAGCGGACTAGACAGGTGACCCAAAATTGCCCAACAGGGGATTCCATCCCATCTGCCTCACGCGCAGTAGAAAAGCTGAGGGATCAAAGGGTCAGCCCTCTTTCTTCGATGGCCGATGCCTGAGGAGGACTCTGTCTGTTCGTGTGCATTTGGTCTCGATCCTGAATGCAGCTCCGGAATCCAGTTCCCATCCGTCACTGATTCCGGTCTGGGACTTCCCCAGGGCCAGCTGGTGAGGTGACTGTCATCCTGGGAGCTCGATACGGTTTTCTATACATTTCATTATTTCCTTTTTACTTTTCTATTAATATTTCATTAAAGCAGTTTAGTTCCTTCTAAACTCGTATGTCTCTCTCTCTCTCTCTCTCTCCTGCCTCTCTTTTTTTTTTTACTGAAGAGAGGGAGCGGGAAGCATCTGTCACTTGCCTTGTGGCCGTTTTGGCCCAAACCATGAGAGGCAGGTAGAGTGCTTAAAGGAGAGAGAGCAATATTCAAAAGTTGCATGAAAACGGCGACTTGGCAATGTTATGGGTACGTGTAGACTCATGACGGATGCTATAAAAGATCTGGATCGGGGTATTTTCAGAAGGGCAGCTTATGAGCCAGTGTAATCCTGTAGTAACGGACAGCAAGAACGTAGCGCTGCAACAGAAAGATGGACAGCTTTTGGCAGTCAATTTTGTGCTTAGGTGTCTAAGTAGTTAGATTCTCAGGGAGATACTTAGAGAAGTACTACTTGAACTAAGTAGTTTCGATAACTAGGCAGACCTGGGCCGATGTGCAGAAAATTGGCGCCCCTGCTTAGTATCTGCCGCACGTTTTCACCCTGGGTTTTCTTTTTTGGTGAGCTAAAATGGTCGAGGCTTTGGGACAAACTGTCTCCTCCCATGTCTATCAAAACTGGACATGCCTTAGCACAACTGGGAGTGGTAGTTTTGTAATTTTAGTGAATTTGCTGCTGTTGGAGCTGTAGTCAAAATTAAGGAAGGAGTTTAATTACTTGCATAAAGGGAGAGCATGCGAGTAGTCTACTGACTTTGGTGTGGTCCCCAGAGCACAAGGGATTTGGGGACCACTTACTACTGGGTGTAGTTGAGAACTTTGTGCTGGAGAGTCACTGTCCTGGTTTGAGGTAAAACAGAAACAATTTTGTTCAGTAACTTCACTTCTTAGCTGGGCCTCTTCTAACTACTGAAATTAACTGCATATTGTGCAGACAATGTTCACTCTCAGAGTGATAAGACCAATTGTTTGTAGCTGATGCCCAGACATGGTATGCAGAGAGGCTCCTGTTTATACTTATTGCTATAACCCCCAAGGCCAACCAACTTTGTTATTTGCCCCGTTGGAGGGTCAGAAGTGGAAAAGCATAGTGTAGTCCCACCTGCAGAGAGGAGCTGACGGGACAGGTGACCCAAAACTCACCAACAGGGTATTCCATCCCATCTGCCTCATGCTCAGTATAAAAGCTGAGGGATCAAAGGGGCAGGTCTCTTCCTTCAATGGCTGACGTCTGAGGAGGACTCTGTTTGTCTGCCTGTGATCCCGATCCTGAATCCAGATCCAGAATCCAGTTCCCGTCCGTCACTGCGTCCAGCCTGGGACTGCCCCAGTGCCAGCCGGTGACGTCATTGTCATCTCGGGAGCTTGATACGGTTTTGTATATATTTTTCATTTTTTCTTTTCTTTTATTATTAATACTTCATTAAAGTACTTTAGTTCCTTCTAAACTCATAAGTCTCTTTTTCCTCCTCTGCCTCTCTCTTTGAAGAGGGGTAGAGGGGAGCATCTGTCGGTGCCATTTGGGGTGCCACAGGTCCCCAGTAGTGGATTTTGGCCTAAACCACGACAGTCCCGTAGCTTGTGAATTTGTCTGGTTTCCCTGTGCCATGAAGTCGATTTTAACCCGACTAAAGCAAGACATGTATTTAAAGTGAAATCAAAGTGTGCTAACCTTTGTATACAGAAAACAGTTGGAGTTCTTCTCTATCTCAGAACTTTGGCAGCAGAGGCATTGCTTTCTCATGGAGGCCGGCTCCGTGTGTATGTGTGCACAGAAAGCAGGAGCGGTGGGGCAGGGTGTCAGTGCACCCCTGAGAAGCTGTAAAACATTTGGTCCGGTCTCAGTGTGCAGCTGCAATAGGTGGGAAAACAGGAGGAAACCAAAGGCGGCAATGAGAAGACAGCTGTATCAGCCTGAGTATTTGATGAGCCATACACATAGCTCACAGTTAACCTCAAGTGGTAACATGAAGGAAATGAAAATGTTTCCTCTGGGGACAATGGGGCACAGGGGTGCTGACAGTTGGCCTGATGGGTGTTATCAAAAGTTGGAGACAAGTCCCCTTGATTGGCCGGAGCAGACGCCCAAAGGCTGTACTGGGTTGCCCATGGATGGCAGCGGGAGCTGTCCAGGGACGGGATCAATTGTCCCAGCAAAGGCAGTCTGGTTGCCCAGAGTCTGCACTGAGCTGCCCACGGGTGGCCCCGGGTTGCCCATCAAGAGCACCGGGCACCAAAGGGCTGCATCAGGTTGCCATAGCGGCTGCAGGGAGCTGCCCGGGCAGAACCCGGTCCCTGAGCGCCCTGCGCCCCTGGCAAAGCTGCCCCGGTTCTGTGTCACACAGGGCACTGGGGACGCTGCAGTGTCTGGCAGTGCTGCCACCGAACCCCACAGCACAGCAGGGAGTAGCCGCCCTCCCGGACACTCCCAAGCCTCTGGAGGTTTCGGGTGAGTATATACCATTATGGGAAAGGTTTTTTTATGCAAACTTCTTATTTTTGAAGGACTCAAGTGGCTTTCACGCTGTAACAGATGGGATTGAGCACATGCTTTGAGTCAAACCCCACTCCCACCCAGGCATCTTGTTGCAGCACACCAGTGTCCTCACCTTTCACTGGGCTCTGAGCCAGGCTGGGAGCTGTGGGGAGGGGATGGGGTACCTCCTGAGTCGCCTCATGAGGGTTTGGCCTCAGATGCGGTGTGTTAGGGACATTTGCTGGCCCTCTGCATGATGTTTCTGACAACAACTGACTGATACCCTGAATCTGAAAAGAGCAGTAGCACCCACAATGCCGTATGCAGTTCTCGGTAGCAAAATCTTCACGTGTGGCCATTCCTCCTAGGGCTCCTGCAAGGCTGCTGTTTACACACCCTTCTGAAAAGACTGTCTGGGATTTCTCCTTTCCAAGTGCATCGATTTTACATCAGGTGAGGCATAGGCATTTTTCTTCCTTTGCAAGTCAAGAGAGGGCTGTTCTCTTGAGACTGAAATAGCTGGAGGGGGTCAAATTTGGATATAGATCTGCAAAGCATTAATGCAAGTGAAGGTGGGGGGTGAGGATTGAGTCCCTGACCCACCAATCACACTGGGTTGGTCCAAAGGGGCGCAGCTATCGGGGCTGGAAAGGGCACTTTGAAAGAGAAAAGGACGTCTGGAGTACTAGAAGATCAGCACATACGCCAACCAAAAGAAGCCAATGAACACAAGACAATCACCAGCTACACTTTCACGGGATTGACAGATTTGAGGAGAATGAAGGCCTAATATCTGTCATTCTCCTGAGCAGCCACGCTTTGCTTTTCTCCGCATTTCAATACTTGAGGCTAGATACTAACAACAAATTCAAATCCCTTTCCAGATACAAATGCTTGGGGTGCTGTGAGAAGGCATTTGCTTTCAAGAGTTTTAGGCCTGTACAGGTGACCTGTGGGTGCTGTGTGCGTTGCTGTTTGTGTTAGAAGCTGCATGTGTTGCTGTAAGAAGGAAGGCAAGTGCAGGAGCTGACTGAGGGAAGTTGTCTTCTATCTCCTCCTCTGTGCAGGATAAGTACTTGAAGAGCAGTGGTCAGGAATGGAGGCTGTCGGCTCTCGCTTAACGGCA
Organism: Vanellus vanellus; assembly: GCF_965231255.1. Lineage (NCBI taxonomy): Eukaryota > Metazoa > Chordata > Aves > Charadriiformes > Charadriidae > Vanellus > Vanellus vanellus. The sequence goes on from NC_138908.1 coordinate 24,874,954, forward strand.
AGACGTGCCAAGGTTCTGCCTGCCATCAACACCATGGCTTCCAGATATAAGGACCGTTTCCCGTACTACCCGTTGCCTCAGAGCTCCAGCCTCCCCTGGATGCCCAGCACCTACTCTAAAAGAGATGCCATCAAACCAACTTTGGCTCCCTTTTCCAAAACTTCCCAGGGGATGACCACCAGCGAGAAGCTCCCTTATATTTCCAACAGAACAACCCTCTTCACCCGCTACACCCCTGACGACTGGTACAGGTCCAACCTGACCAAGTACAAAGAGTCAGAGACTTCCCAGCACAATGCGGAGGCTCTGAGAGTTGATACCACCCGCATGATTGGGGATAAATACCAGCAGACAAAGAAAACACAAGAAGAAAGCACCAAAAGCCTGGGAGGACATGTGAATGCTATTGAGTTTTGGAAAGGGGAGCTCTGCCGTGAGCTGGATGAGATGATCGGGGAGACCAACACGCTCACAGACATGAAGAAGAGACTAGAAAGAGCCTTGGCTGAGAAGGAGGCCCCTCTCCAGGTAAGCACTCTGTCCAGTGGGCTGCAAGCTGTAGCCTACTGCTGGAACAACTGCAGCCATTCAAATGTCTAAGTTCCACTGCAGCTCCGCAAGACCTAGAGAGTTTTTATGAAGAGACCATAAGTTAAGTTTGCAATGTCTTCCCATCTGCTGCATCCCCTATCAGCCCGTTATGAGCTCATCACAATTCTATTTGCTTAACCAAATATTTGTGTAGGCGGAACATCCAAATTCCTGGACTGGGAGACAGAAGCCCATGTCTTCCTACAACACCCTGGGGAGGTCAGCATCAAGGCTGACACAGGTGCCTGTGCCACGGCTCTGGTTGCAGCTGGGACACGCGTGCTTCCTCATGTTGATTTGATGCATACGGTGCAGTTCGGTTTCTTGTTGTCAGCTGAAGCAGCCGCCCTGGGCACTTTGTTCCCCTGGTGTCCCCTCTGTGCCCACCTAGAATTTCTTTTCTTGCATTTCTTGAGATGGGGACTCTCTCTATAGAGAATCCTGCCCCTGCACCCAACAGTGATGGCATGTCCCCAACAGGTCGCTCAGCAGTGCTTGCTTCAGCGGGAGAAGAGGATGGGCATTGACCTCGTCCATGATGATGTGGAGAAAGAGCTCTTCACGGTAAGTTGGGCCACCCAGATCATGTGTTAAAGCCAGTTTTACCTAAACTGCCCTACAGAGGCTTTGCAGCCTTCTTCCCTACCTGGCTCCTTACTGCTGGGGAGGTGCTCAGCTCTTCAACCCCCCCAAAACCTGCTGGGCCAGGGGATGGGGTTCCCCCAGGCAGCAGCATGCCCACGCCGTGTGGGTATGACTTGGCCGTACAGAGGATGGAATAGCTGAAGAGCAGCTGCGTGTTTGTGTAGCGTGTGGGGGTTCTGTGTCCCTCTTCAGGGAGTAGTGCACTAAAGACATGCACGCAGTTTGGGGGCACTTTCTCAACTCCCTGCCTGTTTACTCTGGGCAGAAAGACAAGCAGGCAAGTTCTTGCTGTGTGCAGGGTTGGGGAGGTCTGAGGGGACGAGTGGCATCAGGACAACTGAGTACAGACACTGATGATGGGGCCATGTGTCCTTTACCCAGGAAGTCAATGTCATCAGGTCGTGCCAGGAGAAGATGCAGCGGTACCTGGATGAAGCCAAAGCCCAGCTCGCGTAAGGAGGAGCTCCTTATGTCATGCCGTAGGGCTGATGTGCATTTGCAGTTGTGATGTGGACCCCCAGCAGACCCCGACCTCTCCCCACACCCTGCAGATGGAAAAGCCAGGCGGGCTCCCCGGGAAGTGGGCAGTGATGCTCATGGGATGACAGAGCTGCGTGGGAGGGAGCTGCGGGGAACTGGAGCGGGGAGGAAGCCCTTCCACCTGAACATCCCCAGCGATGGCTGTTGTTTGCATGTTGAAGGTCCAACAGGGTGGCCCAGCACGAGCTGGAGAGGGACCTGGCCCACAAGCAGGCGGCCCACCGCATCGATGACAAGTGTCACCACCTGAGGAGCACCTCCCACGGCATCAGCTACTACCCAGCGGTGGAGCGGGTCGATGCCACGTGAGTGCACGCTGGGCAGCACGCCAGCAGCAAGCTGTGCCCGGGATGCACGGTGCCTCTCCCTGGCAGGGAGCTGCTTGTCCCCAGCCCACTGTCAAGGCACGTCCATCCCGCCTGGAGACAGCTGCCTGAGTGGGACCGTTTCTCTCTGCTTATTGTTATTCTTACTGTTATTGTTATTGTTAACCTTACCTTTATTCTTACCCTTACTCGTACTCTTCTTCTCATTCCTATTATCTGTTGTTGTTCTATTAAACTGTCTCTATCTCCACCCGTGAGTCCTGGTCTTTCTCTTTCCCCTCCATTGAGAGTGGCTGTGTGGTCCTAGCTGCTGGCCAGAGTTAAACCACAACCTATGCTCAAATTAAAGACGGAGATTTCAGATATATTTAATCAGTGCTGCTCCCAGGCAGGCTTCATGCCTGCCCACGTCCAGCTTCAGCACTACGGGCTTACCGGGGCCTCTTCTTCCCCCTCACCTCCTGAAGGATCTCGGTGCCGGACTCTTGGGCCAAGATCACAGACGACAACATCCTCCGCTCACAGAGCCAACGGGCGGCCTCCTCCAAGCTGCGGGACAACATCGAGAACCTGCTGGTGGTGGCGGCAAACGAGATGTGGAGCCAGTTCAACAGGGTGAACATCGCCTTCACCAAACGCATCAGCGAGACAGCCGATGCCAAGAGCAAGATCCGGACCCACCTGGCCAAGGTAGTCGGAACCCCTCCCTTTCGGTGTGTCACTGTCACTTCCTAGTGACACCCCTGAGGTGGGACCCTTAGGAGTTGGCACCGTAATTTCATCTCAAGGGATCTGTTTTTGCTAGGGCATCCTCACTGGCAGCCTGGGAGCACAGGGATTGCCAGCAGAAAATGCCAATGCTGGTTGCATCTCCTGGTAGTTCCTTCAGAAGCGCTGGCTGCCCTCCAGAACGGCCTTGCTGGGCCTCTGCTGGGCTGCCTGCTGGGGGGGTTGCAGGCTTGCTTCTCCTCCAAGGATGTGCTTTCACTCTCCGTGCTCTGGGGCTGCTGCATGGGCATGCGTGTGTTTGCTTTGCCAAGCAGATTCAGTGGAAATCAGTGATGGACACCTGCCTCAGAGCTGTGGGTCTCATAGAAAGCTTCCTGAGACGTGCCCGACACTGTATTGAGTAACTGAGGGAAGACGGGGCTTGCAGCACTGCGAGCTGATGCCACGTCTTTCAGTGAGGATCCATGAAGAACCTTCCCTCTCTGAGTTACTGTTGATGGATGATTAGTTCCAGCAAGCGGTAATTTTGGGAAGCTGGGAATTCAATAGGTCCATCAGTGCTCCAAAACCTCCTCTGATGTGACAGCAAGAGCCAAGAGAGGATTTTCCCTGAAGAAAAATTACTCTTGGCTCTGCGCCTTGATGTGTAGCAGAATGACAGGGGTCTGAGCCCAGGGTCTGCTTATTGAACTTGTTTTGTTCTGCAGATGGACAGGAGGAAAGGGTAATTATGTAGTCACTTGAGAAGATACTTTTTAATTTGTGCATGGGTTTCTTTTTTACGCCAGACGCTGCAGGAAATCTTCCAGGTGGAGAAGACCATAGAAGCCATCCAAAAGGCCATTAGGGACCAAGGGCCTCCCTTAAAAGTGGCTCAGAGCCGGCTGGACGAGCGCACACGCAGACGAAACGTGGAGCTGTGCCGGGACACTGCCCAGCTCCGGTAAGGCAGGAGTGTGGGTCTGGTGGGCTCCTTGAGGAGTTACGGCTGGTAGCACCCGAGGGTAGCACCCGGGAGTAGCACTGCATGAAAAATTAAGCATGGGCTTTTTTTTCAACAGTCCTTCCATAAGTGCACTGCTATAATCAAAAGCAATGAGCAGGTATTGCAGCCTTTGGGTGCTGGGAGAGCTCTGCGCCCACAAAGGAGGCTGTACACCATGGCCGGGTATAGCCTGATGGCACCCCATGAGGGGATGGATTCTTCCCGCTTGGGTAAGCCCCATCTTCTCTCCAGCCTGCTTCCCGGCAGTTGGATGTGCTCAGTTTTGAAGGACGAGCCCTTTACTCTCCAACAGGATCCTGCTGAGATCCCTTAGGCCCTTCCTTTTGGGGAACTGCAAGGAAGGGTGCCCCCTATGGAGAAGCAGAAAGGGCTGTCCTCACCTTCTCCGAGGACACTGGAAATCCTTTCAAGGACACAGTGGTCTGTTTGGGATTGCATGCCGAGGAGCTGTGGAGGAGTAGGCTGGCCTGAGCGCCCAGCAGCACCCCCTCTGAGGCACCCCAAAGTTCACCCCTCCTGGGAGCCCGTTGGGCAAGACTCCAGCTGAAGCCTTTTCAGAGCAATTGAAACCCAGCCCCACAGCCTTTGCAGCATCTCGTACAACAAGGGTTTTTTCCATCCTCCCCTTGTTTCACATTCACTTTTAGCCTCTCCCAGATGTCCTGTTTTCTTTGTGTGCATCTGTGGGCATGGGGAGGATGCCTGCACAGGGAAATCCAGGAGGGGGAGCCAACAAACCCCCCAAACCAAGCAGGAACAGGAAACCACACCTGCTCATCCCTCTTCTTGCTGGCCCGAGCTGCTCTGGGAGAGGCGGCTGCGCGTTGCCAAAGCCTTTGAGCAGACTTAACCATGCCTCCCCGCTGAGGTCTGGAGGAGCTCTGCCCTCAGCTTTCCCATGCGTCTGCCAGAAACGGGGGGTCTGAGTTAGTCTGAGCACGCTGAAGGGGGAAATCCTGTGACCAAGGGGCCCTTCAGCAATGCCACGCTAGAAACCACCCCCACGATGGCACTGTTAACCAGGGTTTCTTGCTGTTTTCCAGCCTTGTCAACGAGGTCCACAAAATCAACGAGACGGTCCAGAGCCTCCAGCAGCGCCTGAGAGACACCGAGGACACCCTGCAAATGCTGGTTCATACCAAGTCGGTCTTGCAGCATGACCTGGCCGTCAAAGCCAACACACTCTTCATTGATGAGGAGAAGTGCATGGGCATGCGCAAGACCTTTCCCAGCACGGTGCGGCTGCTGGGTTCCATTTAGGCTCAGCTGAACTCACTGAATCTGTTGTGGGAGGGATTCCCAGTTTGGCTAAGATGCTTTGGAAATACTTGATTAGAGTTTCACTTCCTGCTGAAAGCCATGAGTAGAAATTAAATGATCTTTTTGTGTGTTATACGGTCTACCGGTATTTTTTTTGCCTTTGGTTTTTCTCTTTCCACTGTACTTTCACGGTGTGCCAGAAAGTCACTGAAAATACTTTGTATGCGACTAAGAGTAAATCCACCCACGGGGATTCAGTCCTACCCTCTCAGTCGGTGATTTTAGGAGAAAAACTGTCGTGTCTGCCTCCTTTTGAGTCTGTCTGATGTGGGAAAAGCACAGGGTGAAGCCATGCCGGCTGTCTCAAATCACCTCCCTGTCCTCCACGGGCCTTAGCATAGCTTCAAGGAGAGTCCGTTCCAGGATCTTCCCAGGCACAGAGGTGAGGCTGACAGCTGGGGACTTCCCAGGCTCCCCCTTTCCCCCTTTTTCAAAAATGGGTGCCACATTTCCCTTCTTCCAGTCACTGGGGACTTCCCCTGACTGCCATGACTTTTCAAATATCACCTTCTTAGGTGATATCACCCTTTCATTCCTTGGAGGTATTTCACTGGTGTTTCCTTCTTGCCTCATCACTGGAAGACTTCAGGTGTCCTGCAGCGTAGCCAGCACATCTCAGAGCAACAGCCTGTGGGCCCTCGCTAGCACCCTGTCCCTCTAACCTTGGCGTGTCATCTCACAGCTTGTCACGGGCAAGCCTGATATTGTCCCCCTCTCCCCTCAAGCCTCATTTTAAGCGCTGTCAGGGAGCCCTGATAGCTGGTGAGCAAAGACCTTCTTCCCCCTTTGAGACAAGTGAATCCCATCTGATGCCGGCAAGCCTGGTGCTGTGTAGGCCATCCCCTTATCAAAAAAAACAAAATTCTGTTGGTCACACCAGCCATGGAGCCACCTATTAATAGACTGGGCCTGTCTGTATGTTTCTTCCAATGTCGCTGCCTGTAACTGGAAGGAAAGAGGAAAAAATAACCTGTGCCCCACATCCCCTTACCAACCGTCCCAAGGCCCTGAAGTCTCTTTTGATCGCCATTGGAGGACATGTTGCAGCTTCACCACCACACACACGGAAGAGTAATAATGGGTAATAGTCCGAGGGCCGTACCAGGCTTGGAAGTTTCCTAGTGATGACCTTAAGCTGGGGCCCAGGGAGGAAGCAGACATCCCATCGGAAGAATAAAGGTTTGGACCAATTTATGTCATTCATGTTCATGGTATGAAAATAATCTTGTATGTTATGAAATAATCTTGCCGGCCAGCTTGGGTCAAGTGCTCACGTCTCACTCCTCCTCATCCCTGCGCCTGGCAAGCTCAAAATCTCTGAGCCCTTGAAACCCACACACCATAGCCAGCTATAAAGTACATATTTTCACAAGTTCAGACACTGGAGTCTTCTAAAAGTGCAGGCTTCCCAACTATTAGAAGAGAAGTTAGTCCTGTGTCGCTCAAAGCAGGACACACTATAACAGTTTTTCATCGCAGGAGAGAGCATATTCTTCTCTTTGCATAACCTCATGCAAAATGACTGCAATTCAAAGTGCAGAGCACTCAGGCCTGGTGGCCCTATCTCCCTTAAGCTCTCAGTTTCGCAGCTGCTCACTGAGTTCACGAAAAACACAGTCAGAGTTTTTATTCATTAAGCACAGTCTTTAAGGCAGCTATCTTGTCAGGTTTTGAAAGCCGAGCTCTTGTCCTCAGCTCCTCTGCTCTTCTCCTGGGCACACAGTAGCTACTGGAAACAGCTGAAGAGGCACTGCTCATTGTGTGTTGCTATCAACATATTTACATTAGTTTAGTCTAAAATACACCCCGTGATTATGTAAAGGTTTGGAAAGGACCAGGCCAAGTCGGGACAGCTGAGGCCACCTGGGCTAGTATCAAGGCTGATTTGGTATTAGCAGACGATTGTTTCTCTTTGGAAGAGCAATTACACAAAACAGTGAAGGTGATCTGAAGCTTTGTTGAGGCGGGTGCACTGCATACCCTGACCTCTGAGTTCATGATCTGCTTCCCCTCCTAATCAATGGGCAGAAATAGCACTTCTTTGATACAGTTCCAGTGACTTCAGACATTGGTTTTAACAGATTTTGACTTGACGCACAGAGGCACGTGTCTTTCCACTGAAAGAGGGTTTAGTTCATGACGAGGCAGGAAGTTGCAATAATACTGTTAGGTGAGATTGCATCCACTATGAACAGCCATGCAAGGATGATGATGGTTTTGAAAAGAATCAAAATTTTTATCACAGCTCCCATAAAATTCAATAGAGCCCAAAACCTCTGGTGCAAACTGTAGGAACAAATCTCAAGAATGTGGCAAAGTTCAAAGCAAGGAGGGGAGGAAGATTTTTATTTCAAGATAAAAGTGATTTCACCCCTTCATGTGCATGCTGTCCTATCCTCCCAGCAGCTAAATGTGTATTTCCACCCAGCCTGGACACAATTCCCCGAGCCGAGACAGAGGACAAGAGACACAGCTTTGGGAGGCCTCTGCATATCTCCCGGATGGTCCCTGCCTGGGTGAACAACGCTCACATCTGCCCCTTCACACTGGGTTATACCAACAACCAAACCACTCAAGTGCCCCTACTGGAAGAGGCCTCTTGTGCAACTCGGAGACGGCTCAGGGAAGGGTCAACAAGGAATATAGACCTGGATGCTCTGGAGTGTGGCATCGCAGGTCTGGACGGATTGACCTCCAGGCTCAGGGATCCCACAGCCTCTCTGGCAACCCACTCCACTGCTTTATGAGTCTCACAAGGATTTTCTTCTGGATTCCTGCTCTCCAGCCTGAACCTCTCCACTTTCAGGAGATGCCACCAGGCAGTGCTGGCAAGACGTTCCAAGTGATGGGTTCTGTTGTCACCGAGGGATGGGCTCTGATGTCACCAAGCAACGGATTGTGAACACGTGCCCCTCGCTGCTTAAATCCAGGTGCCGAGTCCCATCCGGCTGGTTCATACCCGCATTCCAGCTGAGCAGTTGGCGAGGCTGGAGTGTTGAGCCAAGCCTTGGCGCTGGTGTCCTGACTGGGGAGTTAGTTGCTCGCGGCAGCTCTCCATCTGTGCCCCAGAGCCCGCAAAGGATTTTCCCTGGCCCTGTCAGCTTCAGGCAGCCGGGGCAGTCAGGAGGCACGCTCGCAGCAGCAGAGGTGAGCTGTGTGGGGACACCGCACCCTGGGGAGCTGGGAGGGTTTCTTTCTTGAGGGACCTGGGCATTTCTTCCAGCCCTCCTCAGGCCAGCCAGTGACCGTAGCCTCTCTTCCTTTTCCAGCCTGACACTGGCTGCTGCAGCGCCACAGGGAGGGAGCACTTGGTCACCCCCAGCTGCCCCTAGCACGATGCAGCGAGTGGAGAGCATGGCAATGGACCTGGACAACCGCTGCCCAGTGTGCCTGGACAGCTGGGACGATGCCACCTATGCCATGCCATGCCTCCACCAATTCTGTTACCAGTGCATCCTGCGCTGGGCTAACAGCAAGCCCGAGTGCCCTCTCTGCAAGAGGAGAGTGCGATCCATCGTGCACTCGGTGAGGGCAGACAATGACTTCGAAGAGGTTCCCATCGCGTCATCTGCCTCAGCCCCCGCACCAGTTGGCACCCGGCAGGCCGGAGGAGCGCCCAGGCACCCAGACACCCACAGCCCCCCTCGCCGCTCTGTAACACCTCAGCTGCTGGCAGTGGAGTCAGTGCCCAGGGCTCTGGTGGGCGGCCTCCAGCCCCATACCTGGGCGTTCCTCTTTGACGACCACCCGGCTCTCCTCCAACGCTTTCTGCCCTGGCTCCAACAGCAGCTGGGGCTGATCTTTGCCGAGGAGCCTTCAGCAGCCGTTGTGATGGAGCCCTGGCCGTCCTGGGCTTCTTTGGTCTGGACGAAGAGGTCCTGGTCCGGCTGCTGCAGGTCAGCCTCCAGGATCGCGCGGCGACATTTGTACAGCAGCTTATCAACGTCGCCGTGCAACGCTGCAGCGCGGAGGCCCACCGTCTGCTGGGCCTCGAGGACAGCCATGCTGCCGAGGAGCGGGAGGGCAGCCCCGTGGCTGTCCCTCCTCCTGCTGCCTCCAGAAGGGGGTCTCCTGGCCCTGGCCAAGGCACCTCCCGCAGCCCTGCTGCAGACGATGAAGAGGAGCGACCCAAACCTCCACCGCTGCTCTTCATGGGGCTCCCGGCAGCTCCCCCGATGCCCCTGTTCCAACCAACGGGGAACAGGAGGAGCTGCATGAGGATCCAGGGGAGGTTGCCGCAGGTCCCTCTACTCCCAGCCGCAGCAGGGACCTCTCCCGTGGGGGGCCACGGCGAGGCCCGAAGAGGAGGGCCAGCAGCTCCCAACATTCACCTCAGCCACCCAAGAGGCCACCCCGCCGGCACAACTAGAACAAGGCCCCAGGAGCTGCCAAAACCAGGGCCAGGCCAGCAGCTGGGACACATGCCGGCCAACGGTTCAGTCAGAAGGGGGACTCCAGGGCTGGACCATTCCCCACTGCCAAATGTCCCATGCCTGGTCTCCTCCTCACCACATCATCTGCCCCCACCTCCCGGGGATCTGCTCTCCTACCAGCCTCTACTGCCCCGTCATGCCCTGCAACACTGGCACCCAAATCCTTCCTCCTGCTCAGAGTCTGCACCACTTGGCTCTGCCCTCTGCATCACCCCATGCTCACACCCTGCCAAGGCAGGAGCCACAAGAAGTTCAACAGGAGAAAGAAGTGAAGTCCAGAACCTGGCGAGGGACAACCCCAGGAACCAGCACATTTGGCGCGCTGCTCGGCTGGAAAGCAGCTTGGCGTAAAAAGCCCTGCAGGTCCTGGTGGCCACCCAGCTGATCATGAGCCAACAGTGTGCCCTTGCCACCAGGAGCACTGATGGTGTCCTGGGCTGGACTGGAGAGAGAGTCTGGCAAAGGAGTGTGAAGATGATAAAGGCACTGCAGCATCTCTCCTCTGAGGAAAGGCTGAGCGAGCTGGCACCGCTTAGCCTGGTGAAGAGAAGGCTCGCAGGGGAATTGATCAATGAATAAAAAGCCTGATGGGAGGTTGCAGAGAAGATGGAGCCAGACCCTGGCTGAGCGGCGCTGGCTGTCTCTGCTGCAGCAGGCAGCTATCGCAAGATGACTTCCAGAGGTCCCTTCCAACCTCAGCCTTTCTGTCATTCAGTTAAAGTATTTGAATTGCCTAAAGAATCTATATGAATAACTTCAGTGCTGTTCTATAAAGTCAATAAAGAAGAGAAAGTAGTACAAACTTGCTGACGTTCCTCAAACTCTATTGATCGAATCATTAATACTGTGAAGTTCCAACACGCAGGGACGTCCCCAAATTCACTTATATGTTCTGGAAGACTGCCTCAGCTCAGTCAGCATGACCCCGACATGGGGTACAATTCTGCTGTGCTTATACTTAGTTGCCATCCTCAGGACACGTACCAGATGTATGACACAGGTGCAGGTTCTGCTGCTGAATAAAAGGACTGTAATCTAGGGCTGCTAAGAAAGACCCATAACAATTATGCTATAGAAGAAATATTTTCTCTCTCTTCTGCTGATCTTGCAATTTTTAGTTTAGTGGAAACTGCTCAGTTTTCTTCACCTTACTTTGAGTATTTCCCACTGTTATGCCTGTCCTCAAGGATAAAAAAAACAACAGCAACAAAATCACACATCTCTACTTCCACTATTACACGTAAAACCATTCTGGGAGCTCAATACAGTTTTGTATATATTTCATTATTTCCTTTTTATTTTATTCTTAACGTTTTAGTCAAGTAGTTCAGTTCCTTCTGAAATCCTGAGTCTCTCTTTCTCTCTCCTGCCTCTCTTTGAAGACACATTGACAAGAGCATCTGTCCTGCCACCCAGTGGCCAATCCGGCCCAAACCACAACAGCCATAGAGAATCACACCTCCAGTATCAACTCTGTGCTACAGCTCATAATCAAACCTTACCAGCTATTTAGTCCTCTCAGTTTTTATTGACACAGAGCAAGTTTTGCAGACCCAGTCCAGTTTTGTTCCGGGGAAATTCTATCTGGCCTCATCTTTCCAGGGCCAGGCATCACACACCGCAGCAGGTAAAACATCCTGTCCTGCAGAACACCCGTTTTCATGGGGGAGGGAAACAGCACTGCGGGTAGCACTGATAACGTAGACCACAGAAGCAAGTGGGCAGAGCTCCATGAAAACACTGCCAGGCTTTTTGCCACACAAGGACTACCCCTGCAGTCTTGTCAGAGGTTGCTTACTTAGCTTATAGCAGTCCACCCCTCCAACGTCAAAGGTGTCGCTGCAAGACTGAGACCCCAGAGATGCCACAGAAAGCACCATCTCCACCCCTTTACCAAAGCGGTTCCCGGTTAAGTACCAACAGCAGGAATTGCTGCTGCCCACTGCTCTGGGCATCCGCCACCATCCACCCCACACAAAGGGCCAGCTGGGTATCTCCCCCATGGGCACGCCAACTCTGCAGACTCCTTTCAGGTGTCTTTTCAGGCAGAGCAGACACAGACCAGATGAGTTTCAAGCTGAAACACGACTTTGTCATGCAGGCAGAGAAAAAAGCTCTCAGAACTTGAGAGTTTTATTTCACAATCTGAAAAATGACACACAGCGTAGGTACAAAGACAAGGAGACGCTACAGTCCACAGCAGGAGCGGTGGTCAGGCACTCTCCCTGCACCTCTTTGCCAGGGACGGTGCTCTTGCACAGGCAGAGGTATCTTCTCCCCTCCCCAAAAGCGCACCGACCCCACAGACAGACATTTCTCCCACACCTCCTTTGAAGGAAGGCTACCAGCGACCCACCTGCAGAATTAGCCAGAGACTTCTCAGCACCTTATCATGCCGCTGTGCTTTCAGTCAGAACGGCATTTTTGATTATAAGCAACTAAGGGCAGAACTAAAGTAAATCTCTATCAAAATGCAGCAAAACCATGACACTGTTCTTATTCCTCTGGCTTCTTTCCAGAGTCATTTACAAAATACCATTCCTCTCTAGGCCACTCCTAATGGACAGCCTTTCAAGAAAATCCACAGCAGCATCTTCTTTAAGAGTTTAGCACCCAACACAGAGCTGAAGGCATTTCTCCTTCTCCTAAGAAAGCCCAGCTCAGTCTCTACTTTGCTTCCCATCTTCCCCACCCCAACTCACACCAACACAGCGCACGTACCTCCTCAAGCAACACTTTCTTTCACCAAAACACAGGACCTGTTTCTGAAGTCAACTGCCGGAGGGACCAGCGAGAACTGCTTGGGCTCTTCTACCTGTGACATTGAAAGGGATGTTGAAGTGGGATTTCAGTAGTGAACTCAACATGACAAACTCCAGCAGAGGTAAGAAAAACACATTTTTTAAGAACTAGTTCAAAACAGGGCCCAGGAGCACCACTAAGTGTTTCAGTGCCACATCCCCCCTCTCCAGTAACACCAGAGTCGCAGCAGAACTCTCATCTGTAACAATAAACGTACGAGGCACATACTGCCTGTAAAAGCAGAATATCCAAAACTGCAGGCAAATCCTCACTGGCACAGAGCAGCACACTTCAGTCCTCCTCAGGGTCTCTGTTGAAAGGGTGGTAACTGGAGCAACGGGATTTGCCACTGCCTCCTTTCTTCCTACAGAAGAAAGCTATCGAGTATTGCCATACATTTGCCTTTCTGCTCTGGCAGAGCCCTTTCTTCCGCAGGCCTCTCTGAAGTCCTTGGGAAGTGCGGAGTGCCCACAGCTCTCCTGTCCCACCCCCAGCGCTGGAGGCAACCCAGGGGAGAATTAGAGCAGTCGAGAAGCTGCTCTGGCTTGCGTTGCTGTGTGAACGCATGCCGACCACCTCCACAGACGCAAGGCTAACGGCAACCCACCAGCAAGGAACGCTTCTTGCACCAGCCTTCTTCAATACCTACATACTTTCGTGGGCCTAAGCCCAGGTCTCCCATGACAATTTTCATTAAGCTGCATTCTAAGTGATGATTTTTCAAAACACTCTGGAGATTGTCCTTTCTTAGCAGCTTTCTAACTGCTCAATCAATGCAAAGTATTATTTTTCCCACACAAATGGAAACTCATTGGTCTCAACCTGATATTACTCGGTGTTCCTCAAGAGTATCAGCCTTTTCTCCCAGCTGACACTTCAAGAGCAGATGCAGCAGCTCAGCCATTTCCCAAGAAATTCTACACAAATTTGCAGTACCTGGAACTAGGTGCCTACACAGAAGTCACATCTCATGGGAAAACACACGTTTAAGGCCATCCCTCACACTCTGGTGTTGCTGGCCTTCTTTTGCATACATTTGTTTTCCTAGGTATAAGGATTAACAAAACCATGAATCATTTGGGTCAGTCTGCCACACCCTGCAGGTAATACTGCATAGCATGTTTTCCAAGTGTTCACGGCCCTGGGAGTCACGCTTGCCCACATTGAACAATAAATGCTCAATAATGCCCAGATCACAAAGCCAATACGCTGCTTGTGTGCACCAAATAGAAGGCAAAAGCACAGGAACTCCTATGCAACAAGGGTCCGAAGAAGCAGAAGAAGCTGCAAGTCGAAACCTGAGTCATCAGATCCCAAATTTGGTCCAGTTGTTTTGTGAGTACGAGTAGCAATGAAGACACACAGAGCGACAAACACAGCAATCCTCTTGGTGTCTTCAGGAAGAACCTAAATCATTAGGCACAGTCAGAAATGGTGAGCGTCCTCAGATCATGTGCCTGAGCTCAAAAAGGAAACGTTTCTCCTCCAGACTGGCACAACCTGTGGAAATAAGACTATCAGGAATGCTGCTGAGAAGGAGAGAGATTAAGATGGGCAGATCAAAAGTCAGCATGTTGCACCTTAACCTGCGGAGGGACAAGGGCAAAAGGTTACAGAATTTGCAAACGCGTGCTCAGGGAACAAAGAAATACTGGAAGCAAAGCCGCGGCTCCCCAAGGCTTGTGTCCTGGGCTCATGGGAAGGAAGCACGGCTAGCAGCTTGGAAACCTGCCAACCTGATGCTCAGGCTTTCCTGAGATAAGGCTCCAAGGCAATCCTCAACAGCTGTCTTTTCCCTCTACTTCCAGGAGCTGCAACAACAGAGAGGAAAGAAGGAGGAGAGAGACAATGGAGGAAAGAGGAATGAAACCAAGCCCACCAAGTGCCAAGGTATAGCCATCCCTGCTGAAAGGAGCACTCCCCCATTGTTTAAATCCTTCCTTTCTGCTCCTTGGCTCCGTCAGGATCCTGCCAGCCTGTGCTTTCAGCAGCAGCCTTTCTCTCCCGGGTGAAAGCAGAGCGCTCCAGCTCGCTCTTAGCTGCCCTTGAGCATCTGCCCGTGACAGCACACACACCCAACTTCACGCATCTCCTGCCACGGGCAGCCGAATCCCAGAGGCGTGCATGCAGCAGCTCTCTTCTCCCCCAAACACTCTTGCTGGCATGTTACCCACCTGCCTACTCAGAGGTCGACAACTGCTTAGAGGGTCTGCTATCTTAACCGGCAGTCAAGTAGTGCCAGACTATCCAGTCCACAAGCCAGCTGTAGCTCGCAAATCTCTGGGTGGGGGTTCAGCACACCAGTAAAAATTTTGCTGCCACCCACCCACTGATGCTCCGTGGATTCCCTCCTGTGCTGCAGCCCTGACTTCTGTGGCTCCCTTTGCTCAGGGGCACTTCAGACTTGCAGCAAATTGTGCTCAGATTCCAGCCCTTCAAATACAAGCCGCATGTTTTAGTCATTCCACATAGGGGAATCAACCCAAGATCACAGTACATCATCAATCAAGTTCATAAAGAAAAAGGCTGTTAGTAGGTGAGGGGTTTGGGGGTATTTTATAGGAAAGAGCACCTGCTCTTCCAGGTGTCTCAGCCTTCCAAGACCAAAGCGTGGAATACTAAGAACTACGTAGATACAGCATTTCCATCGCTTGAGCCTGCACTTGTTTGTGGCCTCAGAAGGGTCCGCACAGCTCCGTCATTTAAGAGAGCTGCTGCTCTAAAGGCAGGCACTCCAATGAAGAATTCTCAAGCAGTTCACCACACTCCATCATGAAGCTGCCTCTCCTGAACAATGCAGAAAACCAGGCTGCATATAAGGTGTTTCTAAGGAATCATTTTTCTGGTACTGGTTCAATAAGTCACACACGTACCTAAGCACTAAGGCTCTGCCTAAGAAAGCAACGGCACAGAGAATTGCTCACACCACAACTAGAAAGCACAAAGTTAAATCTTATCAAAATGAAACAGAAATATTGGAACGGTCAGGGGGTTGGTTTTGTTTTTGGTTTTTTTTTTTTTTTAATTTATTGGATGTCACCAGGTCTCTCTTTAAACCATAAAGCACTGATTCAGCTGATGAAGAACATGACATGACATCACTGCGGCAACGAGCTCTGTGCTTGAGGTCTCTTCCCTCATCTCTGAAGGCACAGAGAGTCCCCACCAAGCAGCAGATCTTCTCTGTGCAACACCAGGGTGGGTCTGGCATCATCTTCAACCACCCATTGGGTAGCTGAGGCAAGAACCGGCCGGGGACAGCAACCCGCCATGGGCCTTCCCGTCCGCAGACTGAACACCCCTCCTCCAGGCCCCAAGGACCTCGGTGGCCCTACAATGGACTCCTCCTGTTGCCCCTGCGCAGCAGCATGCACCAGGCCAGGCCCTCTGACACTGTGGCCGCTGTCCTGTTGAGGCCTGGCACAAGGAGGGGCCCGGAGCCCAGGGCACACCAGGGGAGATGGAGGGCAGACCCACTGCTCCAGGGGCAGCCTTTCTCTCTGGAAGCAAAAGGGCCGCCCGCAATGGGGCCTTCAGGGCCTCAGGGGCCCCCCTCCCAGCCACAGCAACGTCTGTTGGTGACATCACCGGCTGGCCGTTAGGCAAGCAGGCAGCCCTGTGGCTGGCCCACAGCTCGCTCAGCAGCCAGACACACTCACGCCAAGCCTGCTTGCGAGAGGAGGAGGCGGCCAAGGGAGGCGAGTGCCCACAGTGGGTGGCACCAGTGCCTACATTGAGTGGGCCCAGGGCCAAGAGGCTCATTGGAAGCCCTGAGGATGCCTCCCCAGCCCAGGAAACGCCAGTGGGCTGGTGCCAGCAGCAGCAGCCCTGCCCGGCGAGATGAGCCCATGGAGGTCGACCCACCAGAGAAGAGGGATGAGGAAGAGCCCATGGAGGTGGATCCCCCCGCAGATGACACAGAGCCCATGGAGGTGGATCCATCTCCCGCAGGCCTGGTGGGGCACACCACCACCACGGCCAGGCTGCCTCCAGCAGCACGCTGTCCAAAGCGCCGCAGGACCCTCGCGGGCTGCCAGGGACAGCCACAGCCCAACAAGCGGCGCCAGCCGCGCAGACGACGCTAGCCGTAAGTGGGCAGCGGGTGGAGGGAGGTGATGGGTGCCCTCTGCTGTGTCCTGCTCTGGGCTCCCCCATGCCAGACAGAGATGGCCATAGTGGAGAAAAGCCATGCCCCGGTGCCTCCCGGTAACCAGCCAGCTTCCGTTGAGCTCCCAGTGTTTGTCAGTTGCAGCCAAGAGCCACCAGAGACAGCAGGATGGAGCTGTGCTGGCCCAAAGCAGCACCAGCAGCAGCACCCCGCATCCCATCCTTACTGTGGCTGCCTGGGCCGTGTCCTTGGGGCACGGCCAGGGTCCTCCAGTCCCGGGTGGAATGGGCCAGGCCAACTGCTGCTGTGGCTCTAGGTGGGCTCTCCCTGGGGCTCGGGGACACGCGGGCATGGCCGGGCCCCACAGCAGCAGCCTTTCACATACCCACCACTCTCTGCTCTGCAGGGAGCCTCTCAGAAAGGGCACGGCGGTGCTGAGCGTGGATGTGTGGTTGAGCCAGGGCTGCAAGAGAAGCCAGAGGTGCCTTTGCCTCCTCCAGCAGAAGCTGCTCATTGCCAAGTTGCAGTAAGTGCCTGCAAGCCCAGCCGCCTTTCCCCCAGCCCTGTCCCTGGCAGCGGGGCAGGGACACCCTGGCACCAGCCTCAGCCCCCGGGGGCACCTTGCTGCTGGATGCACCCATGTCTGCCCCAACGGCAGGCGGGGGACAGGGCTCCGGCCAGGGGGTACCTCTAGGAGGCCACCTCCAGCTCCCTGCCTGCCTCTCCGCTCTTCAGATGTGGCACCACCCTGTGCCCACGGCTCTGCCTGGCCCTGGACCAGCTGTGGGTGCTGAGTGCTGACAAGGAGGCAGCAAGAGCAGAAAAGGAAGGAAGTGATGAGGATGGGACCTCCATCATCCTCTCCTGGCCCAGCAGCTCCTGTGTTGCCACTTTCAGGTGAGTCATGGTGCCACGTCCCATGACTGGGCAGGAGAGGTTCCCAACTGGGCCCATGGCATCCTGTGAATGGCCTCTGCCCTCCGAGCAGAGCCTGGGCAGGGAACAGGCAGCACGCTGGCACGGAGGAATAGGGGCATTTCTACATCCTGAATCCCCTGGTCACCTTTTGGTGCCCAGAAGGGAAGGGCAGAAGAAGCTGCAATGCCAAGAGAAGGGAGAAGAGGCAGCTTGGGCTTGACCCAGCTCCCTCCCTGTCCCTTCCTGGTGCACAGGACACCAGAAGGAGACAAGAGAGCCCGGGTGAGCTGCCTCCCATCCATCAAGCACCTGGAAAAGGAGCTGAGCCACTGCCACGCTGTGAGTGTTTCTGTCCCTAACAACCGCTCCTCCAGCCGAGCAGCAGATGCATCGCTGCTCAGCTTCTTCCACTCCTTCTTGCCCAGTGGAGGACATTCAATCCCAGGAGCCTGGAGAAGCTGCTAGAGGTCCAGGCAGAGGTGAGAATGGCCTTTCCCCCACCCATGGCTGTGCAGGATGTGTGGTGAGTGGGGTGAGCCCCGGAAGGCAGAGGGTCCCACCGCTAATGCTCTCAGGCTGCTGGTGCCGCCTGGCAGCTTGCCAGTGGCCCTTTCTGCTGCGAGGCTGCTCTCTAACCGCTCTCTGATTCTTGTAGGATGATCCCAAGCAAGCACCGCTGCTTGCCCCATCTGTCAATAAAGGAGGACATCACCGTTCAGGTAAGTTTTGGAAAGAAAGGCAGGGAGGGCCTTTTGTCCTCCTGCAAGCGGCACGTCTGCAGAATTGAGGAGGATGCTGCCCTTCACCCTGAGGAATTCTGTGCCCATCACGCTGCAGCAGGAGAGAGCTCAGCCCTTGGTACCCTTCAACATTGTGGAGCGCTTGAGGTGCTTCCTGCTTCACTCCGTCCCCAGAACTAAATTGACCTCTGCTCCTCAGCCAGAGCCGGGAGGAGCCATGCTCACTTGTCCCTTGAGTGTCCCTATGCAGGTGTGGCAGCCCAAGGGAGGACGTCACCTGGAGGAGCAAGGGGACCCGCTGGGCAGCGGCTGCTGGACCTGGTTCTGCGGGGACACGGAGCCTCTGCTGCTGCCCACAGCTTGGAGGAGGAGGGCAGGGCAAGGGCTGGGCAGGGCTGTCATGGTGGCATGCCGGCTCTCAGGAGCATCCCAGCTGGAACTGCTGAGCCAGAGCCGCGGTTCCAGCTGCTGGCCCCCTGCCCGTCCTGCCCCATCGCACCACGCTGCAGGCAGGGCAGGGCAGGGCAGGCTCTGGGAGCGCTGGGCTGGTGGTCTCCATTGACGGGCTCTTACTCTGTTTTCCTTTGCAGCGGGAGGGAGCAGCAGCAGCAGGAGGAGGAGGGGGCTGCCCTTCCCCCAGGTACAGGGGTAGCAGCCGTGGTGCACCAGGCAAAAGCTTTCCTGGAGGCACCACCCTCTCTGCTAGTCCTCAAGGAAGTAGAAGTGGCAGATACGGAGGCAGGATTGGAAATAGCAGAGGTATGGCAGGTCCACAAACACTGCAACAATGTGTCTCGTGGAGGAGGGTATGTCTTAATGAGTCCAAGGAGCTGCTGTGCCTCTTCCCAGCATTCATTGCCATGTGGCTTTGTATGGTTGTTTTTATCCCCCAGAACAGGGCAGTGTAAGTGAAAGTGGAAAGGTGGTTTCTCCAATGTGTTAGGAATGTGCTTAGTCAAAGGAAATACCTACAAAATACCTGCAGAAGGACAGACTCCAAAAGCAAAGCCTGCCACCGCAGAAGGGGGTGTTGCACCAAAGGGGTATCTGCAGAGTTCTGTCTCGGGAGGGCAGAAGAAACGGCAGGAGAAAGAAGTGGGCAAGCCTTTTCTTGCCCGCAGGGGACCGCAGGGTGTCTGCTGAATGGCCCCTGCAAATTAGCAGAGTGTCACACACCTGTGAGAACGTTGTGTTCGAAAGTGAGGCCCTTGGAAGAAAGGGCTAATGCCAACCAGCCCAAGGCACCTTCTCTAGAGAGCTAAGGGAGCAATTTGCCAAAAAATTGCTTACTCCTCCAGGGCATCCCTTGCCACCTGCTAACGCCAACATTTCTGGTTTAGGCAACCACCACTTTTCCTCCAACCGCCCCCGAGACCACGACAGAGTCCCTGTGATGTGCAGAAGATCAAAAGAACCTTTCAAAGGCACAAAGGTAAAAGGAGTGAGCTTGGGTTAAATGGAGAACTGATTGATCCAGTTGATCCTGGCTTTACCTCTCCAATCCACTGTGGGATGGAAAGGTTTGCAGGCTCCCTCCAGGAAACCGAAAACCAAAGCAAAAGGAAGAGACCAGAGGCCTGGGAAGAGGAGATGGAATGTAAACAAGAAGAAAAAAGAAGGAAGAGAGGAAGAAGACTGCGACTGAAGAGAAGAAGAAAGGTCCAGATGGTGAAGAAGCCCAGGTGAGTCCCAGGCTCTGCTGCCCATCTTTTCCAACTCCTTAAACTGCGCTAAGTCAGTCCAAGGGGCTGGCAAGGGTCGGCCAGGGATGGTGCCGTGCAGGCTTTGGGAAGAAGTCCATGGCAGCTCCCCAGGGGCTCCCGATGGAGCCCTGCTGCGTGGCACAGGCGCACTGTGCATCCCTGCAGACGCACAGTCTCAAAGGGCGTTCCCCATGGGGACAAGGCGCCAGAACCACCCCCTGCTCAATGCCAGCTGGGCTAGAAACCCTTCCTTGCCGGCTGTGTTTCCCAAAGGAAGGGGAACCAAGTCCTGTCTCGTCCTGCCTTTGGGCTTTACCAGCGTTTTCTGACTCTGTCCTTGTAGGTGCCCGTTTCCTGTTAGTGCCTGAACCCCTGTGACTCCTGGGCTCCCGCACGCCATGTTCACAATAAAAGGATCTTTTCTCTCTTAATACAGTTGTGGATATAGTGTGCATGTGTCTTTAGTTTCTCTCTTTTTTTTGGTTGAGGTTTTCATTAAAGTAATTTAATTTCTTTTTTAAACGTGTAAGTCTCTTTTCTCCCTCATCCTCTCCCTCAGAGAGTTAAACTTACTGGAGTTGTGGGAACTTGTGCTGTGTGCCCAACTGCAAAAGATAACTTATGACGCCCTGGCAGAAACGCGTATGACATATCCTGCACCACAAAAGGGGTAACCTGTCCGGCCTTCCCCACCCAGACCGTTCCTGTTTTCTGTCTTTTTAACAGACATGATGTACTCCACCAATGCCATCATGGGACAAATAGCATCTGTCCTTGTTTGAAGTAAAACGGAACCGATTCTCTCTTCAGTCACTTCACTTTTTAGCTAAGCCTCTTCTAACTACTGCAGTGAGCAGCCTATTGTGCAGAAACCGTTCACTCTCAGAGTGACGAGACCTGTGTTGATAGTTGATGCCAAGGCATGGTATGCAGAGAGGCTCTTGCTTAGACTTAGGGCTATAACACCCAAGGGCAGATAACGTGGTTATTTGCCCCGTTGGAGGGTGGGAAGCGGAAAAGCGCAGTGGGGTCGCACCTGCGGGGAGGAGCGGACTAGACAGATGACCCAAAATTGCCCAACAGGGGATTCCATCCCATCTGCCTCACGCGCAGTAGAAAAGCTGAGGGATCAAAGGGTCAGCCCTCTTTCTTCGATGGTCGACGCCTGAGGAGGACTCTGTCTGTTCGTGTGCATTTGGTCTCGATCCTGAATGCAGCCCCGGAATCCAGTTCCCATCCGTCACTGAGTCCAGTCTGGGGCTTCCCCAGGGCCAGCTGGTGAGGTGACTGTCATCCTGGGAGCTCGATACGGTTTTCTATACATTTCATTATTTCCTTTTTACTTTTCTATTAATATTTCATTAAAGCCGTTTAGTTCCTTCTAAACTCGTATGTCTCTCTCTCTCTCTCTCTCCTGCCTCTCTTTTTTTTTTTACTGAAGAGAGGGAGCGGGGAGCATCTGTCACTTGCCTTGTGGCCGTTTTGGCCCAAACCATGAGAGGCAGGTATAGTGTTTACAGGAGAGAGAACAATATTCAAAAGTTGCATGAAAACGGCGACTTGGCAATGTTATGGGTACGTGTAGACTCATGACGGATGCTATAAAAGATCTGGATCGGGGTATTTTCAGAAGGGCAGCTTATGAGCCAGTGTAATCCTGTAGTAACGGACAGCAAGAACGTAGCGCTGCAACAGAAAGATGGACAGCTTTTGGCAGTCAATTTTGTGCTTAGGTGTCTAAGTAGTTAGATTCTCAGGGAGATACTTAGAGAAGTACTACTTGAACTAAGTAGTTTCGATAACTAGGCAGACCTGGGCTGATGTGCAGAAAATTGGCGCCCCTGCTTAGTATCTGCCGCACGTTTGCACCCTGGGTTTTCTTTTTTGGTGAGCTAAAATGGTCGAGGCTTTGGGACAAACTGTCTCCTCCCAGGTCTATCAAAACTGGACATGCCTTAGCACAACTGGGAGTGGTAGTTTTGTAATTTTAGTGAATTTGCTGCTGTTGGAGCTGTAGTCAAAATTAAGGAAGGAGTTTAATTACTTGCATAAAGGGAGAGCATGCGAGTAGTCTACTGACTTTGGTGTGGTCCCCAGAGCACGAGGGATTTGGGGACCACTTACTACTGGGTGTAGTTGAGAACTTCGTGCTGGAGAGTCACTGTCCTGGTTTGAGGTAAAACAGAAACAATTTTGTTCAGTAACTTCACTTCTTAGCTGGGCCTCTTCTAACTACTGAAATTAACTGCATATTGTGCAGACAATGTTCACTCTCAGAGTGATAAGACCAATTGTTTGTAGCTGATGCCCAGACATGGTATGCAGAGAGGCTCCTGTTTATACTTATTGCTATAACCCCCAAGGCCAACCAACTTTGTTATTTGCCCCGTTGGAGGGTCAGAAATGGAAAAGCATAGTGGAGTCCCACCTGCAGGGAGGAGCGGACAGGACAGGTGACCCAAAACTCACCAACAGGGTATTCCATCCCATCTGCCTCATGCTCAGTATAAAAGCTGAGGGATCAAAGGGGCAGCTCTTCCTTCAACGGCCGACGTCTGAGGAGGACTCTGTTTGTCTGCCTGTGATCCCGATCCTGAATCCAGATCCAGAATCCAGTTCCCGTCCGTCACTGCGTCCAGCCTGGGACTGCCCCAGTGCCAGCAGGTGATGTGATTGTCACCTCGGGAGCTTGATACGGTTTTGTATATATTTTTCATTATTTCTTTTTATATTATTAATAATATTTCATCAAAGTACTTTAGTTCCTTCTAAACTCATAAGTCTCTTTTTCCTCCTCTGCCTCTCTCTTTGAAGAAGGGTAGAGGGGAGCACCTGTCGGTGCCATCTGGGGTGCCTCAGGTCCCCAGTAGTGGATTTTGGCCTAAACCACGACAGATTAATTGGCGCCCAACGTGGGGCCCAAGCAGTGCTCGATCAGACCTGTGATAAATTGCCCAAATAGTTTGAGTTCCAGCTTGCTCAGAGATTAGAACAGACAGCTTGCATCATGTCATTCTTAGACGAAATCTTGTATCATGCCTTTAAGCAGCTTTGTTCGACCTTAATGCAGTCAGCTTGGTTTAACCTGCCAAATGTGTTTCAAAGTTCATTTATTCTTTGTCTTTTTATGCGAAGGTTTAAAGGTGCTGTTTTGGTGTGATTCGCAATTCCGATGTATAACATGATGAGTTGGGTAAGGGCTCTACCTGTATATCTCGGGCCTCTCGTGATGGATTCTGTGATTAATTATACTTTCGGTTCTACCTGGGGAATGTTTACTTCGCCCTTTGATAATTATGCTAATGTGACACCATCAGAGGTGGGGCACGGCAACCTTCTGGGCTCTGAGGATAAGGATTGGTGCCCTGTTAAGACCGTGCTTTTGTTGTCAGTTTTCCTGAATGTGATGCAGGGGTGGTTTCATGTGAAACACCGGTGCAGGGAGAGCAGTAGGGGGACCGGGCGCTGCCGCCACTCAGACCCGCGCAGCCGCTCGGCGATCTGCAGCGGCGCAAACCGCGGCCCCGCCCGGCCCGGCCGCAGCCGCCCCCCCCACCGCAACGGCACAGGCGCCTGCACCGCCGCGCCGCCGCCGCCTGCAGCGGCACCGGTACCACCGGCAGCCGACCCCCCCACACACACACCGCAACGGCACAGGCGCCTCCGCCGCCTGCAGCGGCACCGGTACCACCGGCAGCCGCCCCCCCCGCCCCGCCACACACACACCGCAACGGCACAGGCGCCGCCGCCGCCTGCAGCGGCACCGGTACCACCGGCAGCCGACCCCCCCCCCCCCCCCCCACACACACACACCGCAACGGCACAGGCGCCGCCGCCGCCTGCAGCGGCACCGGTACCACCGGCAGCCGACCCCCCCCACACACACACACCGCAACGGCACAGGCGCCTCCGCCGCCTGCAGCGGCACCGGTACCACCGGCAGCCGACCCCCCCCACACACACACCGCAACGGCACAGGCGCCTCCGCCGCCCGTCCCGGCGCAAGCCCTGCCCCCGCCCTGCAGCGGCACAAGCCACGCCGCCGCCTGTCCCGGCACAAGCTACTCCAGCCACTACGAGCAGTACCAAAACTACTCAATCTCCATCAAAATCGGTACAAGCTGCCCCAGTAACCAGGAAGAAGAGAAAGCAGTCAGATCGTTCCCCTGTCGCTCACGACAAGGACCAGCTGTCCCAAGACAGCTTGGGAGGGAGTTCTGAAGGAGATCCAGGAGAAGGCCCTTCTAGAGTAGATCCAGGAGAGGGTCCTTCAAGCAGCCAGGGACCAGGTTAGGAAAGCTAAAGGCCTGAAAGAATTAAATCTTGCCAGAGAGGTCAAGGGCAACAAGAAAAGCTTCTACAGGTATGTCGGTAATAAAAGCAAGACTAGGGAAAATGAAAGGAAGAGGAAAACATTAAAAATAGAAATGATCCAGAAAAAGCCAGGTCACTGAAGCCTACAAACAACTTAATACCTTGCAAATGGATAATGTTAGTTATACACGAATTTCAAGTCTTTGATCTAAAACACAGGACACAATTATAGTGTTGATCTTCTCTGCTAAAAGTTTGCTCCTAGCAAGAAAAAAAGCTCCTATAGAAAGTTCTTATTTCGGACAAAAGATGCTTAAGCACAAGGTGCATTAAACACAGTCGAACCACATCCATTTTTAGAAACACTTTGTGTCTGTTTCACAGATATTTATGGCCTACACAGTTGATTTGATTTCTCAGGCGCAAAGGATATTGCATTCTTCCTGACCTACACTATGTATTTTGAACCTGGGGCGTTTCCACACAAACAGATTGTTGAACCGAGTCCTGTGAAAGTCAGTGTGCCTCTGAGCAGGTGAAGAGCCTGCCAATACAGATGAGCCTAAAGGTAAGGATTGGAAGCCCACGTGCTTATGTTGTAGTATCGGAGGCTTATTTGCAAGCCAAGATGAGTCCACACTTAATTCTGACAGCAGGATGAAATAGATCAGCCTTTCAAGGTCCACAGGCCACTTGCTGTGCTTGTTGGGGACGGCAAACACTCCTTCATTAATGAGCGTGTACAGAGTTGGAAGTTTACCGCTGCTTTACAGTTTGGGGATTTTCACTGCATCTCTTTTTTACGCCAAACTCTGTCTTTATTTTAAGAACTGCAACGTGACAGCGTCCTCCTTTATTCCCTTAACAATCAAACCAACTTTCGATTTAACTTAAACGGACATTTGTTCCTTAATGGAAAACTTTATCATAATTTTGTCAATATCGTCCCAGAGCAGTTCCGTTTACCTATACAGATCGGACCTTGCAGACTATCTATGGAAACGACATCGCAGTTACTGTGGCTCTTCTCCTTTACTGATATCGGTCAGTGCTGTCTTGTCTCTCTGTCTTACTCTTTTCCACGCTGCAAAAAGGAAAAAGCAGACCTCGAAATCAATGCGAGTTCCTCTTTTCCCCAAATTAATCCTCAGGCCTCCTCTTTTGAGAGTGAGGGGAACAGGTCTCTGAAGAGCAGCAACAGTGACACCCAGTGGCCACCTACAAATTAGACTTGAAACAGCCCTCAGGGCACAGGAGGTCCATGTTGTCTACCACTGAAAGTGAACAGCTCGAAAGAGTAGTTTAAAGTCACAACGTCCTGGGCAACCTGTTGTAGGTGACCCTGCTTGAGCAGAGGGTTGGAGTACGCAATGACCGGAGGTCTCTGCCTACCTCGGTCACTCTGGGATCTTGGATCCAAATTCTGAGATGTGATAATCAGCTGTGATCGAGTTTGCAATGTTTAGCACTGATGGCAAGTAGCCCAAACTGGTTTGTGACCACATAACAGTTATTTCCTAATAGAAAAAAAGAAAGATGAGTGTCTCTAGACCTACTTTACTTGACAGCCTTTGTCTCCCATTTATCTTGAAAACTTTATGCAATTTTCACATTGAAATAAGTAAATGAACTAATACTGTTGTTACCATTCCATAGTAAGAGAAAGCAACTCATCACAATTAATCAAACATGCATGGGTAGTCTGAATATACCCTACTAGAAAACTTGCATTTTCATTTCCTCAGACTGGCAGACTCACTTGAAAAAAAAAAAAAAAACAACCCAGAAAAATCCATGAGATGGAATTCAAGTAGGGCCACTGTAAGAGCACGGGGCCGGGTGCCATGGCACTGTGCTCAAGGGAAATGGGCCCTGCAAGAGCAGAGGGCCAAGACCCAGGGGGCTGTGCTCTGGGGAGAGATGCACTCTGAGAGTAACAGGGGAGTAACTACCCTGGGGTAGTCCAAGCAGGGTAACGAGGTTGTGCCAGACCAGAGGGGGAAGCCCCGTGCTGCTC
Source organism: Vanellus vanellus (assembly GCF_965231255.1). Taxonomy (NCBI): domain Eukaryota; kingdom Metazoa; phylum Chordata; class Aves; order Charadriiformes; family Charadriidae; genus Vanellus; species Vanellus vanellus. The sequence continues at coordinate 24,901,146 of NC_138908.1, forward strand.
TTCTAAGAACACAGAGAGGAAACAGCGGGTATAGCACCGGGAAAAGACAGCACAGGTGAGGATAGCAACGCCACCTGCATTGTTAGGAACACGGAGACTGTTTCTGGAGCTTTCGTGCCTTTATTCCTCTCTCTGATCACTACATCCAGACTACTAAGGAGAGGCTTCTGATCTTCCTGGGGGCTGGCACATGCCCCAGATGATGGCCCAGCCCTGGTTTCAGCAGCTCCTGGGTCGTTCTTCTAGCGTTGCTGGTGGGCTGGCCTCTTGCTGGGTGGTGAAGAGTCCTCAGGGCTGCCAGCCCTCCTCTTTGCGGGTCGCTGTGTCTCCCCAGGGGAGCGTTCCCTGCCCTGGCTGGAAGTGGAGGGACCTGGCGCAGTGTCCTCTGGCTCCTCCTGCGGCTCTTCTTGCTCCTCTGGGATGGGAATCGGGGCAGAGGCGGAGCTGCCGGCATCCCCAGCAAGGGCAGCTGTGGGGGTGCTGGGGAGCTGTCCCACATTGTGTGTGGCAGGGCTTCCGGAGGGGGCTGGGCTGGGTGCAGGAGACCCTCCCCGGGAGGCAACAGGGCTGCCCTCCCACCCCCCAGGAGCATGGATGCCCTCCAGCTCCAGCACATGGTGGGCTGCCCCGGCTGCCCAAACCTGGCAGGGCCGGGGAAAAGCAGAACCCATCGCTCAGTGATGTCACTGTCCCTTCCTCGGGGACATGGCAATGGGCTGTCCTTGCCCACGGCGCTTGCCCTGGCAGTGCTGCGGACCCAGCACATGCCTCGGGGGTTACCGCAACGCCACTGCTCATTCCATCTGCCACCTCTGGTCCCGTGCTCGGCGTCAGTGTTTCATGCCAGTCAGTGAGGTCTTGGCTGTGTCTTCCCAGGGTCCCGTCAGGTTCTGGTGGCCGTGGTACATATCTCCAGGCACATACAGCAAGAGGGTTCATTTGATAATGTCCCATGCCTCCCTGGGAGGCTGCAGGACAACGTCCCACAGGCTGTCCACGTACTCCAGGACTGTTGGCCAGCCCTTTGGGCTCCCCTGCTTCCTCCCACAGCACATCGAAGAACCAGCGCCTAAGGACAAATAGAAAGAGGGGAAGAGGCCTCCAAAGGCTGTGCCTCTCGTCCTCTGCCTCACCTCCAGGAATTCTTTTCCAGACTGGGTGGAAAGACATGTTCAGCTGCTGAGAAATATGCGCCTATGACACCATACACGGGAATGGGTGAAATCAATTCTATTTTGAAATAAAAATCTTCCTCCCCGCCTTGCTTTGAACTTTGCAAAATTTTTGAGATTTGTTGCTCCTGTTTACAACAGAGGATTTTATCTGGGATGCCCTGAATACCCCAGGGAATGCTCACAAACTCTGCGTGGAGACCAGTGATGCAACCTGATCAAAACAATTCAAGGATAAGATTACTTACCATATTGCATGGCCCTTCTCCTCGCTCACAGTGCGGTTTAGGGGGCACATTGCTCTTCAGGAGTTAAAATCATTCCATTTCTAAATGAATACAGTGTGCTATAGGGAGTCTGGAAGCAAAGCATGGCCTCTACCTGTTTCTATATCCCCAGGTTCTTTATTTGAGTCTGACATTCTAACATATGTTGCCTCACGTTCTAACGTGATATACGTTTCCGCATGGGGAAACATATAGAAAAAAGAGCGAATGCCTTGCACTATGAGAAGCTGTCCTCTAATTTGATGGTATAGTTATAACCTGCTGTGCACGTGGTCACAAAGCAACCAACAAAGACAAGAAAAACAAGCCAGCAAGCAAAGTCTCACAGTCTCTCCCCACGCTTCAGCACTGCTGGCCAGCCCTCTTGGGCTCCCCTGGTTCCCCCCACGGGGAGTCAGGGGCAGCACTTGGCTCTCTTGCAGGGAGTTTTTCCAATTTTTCTCCCCTAGCCAGAGGGCGCAAGGCTGATCACCTCTGCTCAGCACCCATCAGGCCTCATCTGGGCACTGCGTCTTGTTTGGGGTTCAGCAATGGGCCCACGTTTTCTCTAGTGCTTGAGAGAACAGACCGGTGAATGTAGCATTACAGCGTTGGTGGATAAGGGAAGAGCAACTATCACCTACCCGGAAAGGATTTGACGCTGTCACACACAACGTTCACGTCTCCCAGTTGGAGAGACATGGGTTCCACGGATGGACTACTCGGTGAAGAAGGAATTGGCTGGGTGGCTGCACTCAAAGAGTTGCGGTCAACTGATCAATGTCCAAGTAGAGACCAGTGAGGAGCGGCATTCTTCAGGCGTCGCTATTGGGACTGGCGCTGTTTAGCGTCTTTGCCGGTGACATGGGTGTTGGGATGGAGCGCACCCTCGGCAAGTTTGCCAAGGGCACCCAGCTGCGTGTTGCAGTCGACACGCTGGAGGGAAGGGATGCCATCCAGAGGGACCTGGACAGGCTGGAGAGGCGGGCCCGTGCCGAGCTCGTGATGTACAACAAGGCCAAGTGCAAGGTCCTGCACGTGGATCAGGGCAATCCCATGCACAAATACAGGCTGGGTGGAGAATGGATTCAGAGCAGCCCCGCCGAGAAGGACTTGGGGGTGCTGGCTGGTGGGAACCTGCTTAGCATGAGGCGGCAATGTGCGCTCACAGCCCAGAAAGCCAACTGCCTCCTTCTGGTACCTTCCTCATCACCACCTACCTGAAATATCAGTAGTGGGTAGTAAGCTGATGTCTTAACCAGGGAAGGGAGTTTTCTCTGTATGTCCTTAATTCTGGCGCCAGGCAGGCAGCTGACTTCCCTGTGGGATGTCTCCGGTCTACAGATAGGGCCCTCTGTTCCCCTCAGAAGGGAGTCACCTACTACAATTACCTTGCTTTCTTTCTTGGTTGAGGAAGTCCTGAGGCGTGGGGGTGGGTGCCCAGCACTGGGCATCTCACTGGAGGGATCATCCTTTCCATCCTCAATCGCCTGGTCCTCGATTTCCAAAGCCCCATACCTATTATGCAAGGGCAATTGGGATGGTGAGGGGGGCTGTGAGGGGTTTCGCTTGCCTCTCCGAGGAGGGATCTGACTCCACTCCCCCTTATCCCTTGAGTTCTCTCCTTCTGCAAACTGATGAGCAAACCGATGAGTTGAGCAAACTGATAAACTGTTTGATAAACTAACCAAGGTGGAGGAAAAACTCCTTCTTTCCCTGCACAGACCCATGTTGCAGCTGCTAAGAAGAAACGCCCTCCTACTCAAGAGAAAAAACACCCTCTGACTCAAGAGAAATCAAACCCGATACAAGATATCCTGTGGTTTTGCCTCTGTGAATATGGAGAAGACATGAAGAAACGGGATGAAGAACCTACGTCAGCCCTACAGGCACGGGTGCTTGAGTTGCAAAATGAAGCAGATAGAAGAAAGGATTCTTACAGGAGGAAGGCTGCTCTGACCTACGGTAGGCGATCCTACGGACCAGGTAGGAACCGATCTGATAATCGTAGGTACTACGGTCAACGTTAGAGGTGCCCTGCCTCCGGCCAGGAGGAGGAGAGGGACAACCGAATTTATTGGACTGTGTGGATTCGATGGCCTGGCACATTAGAGCCACAAAAGTATAAAGCCCTGGTGGACACTGGTGCACAGTGTACCCTATTGCCCTTGAATCATAAAGGGGCAGAAACAGTCACCATGTCTGGAGTGACAGGCGGATCTCAAGAACTGACTGTATTAGAGGCTGAAGTGAGCCTACCTGGGAATAAATGGGAGAAACACCCCATTGTTACTGGTCCAGATGCTCCGTGCATCCTTGGCATAGACTACCTCAAGAGAGGGTGTTTTAAAGACCAAAAAGGGTATCGGTGGGCTTTTGGTATAGCAGCTGTAGACACTGAGGATGTTACACAGCTGTCTACCTTACCCGGTCTTTCAGATGACCCTTCTGTTGTGGGACTGCTGAGGGTTGAAGATCAGCAGGTGCCAATTGCTACTGCCACGGTGCATCGACGACAGTATCGCACCAACCGAGACTCCCTGATTCCCATCCATCCCCTGATTCGCCGGCTAGAGAGCCAAGGAGTGATCAGCAAAACTCGCTCACCCTTTAACAGCCCTCTATGGCCAGTGCGAAAGTCTGACGGGGGACTGGAGATTAACAGTAGACTGTTGTGGCCTGAATGAAGTCACACCACCACTGAGTGCTGCTGTGCCAGACATGCTACAACTTCAGTATGAACTGGAGTCAAAAGCAGCCCAATGGTATGCTACAATTGTCATTGCTAATGCCTTTTTCTCTATTCCTTTAGCAGCAGAGTGCAGGCCACAGTTTGCTTTCACCTGGAGGGGTGTCCAGTACACCTGGAATCGACTGCCCCAGGGGTGGAAACACAGCCCTACTGTTTGCCATGGACTGATCCAGACCGCACTGGAGAAGGGTGGAGCTCCAGAACACCTACAATACATCGATGACATCATTGTGTGGGGTAATTCGGTGGAAGAAGTTTTCCACAAAGGTAGGAAAATAATTAAGATTCTTCTGAAAGCAGGTTTTGCCATTAAAGGAGGTAAGGTTAAGGGACCTGCACGAGAACTCCAGTTCTTGGGCATTAGGTGGCAAGATGGCCGTCACCAGATCCCAACGGATATGATTAACGGAATAACATCTATGTCCCCACCTACTAACAAAAAGGAAAGACAAGCCTTTTTAGGTGTTGTGGGTTTCTGGAGAATGCATATTCCAGGTTATAGCCAGATTGTGAAACCTCTCTATGAAGTAGCTCGAAAGAAAAATGAGTTTCTGTGGGGCCCTGAGCAATGACAAGCCTTTGAGCAAATTAAACAAGAGATTGTGCATGCAGTAGCCCTTGGAGCAGTCCAAACTGGACGGGACATTAGAAATGCGCTCTACACTGCAGCCGGGGACAATGGCCCTACCTGGAGCCTCTGGCAGAAAGCACCAGGGGAGACTCGAGGTCGACCCCTAGGATTCTGGAGTGGAGGATATAAAGGCTCCGAGGCCAACTATGCTCCAACTGAGAAAGAAATCTTGGCAGCATATGAAGGAGTTAGAGCTGCTTCAGAAGTAATTGGTACTGAGGCACAGCTCCTCCTGGCGCCCCGATTACAGTACTGGGCTGGATGTTCAAGGGTAAAGTTCCTTCTACTCATCATGCCGCCGATGCTACCTGGAGTAAGTGGGTTGCCTTAATCACGCAGTGAGCTCGAATAGGAAAGCCATATGGCCCAGGAATCGTAGAAGTCATCACAAATTAGCCCGAAGGCAAAGACTTGGGGAAGGCACTAGAGGAGGTGGTGACACGTGCTGAGGAAGCTGCACCATATAATGAACTCTCAGATAATGAGAAACAGTATGCCTTGTTTACTGATGGGTCTTGTCGTATTCTAGGAAAACATGGAAGGTGGAAAGCTGCTGTGTGGAGTCCTACACGACAAGTCACGGAAGCTGCTGAAGGACAAGGTGAATCGAGTCAATTTGCAGAGGTAAAAGCCATCCAGCTGGCGTTAGATGTTGCTGAACGAGAAAAGTGTCCAATACTCTATCTCTATACTGACTCATGGATGGTGGCAAATGCTCTGTGGGGGTGGGTAAAGCAGTGGAAGCAGAGCAACTGGCAGCGCAGAGATAAACCCGTCTGGGCTGCTGAGCTGTGGCAAGACATTGCTGAGCGGCTAGCGAACCTAGTCGTAAAGGTACATCACGTAGATGCCCACGTACCCATGAGTCGGGCCACCGAGGAACATCAAAACAATCAGCAAGCGGATCAGGCTGCTCAAATTTTCCAGACAGACTTGGACTGGGAACATAAAGGTGAACTATTCTTAGCTCAGTGGGCCCGTGACACTTCCGGTCATCAAGGAAGGGATGCAACATATAAATGGGCCCATGACCGAGGGGTGGATTTAACCATGGACACTATTGCGCAGGTTATCCGCGACTGTGAAACATGCGCCGAAATCAAGCAAGCTAAATGGTTAAAACCTTTGTGGTATGGGGGACAGTGGATGAAATATAAGTATGGGGAGGCTTGGCAAACTGATTACATCACGCTCCCTCAAACTCGCCAGGGTAAGCGCTATGTGCTTACAATGGTGGAAGCAAGCACCGGATGGTTGGAAAGCTCTGCCGTACCCCATGCCACTGCCCGGAATACTATCCTGGGCCTTGAAAAGCAAGTCGTGTGGCGACATGGCGGCCCAGAAAGAATTGAGTCAGACAACGGGACTCATTTTGAAAACAATCTTATAAGTAATTGGGCAAAAGAAGATGGCGTAGAGTGGATATATCCTATCCCCTATCATGCACCAGCTTCTGGGAAGATTGAGCGATACAATGGACTGTTAAAAACCACCCTAAAAGCAATAGGAGGGGTGGAACCTTTAAAAATTGGGACAAGCATTTAGAGCAAGCTACCCGGCTAGTTAACACCAGGGGATCTATCAATCGAGCTGGTCCTGCTCAATCAGACCTTTTACATACTGTAGAAGGGGATAAAGTCCCTGTGGTGCATGGAAGGAATTTGTTAGGGAAAACTGTTTGGGTTTTTCCTGCTTCAGGCAAAAGCAAACCCATTCGTGGGACTGTTTTTGCTCAAGGACCTGGATGTACTTGGTGGGTGATGCTGAAGGATGGAGAAGGTCAATGTGTACCTCAAGGGAATTTAACCCTTGGTGAGAATACTCAATCCTGAGCAGTATGATGCTGATCACTACATAATACTAACAGTGTTCCACACGTGCTTTTCAGGATAATAGAGAGGTGATGAAACCTGAGATAGCTTCATCAAGTGGCATCCAGCAAGCTCTTCAAGATGAACATGCTATCCGTGGGCACAAACCAGAGTGAATTTCGTACCATCTTTCCTGCCCTGAGATGAGATCCTGCAATCATGAACTAAATGGACTTTTGCATATAACTTTTGTAGGTAAATGTAAACCATAGATGAGTGACCTGCATGTATCCATCTCATATATATAATCTGTGTGTGTGTAAATTTGATAGATAAAAGTAATAGTAATCTGAGCAAGATGCAAATGGTATGGAATAAGGGGTGGAATGTCCTGGTTTGAGGTAAAACAGAACCAATTTTGTTCAGTAACTTCGCTTGTTAGCTGGGCCTCTTCTAACTACTGAAATTAACTGCATATTGTGCAGACAGCGTTCACTCTCTCAGAGTGATAAGACCACTTGTTTGTAGCTGATGCCCAGACATGGTATGCAGAGAGGCTCCTGCTTATACTTATTGCTATAACCCCCAAGGCCAACCAACTTTGTTATTTGCCCCGTTGGAGGGTCGGAAGCGGAAAAGCATAGTGGAGTCCCACCTGCAGGGAGAAGCGGACAGGACAGGTGACCCAAAACTCACCAACAGGGTATTCCATCCCATCTGCCTCATGCTCAGTATAAAAGCTGAGGGATCAAAGGGGCAGCTCTTCCTTCAACGGCCGACGTCTGAGGAGGACTCTGTTCATCTGCCTGTGATCCCGATTCTGAATCCAGATCCGGAATCCAGTTCCCGTCCGTCACTGCGTCCAGCCTGGGACTGCCCCAGTGCCAGCCGGTGACGTCATTGTCATCTCGGGAGCTTGATAGGGTTTTGTGTCTATTTTTCATTTTTTCTTTTCTTTTATTATTAATACTTCATTAAAGTACTTTAGTTCCTTCTAAACTCATAAGTCTCTTTTTCCTCCTCTGCCTCTCTCTTTGAAGAGGGGTAGAGGGGAGCATCTGTCGGTGCCATCTGGGGTGCCACAGGTCCCCAGTAGTGGATTTTGGCCTAAACCACGACAGTCCCGTAGCTTGTGAATTTGACTGGTTTCCCTGTGCCATGAAGTCAATTTTAACCCGACTAAAGCAAGACATGTATTTAAAGTGAAATCAAAGTGTGCTAACCTTTGTATACAGAAAACAGTTGGAGTTCTTCTCTATCTCAGATCTTTGGCAGCAGAGGCATTGCTTTCTCATGGAGGCCGGCTCCGTGTGTACGTGTGCACAGAAAGCAGGAGCGGTGGGGCAGGGTGTCAGTGCACCCCTGAGAAGCTGTAAAACATTTGGTCCGGTCTCAGTGTGCAGCTGCAATAGGTGGGAAAACAGGAGGAAACCAAAGGCGGCAATGAGAAGACAGCTGTATCAGCCTGAGTATTTGATGAGCCATATACATAGCTCACAGTTAACCTCAAGTGGTAACATGAAGGAAATGAAAATGTTTCTTCTGGGGACTATGGGGCACAGGGGTGCTGACAGTTGGCCTGATGGGTGTTATCAAAAGTTGGAGACAAGTCCCCTTGATTGGCCGGAGCAGACGCCCAAAGGCTGTACTGGGTTGCCCATGGATGGCAGCAGGAGTTGTCCAGGGACGGGATCAATTGTCACAGCAAAGGCAGTCTGGTTGCCCGGAGTCTGCACTGAGCTGCCCACGGGTGGCCCCGGGTTGCCCATCAAGAGCACCGGGCACCAAAGGGCTGCATCAGGTTGCCATAGCGGCTGCAGGGAGCTGCCCAGGCAGAACCCGGTCCCTGAGCGCCCTGCGCCCCTGGCAACGCTGCCCTGGTTCTGTGTCACACAGGGCACTGGGGACGCTGCAGTGTCTGGCAGTGCTGCCACCGAACCCCACAGCACAGCAGGGAGTAGCCGCCCTCCCGGGCACTCCCAAGCCTCTGGAGGTTTCGGGTCAGTATGTACCATTATGGGAAAGTATTTTTTATGCAAACTTCCCATTTTTGAAGGACTCAAGTGGCTTTCATGCTGTAACAGATGGGATTGAGCACATGCTTTGTGTCAAACCCCACTCCCACCCAGGCATCTTGTTGCAGCACACCAGTGTCCTCACCTTTCACTGGGCTCTGAGCCAGGCTGGGAGCTGTGGGGAGGGGATGGGGTACCTCCTGAGTCCCCTCCTGAGGGTTTGGCCTCAGATGCGGTGTGTTAGGGACATTTGCTGGCCCTCTGCATGATGTTTCTGACAACAACTGACTGATACCCTGAATCTGAAAAGAGCAGTAGCACCCACAATGCCGTATGCAGTTCTCGGTAGCAAAATCTTCACGTGTGGCCATTCCTCCTAGGGCTCCTGCAAGGCTGCTGTTTACACACCCCTCTGAAAAGACTGTCTGGGATTTCTCCTTTCCAAGTGCATCGATTTTACGTCAGGTGAGGCGTAGGCATTTTTCTTCCTTTGCAAGTCAAGAGAGGGCTGTTCTCTTGAGACTGAAATAGCTGGAGGGGGGTCAAATTTGGATATAGATCTGCAAAGCATCAATGCAAGTGAAGGTGGGGGGTGAGGATTGAGTCCCTGACCCACCAATCACACTGGGTTGGTCCAAAGGGGCGCAGCTATCGGGGCTGGAAAGGGCACTTTGAAAGAGAAAAGGACATCTGGAGTACTAGAAGATCAGCACATACGCCAACCAAAAGAAGCCAATGAACACAAGACAATCACCAGCTACACTTTCACGGGATTGACAGATTTGAGGAGAATGAAGGCTAATATCTGTCATTCTCCTGAGCAGCCATGCTTTGCTTTTCTCCGCATTTCAATACTTGAGGCTAGATACTAAACAAATTCAAATCCCTTTCCAGATACAAATGCTTGGGGTGCTGTGAGAAGGCATTTGCTTTCAAGAGTTTTAGGCCTGTACAGGTGACCTGTGGGTGCTGTGTGCGTTGCTGTTTGTGTTAGAAGCTGCATGTGTTGCTGTAAGAAGGAAGGCAAGTGCAGGTGCTGACTGAGGGAAGTTGTCTTCTATCTCCTCCTCTGTGCAGGACAAGTACTTGAAGAGCAGTGGTCAGGAATGGAGGCTGTCGGCTCTCGCTTAACGGCAAGACGTGCCAAGGTTCTGCCTGCCATCAACACCATGGCTTCCAGCTATAAGGACCGTTTCCCGTACTACCCGTTGCCTCAGAGCTCCAGCCTCCCCTGGATGCCCAGCACCTACTCTAAAAGAGATGCCATCAAACCAGCTTTGGCTCCCTTTTCCAAAACTTCCCAGGGGATGACCACCAGCGAGAAACTCCCTTACATTTCCAACAGAACAACCCTCTTCACCCGCTACACCCCTGACGACTGGTACAGGTCCAACCTGACCAAGTACAAAGAGTCAGAGACTTCCCGGCACAATGCGGAGGCTCTGAGAGTTGATACCACCCGCATGATTGGGGATAAATACCAGCAGACAAAGAAAACACAAGAAGAAAGCACCAAAAGCCTGGGAGGACGTGTGAATGCTATTGAGTTTTGGAAAGGGGAGCTCTGCCGTGAGCTGGATGAGATGATCGGGGAGACCAACACGCTCACAGACATGAAGAAGAGACTAGAAAGGGCCTTGGCTGAGACGGAGGCCCCTCTCCAGGTAAGCACTCTGTCCAGTGGGCTGCAAGCTGTAGCCTACTGCTGGAACAACTGCAGCCATTCAAATGTCTAAGTTCCACTGCAGCTCCGCAAGACCTAGAGAGTTTTTATGAAGAGACCATAAGTTAAGTTTGCAATGTCTTCCCATCTGCTGCATCCCCTATCAGCCCGTTATGAGCTCATCACAATTCTATTTGCTTAACCAAATATTTGTGTAGGCGGAACATCCAAATTCCTGGACTGGGAGACAGAAGCCCATGTCTTCCTACAACACCCTGGGGAGGTCAGCATCAAGGCTGACACAGGTGCCTGTGCCACAGCTCTGGTTGCAGCTGGGACACGCGTGCTTCCTCATGTTGATTTGATGCATACGGTGCAGTTCGGTTTCTTGTTGTCAGCTGAAGCAGCCGCCCTGGGCACTTTGTTCCCCTGGTGTCCCCTCTGTGCCCGCCTAGAATTTCTTTTCTTGCATTTCTTGAGATGGGGACTCTCTCTATAGAGAGTCCTGCCCCTGCACCCAACAGTGATGGCATGTCCCCAACAGGTCGCTCAGCAGTGCTTGCTTCAGCGGGAGAAGAGGATGGGCATTGACCTCGTCCATGATGATGTGGAGAAAGAGCTCTTCACGGTAAGTTGGGCCACCCAGATCATGTGTTAAAGCCAGTTTTACCTAAACTGCCCTACTGAGGCTTTGCAGCCTTCTTCCCTACCTGGCTCCTTACCGCTGGGGAGGTGCTCAGCTCTTCAACCCCCCCAAAACCTGCTGGGCCAGGGGATGGTGTTCCCCCAGGCAGCAGCATGCCCACGCCATGTGGGTATGACTTGGCCGTACAGAGGAAGGAATAGCTGAAGAGCAGCTGCGTGTTTGGGTAGCGTGTGGGGGTTCTGTGACCATCTTCAGGGAGTAGTGCACTAAAGACATGCACGCAGTTTGGGGGCACTTTCTCCACTCCCTGCCTGTTTACTCTGGGCAGAAAGACAAGCAGGCAAGTTCTTGCTGTGTGCAGGGTTGGGGAGGTCTGAGGGGACGAGTGGCATCAGGACAACTGAGTACAGACACTGATGATGGGGCCATGTGTCCTTTACCCAGGAAGTCAATGTCATCAGGTCGTGCCAGGAGAAGATGCAGCGGTACCTGGATGAAGCCAAAGCCCAGCTCACGTAAGGAGGAGCTCCTTATGTCATGCCGTAGGGCTGATGTGCATTTGCAGTTGTGATGTGGACCCCCAGCGGACCCCGACCTCTCCCCACACCGTGCAGATGGAAAAGCCAGGCGGGCTCCCCGGGAAGTGGGCAGTGATGCTCATGGGAGGACAGAGCTGCGTGGGAGGGAGCTGCGGGGAACTGGAGCGGGGAGGAAGCCCTTCCACCTGAACATCCCCAGCGATGGCTGTTGTTTGCATGTTGAAGGTCCAACAGGGTGGCCCAGCACGAGCTGGAGAGGGACCTGGCCCACAAGCAGGCGGCCCACCGCATCGATGACAAGTGTCACCACCTGAGGAGCACCTCCCACGGCATCAGCTACTACCCAGCGGTGGAGCGGGTTGATGCCACGTGAGTGCACGCTGGGCGGCACGCCAGCAGCAAGCTGTGCCCGGGATGCACGGTGCCTCTCCCTGGCAGGGAGCTGCTTGTCCCCAGCCCACTGTCAAGGCACGTCCATCCCGCCTGGAGACAGCTGCCTGAGTGGGACCGTTTCTCTCTGCTTATTGTTATTCTTACTGTTATTGTTATTGTTAACCTTACCTTTATTCTTACCCTTACTCGTACTCTTCTTCTCATTCTTATTTTCTGTTGTTGTTCTATTAAACTGTCTCTATCTCCACCCGTGAGTCCTGTTCTTTCTCTTTCCCCTCCATTGAGAGTGGCTGTGTGGTCCTAGCTGCTGGCCAGAGTTAAACACAACCTATGCTCAAATTAAAGACAGAGATTTCAGATACATTTAATCAGTGCTGCTCCCAGGCAGGCTTCATGCCTGCCCACGTCCAGCTTCAGCACTACGGGCTTACCGGGGCCTCTTCTTCCCCCTCACCTCCTGAAGGATCTCGGTGCCGGACTCTTGGGCCAAGATCACAGACGACAACATCCTCCGCTCACAGAGCCAACGGGCGGCCTCCTCCAAGCTGCGGGACAACATCGAGAACCTGCTGGTGGTGGCGGCAAACGAGATGCGGAGCCAGTTCAACAGGGTGAACATCGCCTTCACCAAACGCATCAGCGAGACAGCCGATGCCAAGAGCAAGATCCGGACCCACCTGGCCAAGGTAGTCGGAACCCCTCCCTTTCGGTGTGTCACTGTCACTTCCTAGTGACACCCCTGAGGTGGGACCCTTAGGAGTTGGCACCGTAATTTCATCTCAAGGGATCTGTTTTTGCTAGGGCATCCTCACTGGCAGCCTGGGAGCACAGGGATTGCCAGCAGAAAATGCCAATGCTGGTTGCATCTCCTGGTAGTTCCTTCAGAAGCGCTGGCTGCCCTCCAGAACGGCCTTGCTGGGCCTCTGCTGGGCTGCCTGCTGGGGGGGTTGCAGGCTTGCTTCTCCTCCAAGGACGTGCTTTCACTCTCCGTGCTCTGGGGCTGCTGCACGGGCATGCGCGTGTTTGCTTTGCCAAGCAGAGTCAGTGGAAATCAGTGATGGACACCTGCCTCAGAGCTGTGGGTCTCATAGAAAGCTTCCTGAAACGTGCCCGACACTGTATTGAGTAACTGAGGGAAGACGGGGCTTGCAGCACTGCGAGCTGATGCCACGTCTTTCAGTGAGGATCCATGAAGAACCTTCCCTCTCTGAGTTACTGTTGATGGATGATTAGTTCCAGCAAGCGGTAATTTTGGGAAGCTGGGAATTCAATAGGTCCATCAGTGCTCCAAAACCTCCTCTGATGTGACAGCAAGAGCCAAGAGAGGTTTTTCCCTGAAGAAAAATTACTCTTGGCTCTGCGCCTTGATGTGTAGCAGAATGACAGGGGTCTGAGCCCAGGGTCTGCTTATTGAACTTGTATTGTTCTGCAGATGGACAGGAGGAAAGGGTAATTATGTTGTCACTTGAGAAGATACTTTTTAATTTGTGCATGGGTTTCTTTTTTACGCCAGACGCTGCAGGAAATCTTCCAGGTGGAGAAGACCATCGAAGCCATCCAAAAGGCCATTAAAGACCAAGGACCTCCCTTAAAAGTGGCTCAGAGCCGGCTGGACGAGCGCACACGCAGACCAAACGTGGAGCTGTGCCGGGACACTGCCCAGCTCCGGTAAGGCAGGAGCGTGGGTCTGGTGGGCTCCTTGAGGAGTTACGGCTGGTAGCACCCGGGGGTAGCACTGCATGAAAAATTAAGCATGGGCTTTTCTTTCAACAGTCCTTCCATAAGCGCACTGCTATAATCAAAAGCAATGAGCAGGTATTGCAGCCTTTGGGTGCTGGGAGAGCTCTGCGCCCACAAAGGAGGCTGTACACCATGGCCGGGTATAGCCTGATGGCACCCCATGAGGGGATGGATTCTTCCCGCTTGGGTAAGCCCCATCTTCTCTCCAGCCTGCTTCCCGGCAGTTGGATGTGCTCAGTTTTGAAGGACGAGCCCTTTACTCTCCAACAGGATCCTGCTGAGATCCCTTAGGCCCTTCCTTTTGGGGAACTGCAAGGAAGGGTGCCCCCTATGGAGAAGCAGAAAGGGCTGTCCTCACCTTCTCCGAGGACACTGGAAATCCTTTCAAGGACACAGTGGTCTGTTTGGGATTGCACGCCGAGGAGCTGTGGAGGAGTAGGCTGGCCTGAGCGCCCAGCAGCACCCCCTCTGAGGCACCCCAAAGTTCACCCCTCCTGGGAGCCCGTTGGGCAAGACTCCAGCTGAAGCCTTTTCAGAGCAATTGAAACCCAGCCCCACAGCCTTTGCAGCATCTCGTACAACAAGGGTTTTTTCCATCCTCCCCTTGTTTCACATTCACTTTTAGCCTCTCCCAGATGTCCTGTTTTCTTTGTGTGCATCTGTGGGCATGGGGAGGATGCCTGCACAGGGAAATCCAGGAGGGGGAGCCAACAAACCCCCCAAACCAAGCAGGAACAGGAAACCACACCTGCTCATCCCTCTTCTTGCTGGCCCGAGCTGCTCTGGGAGAGGCGGCTGCGCATTGCCAAAGCCTTTGAGCAGACTTAACCATGCCTCCCCGCTGAGGTCTGGAGGAGCTCTGCCCTCAGCTTTCCCATGCGTCTGCCAGAAACGGGGGGTCTGAGTTAGTCTGAGCACACTGAAGGGGGAAATCCTGTGACCAAGGGGCCCTTCAGCAATGCCACGCTAGAAACCACCCCCACGATGGCACTGTTAACCAGGGTTTCTTGCTGTTTTCCAGCCTTGTCAACGAGGTCCACAAAATCAACGAGACGGTCCAGAGCCTCCAGCAGCGCCTGAGAGACACCGAGGACACCCTGCAAATGCTGGTTCATACCAAGTCGGTCTTGCAGCATGACCTGGCCGTCAAAGCCAACACACTCTTCATTGATGAGGAGAAGTGCATGGGCATGCGCAAGACCTTTCCCAGCACGGTGCGGCTGCTGGGTTCCATTTAGGCTCAGCTGAACTCACTGAATCTGTTGTGGGAGGGATTCCCAGTTTGGCTAAGATGCTTTGGAAATACTTGATTAGAGTTTCACTTCCTGGTGAAAGCCATGAGTAGAAATTAAATGATCTTTTTGTGTGTTATACGGTCTACCGGTATTTTTTTTGCCTTTGTTTTTTCTCTTTCCACTGTACTTTCACGGTGTGCCAGAAAGTCACTGAAAATACTTTGTAAGCGACTAAGAGTAAATCCACCCACGGGGATTCAGTCCTACCCTCTCAGTCGGTGATTTTAGGAGAAGAACTGTCGTGTCTGCCTCCTTTTGAGGCACCTTCTTATCACCTTCTTAGAGGAACACCTTTTCATTCCTTGGTGTTTCCTTCTTGATTCATCGCTGGAAGACTTCAGGTGTCCTGCAGCGTAGCCAGCACATCTCAGAGCAACAGCCTGTGGGCCCTCGCTAGCACCCTGTCCCTCTAACCTTGGCGTGTCATCTCACAGCTTGTCACAGGTAAGCCTGATATTGTCCCCCTCTCCCTTCAAGCCTCGTTTTAAGCGCTGTCAGGGAGCCCTGATAGCTGGTGAGCAAAGACCTTTTTCCCCCTTTGAGACAAGTGAATCCCATCTGACGCCGGCAAGCCTGGTGCTGTGTAGGCCATCCCCTTATCAAAAAAAACAAAATTCTGTTGGTCACACCAGCCATGGAGCCACCTATTAATAGACTGGGCTTGTCTGTATGTTTCTTCCAATGTCGCTGCCTGTAACTGGAAGGAAAGAGGAAAAAATAACCTGTGCCCCACATCCCCTTACCAACCGTCCCAAGGCCCTGAAGTCTCTTTTGATTGCCATAGGAGGAAATGTTGCAGCTTCACCACCACACACACGGAAGAGCAATAATGGGTAATAGTCCAGGTGAGCTGTGTGGGGACATCGCACCCTGGGGAGCTGGGAGGGTTTCTTTCTTGAGGGACCTGGGCATTTCTTCCACCCCTCCTCAGGCCAGCCAGTGACCGTGGCCTCTCTTCCTTTTCCAGCCTGACACCGGCTGCTGCAGCGCCACAGGGAGGGAGCACTTGGTCACCCCCAGCTGCCCCTAGCACGATGCAGCGAGTGGAGAGCATGGCAATGGACCTGGACAACCGCTGCCCAGTGTGCCTGGACAGCTGGGACGATGCCGCCTATGCCATGCCATGCCTCCACCAATTCTGTTACCAGTGCATCCTGCGCTGGGCTAACAGCAAGCCCGAGTGCCCTCTCTGCAAGAGGAGAGTGCGATCCATCGTGCACTCGGTGAGGGCAGACAATGACTTCGAAGAGGTTCCCATCGCGTCATCTGCCTCAGCCCCCGCACCAGTTGGCACCCGGCAGGCCGGAGGAGCGCCCAGGCACCCAGACACCCACAGCCCCCCTCGCCGCTCTGTAACACCTCAGCTGCTGGCAGTGGAGTCAGTGCCCAGGGCTCTGGTGGGCGGCCTCCAGCCCCATACCTGGGCGTTCCTCTTTGACGACCACCCGGCTCTCCTCCAACGCTTTCTGCCCTGGCTCCAACAGCAGCTGGGGCTGATCTTTGCCGAGGAGCCTTCAGCAGCCGTTGTGATGGAGGACCTCATCCTGGCCGTCCTGGGCTTCTTTGGTCTGGACGAAGAGGTCCTGGTCCGGCTGCTGCAGGTCAGCCTCCAGGATCGCGCGGCGACATTTGTACAGCAGCTTATCAACGTCGCCGTGCAACGCTGCAGCGCGGAGGCCCACCGTCTGCTGGGCCTCGAGGACAGCCATGCTGCCGAGGAGCGGGAGGGCAGCCCCGTGGCTGTCCCTCCTCCTGCTGCCTCCAGAAGGGGGTCTCCTGGCCCTGGCCAAGCCACCTCCCGCAGCCCTGCCGCAGACGATGAAGAGGAGCGACCCAACACCTCCACCGCTGCTCTTCATGGGGCTCCCGGCAGCTGCCCGATGCCCCTGTTCCAACCAACGGGGAACAGGAGGAGCTGCATGACGATCCAGGGGAGGTTGCTGCAGGTCCCTCTACTCCCAGCCGCAGCAGGGACCTCTCCCGTGGGGGGCCACGGCGAGGCCCGAAGAGGAGGGCCAGCAGCTCCCAACATTCACCTCAGCCACCCAAGAGGCCACCCCGCCGGCACAACTAGAACAAGGCCCCAGGAGCTGCCAAAACCAGGGCCAGGCCAGCAGCTGGGACACATACCGGCCAACGGTTCAGTCAGAAGGGGGACTCCAGGGCTGGACCATGCCCCACTGCCAAACGTCCCATGCCTGGTCTCCTCCTCACCACATCATCTGCCCCCACCTCCCGGGGATCTGCTCTCCTACCAGCCTCTACTGCCCCGTCATGCCCTGCAACACTGGCACCCAAATCTTTCCTCCTGCTCAGAGTCTGCACCACTTGGCTCTGCCCTCTGCATCACCCCATGCTCACACCCTGCCAAGGCAGGAGCCACAAGAAGTTCAACAGGAGAAAGAAGTGAAGTCCAGAACCTGGCGAGGGACAACCCCAGGAACCAGCACATTTGGCGCGCTGCTCGGCTGGAAAGCAGCTTGGCGTAAAAAGCCCTGCAGGTCCTGGTGGCCACCCAGCTGATCATGAGCCAACAGTGTGCCCTTGCCACCAGGAGCACTGATGGTGTCCTGGGCTGGACTGGAGAGAGAGTCTGGCAAAGGAGTGTGAAGATGATAAAGGCACTGCAGCATCTCTCCTCTGAGGAAAGGCTGAGCGAGCTGGCACCGCTTAGCCTGGTGAAGAGAAGGCTCGCAGGGGAATTGATCAATGCATAAAAAGCCTGATGGGAGGCTGCAGAGAAGATGGAGCCAGACCCTGGCTGAGCGGCGCTGGCTGTCTCTGCTGCAGCAGGCGGCTATCGCAAGATGACATCCAGAGGTCCCTTCCAACCTCAGCCTTTCTGTCATTCAGTGAAAGTATTTGAATTGCCTAAAGAATCTATATGAATAACTTCAGTGCTGTTCTATAAAGTCAATAAAGAAGAGAAAGTAGTACAAACTTGCTGACGTTCCTCAAACTCTATTGATCGAATCATTAATACTGTGAAGTTCCAACACGCAGGGACGTCCCCAAATTCACTTATATGTTCTGGAAGACTGCCTCAGCTCAGTCAGCATGACCCCGACATGGGGTACAATTCTGCTGTGCTTATACTTAGTTGCCATCCTCAGGACACGTACCAGATGTATGACACAGGTGCAGGTTCTGCTGCTGAATAAAAGGACTGTAATCTAGGGCTGCTAAGAAAGACCCATAACAATTATGCTATAGAAGAAATATTTCCTCTCTCTTCTGCTGATCTTGCAATTTTTAGTTTAGTGGAAACTGCTCAGTTTTCTTCACCTTACTTTGAGTATTTCCCACTGTTATGCCTGTCCTCAGGGATAAAAAAAACCAACAGCAACAAAATCACACATCTCTACTTCCACTATTACACGTAAAACCATTCTGGGAGCTCAATACAGTTTTGTATATATTTCATTATTTCCTTTTTATTTTATTCTTAACGTTTTAGTCAAGTAGTTCAGTTCCTTCTGAAATCCTGAGTCTCTCTTTCTCTCTCCTGCCTCTCTTTGAAGACACGTTGACGAGAGCATCTGTCCTGCCACCCAGTGGCCAATCCGGCCCAAACCACAACAGCCATAGAGAATCATACCTCCAGTATCAACTCTGTGCTACAGCTCATAATCAAACCTTACCAGCTATTTAGTCCTCTCAGTTTTTATTGACACAGAGCAAGTTTTGCAGACCCAGTCCAGTTTTGTTCCGGGGAAATTCTATCTGGCCTCATCTTTCCAGGGCCAGGCATCACACACCGCAGCAGGTAAAACATCCTGTCCTGCAGAACGCCCGTTTTCATGGGGGAGGGAAACAGCACTGCGGGTAGCACTGATAACGTAGACCACAGAAGCAAGTGGGCAGAGCTCCATGAAAACACTGCCAGGCTTTTTGCCACACAAGGACTACCCCTGCAGTCTTGTCAGAGGTTGCTTACTTAGCTTATAGCAGTCCACCCCTCCAACGTCAAAGGTGTCGCTGCAAGACTGAGACCCCAGAGATGCCACAGAAAGCACCATCTCCACCCCTTTACCAAAGCGGTTCCCGGTTAAGTACCAACAGCAGGAATTGCTGCTGCCCACTGCTCTGGGCATCCGCCACCATCCACCCCACACAAAGGGCCAGCTGGGTATCTCCCCCATGGGCACGCCAACTCTGCAGACTCCTTTCAGGTGTCTTTTCAGGCAGAGCAGACACAGACCAGATGAGTTTCAAGCTGAAACACGACTTTGTCATGCAGGCAGAGAAAAAAGCTCTCAGAACTTGAGAGTTTTATTTCTCAATCTGAAAAATGACACACAGCGTAGGTACAAAGACAAGGAGACGCTACAGTCCACAGCAGGAGCGGTGGTCAGGCACTCTCCCTGCACCTCTTTGCCAGGGACGGTGCTCTTGCACAGGCAGAGGTATCTTCTCCCCTCCCCAAAAGCGCACCGACCCCACAGACAGACATTTCTCCCACACCTCCTCTGAAGGAAGGCTACCAGCGACCCACCTGCAGAATTAGCCAGAGACTTCTCAGCACCTTATCATGCCGCTGTGCTTTCAGTCAGAACGGCATTTTTGATTATAAGCAACTAAGGGCAGAACTAAAGTAAATCTCTATCAAAATGCAGCAAAACCATGACACTGTTCTTATTCCTCTGGCTTCTTTCCAGAGTCATTTACAAAATACCATTCCTCTCTAGGCCACTCCTAATGGACAGCCTTTCAAGAAAATCCACAGCAGCATCTTCTTTAAGAGTTTAGCACCCAACACAGAGCTGAAGGCATTTCTCCTTCTCCTAAGAAAGCCCAGCTCAGTCTCTACTTTGCTTCCCGTCTTCCCCACCCCAACTCACACCAACACAGCGCACGTACCTCCTCAAGCAACACTTTCTTTCACCAAAACACAGGACCTGTTTCTGAAGTCAACTGCCGGAGGGACCAGCGAGAACTGCTTGGGCTCTTCTACCTGTGACATTGAAAGGGATGTTGAAGTGGGATTTCAGTAGTGAACTCAACATGACAAACTCCAGCAGAGGTAAGAAAAACACATTTTTTAAGAACTAGTTCAAAACAGGGCCCAGGAGCACCACTAAGTGTTTCAGTGCCACATCCCCCCTCTCCAGTAACACCAGAGTCGCAGCAGAACTCTCATCTGTAACAATAAACGTACGAGGCACATACTGCCTGTAAAAGCAGAATATCCAAAACTGCAGGCAAATCCTCACTGGCACAGAGCAGCACACTTCAGTCCTCCTCAGGGTCTCTGTTGAAAGGGTGGTAACTGGAGCAACGGGATTTGCCACTGCCTCCTTTCTTCCTACAGAAGAAAGCTATCGAGTATTGCCATACATTTGCCTTTCTGCTCTGGCAGAGCCCTTTCTTCCGCAGGCCTCTCTGAAGTCCTTGGGAAGTGCGGAGTGCCCACAGCTCTCCTGTCCCACCCCCAGCGCTGGAGGCAACCCAGGGGAGAATTAGAGCAGTCGAGAAGCTGCTCTGGCTTGCGTTGCTGTGTGAACGCATGCCGACCACCTCCACAGACGCAAGGCTAACGGCAACCCACCAGCAAGGAACGCTTCTTGCACCAGCCTTCTTCAATACCTACATACTTTCGTGGGCCTAAGCCCAGGTCTCCCATGACAATTTTCATTAAGCTGCATTCTAAGTGATGATTTTTCAAAACACTCTGGAGATTGTCCTTTCTTAGCAGCTTTCTAACTGCTCAATCAATGCAAAGTATTATTTTTCCCACACAAATGGAAACTCATTGGTCTCAACCTGATATTACTCGGTGTTCCTCAAGAGTATCAGCCTTTTCTCCCAGCTGACACTTCAAGAGCAGATGCAGCAGCTCAGCCATTTCCCAAGAAATTCTACACAAATTTGCAGTACCTGGAACTAGGTGCCTACACAGAAGTCACATCTCATGGGAAAACACACGTTTAAGGCCATCCCTCACACTCTGGTGTTGCTGGCCTTCTTTTGCATACATTTGTTTTCCTAGGTATAAGGATTAACAAAACCATGAATCATTTGGGTCAGTCTGCCACACCCTGCAGGTAATACTGCATAGCATGTTTTCCAAGTGTTCACGGCCCTGGGAGTCACGCTTGCCCACATTGAACAATAAATGCTCAATAATGCCCAGATCACAAAGCCAATACGCTGCTTGTGTGCACCAAATAGAAGGCAAAAGCACAGGAACTCCTATGCAACAAGGGTCCGAAGAAGCAGAAGAAGCTGCAAGTCGAAACCTGAGTCATCAGATCCCAAATTTGGTCCAGTTGTTTTGTGAGTACGAGTAGCAATGAAGACACACAGAGCGACAAACACAGCAATCCTCTTGGTGTCTTCAGGAAGAACCTAAATCATTAGGCACAGTCAGAAATGGTGAGCGTCCTCAGATCATGTGCCTGAGCTCAAAAAGGAAACGTTTCTCCTCCAGACTGGCACAACCTGTGGAAATAAGACTATCAGGAATGCTGCTGAGAAGGAGAGAGATTAAGATGGGCAGATCAAAAGTCAGCATGTTGCACCTTAACCTGCGGAGGGACAAGGGCAAAAGGTTACAGAATTTGCAAACGCGTGCTCAGGGAACAAAGAAATACTGGAAGCAAAGCCGCGGCTCCCCAAGGCTTGTGTCCTGGGCTCATGGGAAGGAAGCACGGCTAGCAGCTTGGAAACCTGCCAACCTGATGCTCAGGCTTTCCTGAGATAAGGCTCCAAGGCAATCCTCAACAGCTGTCTTTTCCCTCTACTTCCAGGAGCTGCAACAACAGAGAGGAAAGAAGGAGGAGAGAGACAATGGAGGAAAGAGGAATGAAACCAAGCTCACCAAGTGCCAAGGTATAGCCATCCCTGCTGAAAGGAGCACTCCCCCATTGTTTAAATCCTTCCTTTCTGCTCCTTGGCTCCGTCAGGATCCTGCCAGCCTGTGCTTTCAGCAGCAGCCTTTCTCTCCCGGGTGAAAGCAGAGCGCTCCAGCTCGCTCTTAGCTGCCCTTGAGCATCTGCCCGTGACAGCACACACACCCAACTTCACGCATCTCCTGCCACGGGCAGCCGAATCCCAGAGGCGTGCATGCAGCAGCTCTCTTCTCCCCCAAACACTCTTGCTGGCATGTTACCCACCTGCCTACTCAGAGGTCGACAACTGCTTAGAGGGTCTGCTATCTTAACCGGCAGTCAAGTAGTGCCAGACCATCCAGTCCACAAGCCAGCTGTAGCTCGCAAATCTCTGGGTGGGGGTTCAGCACACAAGTAAAACTTTTGCTGCCACCCACCCACTGATGCTCCGTGGATTCCCTCCTGTGCTGCAGCCCTGACTTCTGTGGCTCCCTTTGCTCAGGGGCACTTCAGACTTGCAGCAAATTGTGCTCAGATTCCAGCCCTTCAAATACAAGCCGCATGTTTTAGTCATTCCACATAGGGGAATCAACCCAAGATCACAGTACATCATCAATCAAGTTCATAAAGAAAAAGGCTGTTAGTAGGTGAGGGGTTTGGGGGTATTTTATAGGAAAGAGCACCTGCTCTTCCAGGTGTCTCAGCCTTCCAAGACCAAAGCGTGGAATACTAAGAACTACGTAGATACAGCATTTCCATCGCTTGAGCCTGCACTTGTTTGTGGCCTCAGAAGGGTCCGCACAGCTCCGTCATTTAAGAGAGCTGCTGCTCTAAAGGCAGGCACTCCAATGAAGAATTCTCAAGCAGTTCACCACACTCCATCATGAAGCTGCCTCTCCTGAACAATGCAGAAAAACAGGCTGCATATAAGGTGTTTCTAAGGAATCATTTTTCTGGTACTGGTTCAATAAGTCACACACCTACCTAAGCACTAAGGCTCTGCCTAAGAAAGCAACGGCACAGAGAATTGCTCACACCACAACTAGAAAGCACAAAGTTAAATCTTATCAAAATGAAATGGAAATATTGGAACGGTCAGGGGGTTGGGTTTTATTTTTGTTTTTTTTTTTTTTTAAATTTATTGGATGTCACCAGGTCTCTCTTTAAGCCATAAAGCACTGATTCAGCTGATGAAGAACATGACATGACATCACTGAGGCAACGAGCTCTGTGCTTGAGTTCTCTTCCCTCATCTCTGAAGGCACAGAGAGTCCCCACCAAGCAGCAGATCTTCTCTGTGCAACACCAGGGTGGGTCTGGCGTCATCTTCAACCACTCATTGGGTAGCTGAGGCAAGAACCGGCCGGGGACAGCAACCCGCCATGGGCCTTCCTGTCCGCAGACTGAACACCCCTCCTCCAGGCCCCAAGGACCTCGGTGGCCCTACAATGGACTCCTCCTGTCACCCCTGCGCAGCAGCATGCACCAGGCCAGGCCCTCTGACACTGTGGCCGCTGTCCTGTTGAGGCCTGGCACAAGGAGGGGGCTGGAGCCCAGGGCACACCAGGGGACATGGAGGGCAGACCCACTGCTCCAGGGGCAGCCTTTCTCTCTGGAAGCAAAAGGGCTGCCCGCAATGGGGCCTTCAGGGCCTCAGGGGCCCCCCTCCCAGCCACAGCAACGTCCGTTGGTGACATCACCGGCTGGCCGTTAGGCAAGCAGGCAGCCCTGTGGCTGGCCCACAGCTCGCTCAGCAGCCAGACACACTCACGCCAAGCCTGCTTGCGAGAGGAGGAGGCGGCCAAGGGAGGCGAGTGCCCACAGTGGGTGGCACCAGTGCCTACATTGAGTGGGCCCAGGGCCAAGAGGCTCATTGGAAGCCCTGAGGATGCCTCCCCAGCCCAGGAAACGCCAGTGGGCTGGTGCCAGCAGCAGCAGCCCTGCCCGGCGAGATGAGCCCATGGAGGTCGACCCACCAGAGAAGAGGGATGAGGAAGAGCCCATGGAGGTGGATCCCCCCGCAGATGACACAGAGCCCATGGAGGTGGATCCATCTCCCGCAGGCCTGGTGGGGCACACCACCACCACGGCCAGGCTGCCTCCAGCAGCACGCTGTCCAAAGCGCCGCAGGACCCTCGCGGGCTGCCAGGGACAGCCACAGCGCAACAAGCGGCGCCAGCCGCGCAGACGACGCTAGCCGTAAGTGGGCAGCGGATGGAGGGAGGTGATGGGTGCTCTCTGCTGTGTCCTGCTCTGGGCTCCCCCGTGCCAGACAGAGATGGCCATAGTGGAGAAAAGCCATGCCCCGGTGCCTCCCGGTAACCACCCAGCTTCCGTTGAGCTCTCAGTGTTTGTCAGTTGCAGCCAAGAGCCACCAGAGACAGCAGGATGGAGCTGTGCTGGCCCAAAGCAGCACCAGCAGCAGCACCCCGCATCCCATCCTTACTGTGGCTGCCTGGGCCGTGTCCTTTGGGCACGGCCAGGGTCCTCCAGTCCCGGGTGGAATGGGCCAGGCCAACTGCTGCTGTGGCTCTAGGTGGGCTCTCCCTGGGGCTCGGGGACACGTGGGCATGGCCGGGCCCCACAGCAGCAGCCTTTCACATACCCACCACTCTCTGCTCTGCAGGGAGCCTCTCAGAAAGGGCACGGCGGTGCTGAGCGTGGATGTGTGGTTGAGCCAGGGCTGCAAGAGAAGCCAGAGGTGCCTTTGCCTCCTCCAGCAGAAGCTGCTCATTGCCAAGTTGCAGTAAGTGCCTGCAAGCCCAGCCGCCTTTCCCCCAGCCCTGTCCCTGGCAGCGGGGCAGGGACACCCTGGCACCAGCCTCAGCCCCCGGGGGCACCTTGCTGCTGGATGCACCCATGTCTGCCCCAACAGCAGGCGGGGGACAGGGCTCCGGCAGGCTCCACCTCCAGCTCCCTGCCTGCCTCTCCGCTCTTCAGATGTGGCACCACCCTGCGCCCACAGCTCTGCCTGGCCCTGGACCAGCTGTGGGTGCTGAGTGCTGACAAGGAGGCAGCAAGAGCAGAAAAGGAAGGAAGTGATGAGGATGGGACCTCCATCATCCTCTCCTGGCCCAGCAGCTCCTGTGTTGCCACTTTCAGGTGAGTCATGGTGCCACGTCCCATGACTGGGCAGGAGAGGTTCCCAACTGGGCCCATAGCATCCTGTGAATGGCCTCTGCCCTCCGAGCAGAGCCTGGGCAGGGAACAGGCAGCACGCTGGCACATAGGAATAGGGGCATTTCTACATCCTGAATCCCCTGGTCACCTTTTGGTGCCCAGAAGGGAAGGGCAGAAGAAGCTGCAATGCCAAGAGAAAGGGAGAAGAGGCAGCTTGGGCTTGACCCAGCTCCCTCCCTGTCCCTTCCTGGTGCACAGGACACCAGAAGGAGACAAGAGAGCCCGGGTGAGCTGCCTCCCATCCATCAAGCACCTGGAGAAGGAGCTGAGCCGCTGCCACGCTGTGAGTGTTTCTGTCCCTGAGCACTGCTCTTCCAGCCGAGCAGCAGATGCATCGCTGCTCAGCTTCTTCCACTCCTTCTTGCCCAGTGGAGGACATTCAATCCCAGGAGCCTGGAGAAGCTGCTAGAGGTCCAGGCAGAGGTGAGAATGGCCTTTCCCCCACCGCTGGCTGTGCCAGGATGTGTGGTGAGTGGGGTGAGCCCCAGAAGGCAGAGAGTCCCACCGCTAATGCTCTCAGGCTGCTGGTGCCGCCTGGCAGCTTGCCAGTGGCCCTTTCTGCTGCGAGGCTGCTCTCTAACCGCTCTCTGATTCTTGTAGGATGATCCCAAGCAAGCACCGCTGCTTGCCCCATCTGTCAATAAAGGAGGACATCACCGCTCAGGTAAGTTTTGGAAAGAAAGGCAGGGAGGGCCTTTTGTCCTCCTGCAAGCGGCACGTCTGCAGAATTGAGGATGCTGCTGCCCTTCACCCGGAGGAAGTCTGTGCCCATCACGCTGCAGCAGGAGAGAGCTCAGCCCTTGGTACCCTTCGACATTGCGGAGCGCTTGAGGTGCTTCCTGCTTCACTCCGTCCCCAGAACTAAATTGGCCTCTGCTCCTCGGCCAGAGCCGGGAGGAGCCATGCTCACTTGTCCCTTGAGTGTCCCTATGCAGGTGTGGCAGCCCAAGGGAGGATGTCACCTGGAGGAGCAAGGGGACCCGCTGGGCAGCGGCTGCTGGACCTGGTTTTGCGGGGACACGGAGCCTCTGCTGCTGCCCACAGCTTGGATGAGGAGGGCAGGGCAAGGGCTGGGCAGGGCTGTCATGGTGGCATGCCGGCTCTCAGGAGCATCCCAGCTGGAACTGCTGAGCCAGAGCCGCGGTTCCAGCTGCTGGCCCCCTGCCCGTCCTGCCCCATCGCACCACGCTGCAGGCAGGGCAGGGCAGGGCAGGCTCTGGGAGCGCTGGGCTGGTGGTCTCCATTGACGGGCTCTTACTCTGTTTTCCTTTGCAGCGGGAGGGAGCAGCAGCAGCAGGAGGAGGAGGGGGCTGCCCTTCCCCCAGGTACAGGGGTAGCAGCCGTGGTGCACCAGGCAAAAGCTTTCCTGGAGGCACCACCCTCTCTGCTAGTCCTCAAGGAAGTAGAAGTGGCAGATACGGAGGCAGGATTGGAAATAGCAGAGGTATGGCAGGTCCACAAACACTGCAACAATGTGTCTCGTGGAGGAGGGTATGTCTTAATGAGTCCAAGGAGCTGCTGTGCCTCTTCCCAGCATTCATTGCCATGTGGCTTTGTATGGTTTTTTTTTATCCCCCAGAACAGGGCAGTGTAAGTGAAAGTGGAAAGGTGGTTTCTCCAATGCGTTAGGAATGTGCTTATTCAAAGGAAATACCTACAAAATACCTGCAGAAGGACAGACTCCAAAAGCAAAGCCTGCCACCGCAGAAGGGGGTGTTGCACCAAAGGGGTATCTGCAGAGTTCTGTCTCAGGAGGGCAGAAGAAACGGCAGGAGAAAGAAGTGGGCAAGCCTTTTCTTGCCCGCAGGGGACCGCAGGGTGTCTGCTGAATGGCCCCTGCAAATTAGCAGAGTGTCACACACCTGTGAGAACGTTGTGTTCGAAAGTGAGGCCCTTGGAAGAAAGGGCTAATGCCAACCAGCCCAAGGCACCTTCTCTAGAGAGCTAAGGGAGCAATTTGCCAAAAAATTGCTTACTCCTCCAGGGCATCCCTTGCCACCTGCTAACGCCAACATTTCTGGTTTAGGCAACCACCACTTTTCCTCCAACCGCCCCCGAGACCACGACAGAGTCCCTGTGATGTGCAGAAGATCAAAAGAACCTTTCAAAGGCACAAAGGTAAAAGGAGTGAGCTTGGGTTAAATGGAGAACTGATTGATCCAGTTGATCCTGGCTTTACCTCTCCAATCCACTGTGGGATGGAAAGGTTTGCAGGCTCCCTCCAGGAAACCGAAAACCAAAGCAAAAGGAAGAGACCAGAGGCCTGGGAAGAGGAGATGGAATGTAAACAAGAAGAAAAAAGAAGGAAGAGAGGAAGAAGACTGCGACTGAAGAGAAGAAGAAAGGTCCAGATGGTGAAGAAGCCCAGGTGAGTCCCAGGCTCTGCTGCCCATCTTTCCCAACTCCTTAAACTGCGCTAAGTCAGTCCAAGGGGCTGGCAAGGGTCGGCCAGGGATGGTGCCGTGCAGGCTTTGGGAAGAAGTCCATGGCAGCTCCCCAGGGGCTCCCGACGGAGCCCTGCTGCGTGGCACAGGCGCACTGTGCATCCCTGCAGACGCACAGTCTCAAAGGGCGTTCCCCATGGAGACAAGGCGCCAGAGCCACCCCCTGCTCAATGCCAGCTGGGCTAGAAACCCTTCCTTGCCGGCTGTGTTTCCCAAAGGAAGGGGAACCAAGTCCTGTCTCGTCCTGCCTTTGGGCTTTACCAGCGTTTTCTGACTCTGTCCTTGTAGGTGCCCGTTTCCTGTTAGTGCCTGAACCCCTGTGACTCCTGGGCTCCCGCACGCCATGTTCACAATAAAAGGATCTTTTCTCTCTTAATACAGTTGTGGATATAGTGTGCATGTGTCTTTAGTTTCTCTCTTTTTTTTGGTTGAGGTTTTCATTAAAGTAATTTAATTTGTTTTTTAAACGTGTAAGTCTCTTTTCTCTCTCATCCTCTCCCTCAGAGAGTTAAACTTACTGGAGTTGTGGGAACTTGTGCTGTGTGCCCAACTGCAAAAGATAACTTATGACGCCCTGGCAGAAACGCGTATGACATATCCTGCACCACAAAAGGGGTAACCTGTCCGGCCTTCCCCACCCAGACCGTTCCTGTTTTCTGTCTTTTTAACAGACATGATGTACTCCACCAATGACATCATGGGACAAATAGCATCTGTCCTTGTTTGAAGTAAAACGAACCGATTCTCTCTTCAGTCATTTCACTTTTTAGCTAAGCCTCTTCTAACTACTGCAGTGAGCAGCCTATTGTGCAGAAACCGTTCACTCTCAGAGTGACGAGACCTGTGTTGATAGTTGATGCCAGGCATGGTATGCAGAGAGGCTCTTGCTTAGACTTAGGGCTATAACACCCAAGGGCAGATAACGTGGCTATTTGCCCCGTTGGAGGGTGGGAAGCGGAAAAGCGCAGAGGGGTCGCACCTGCGGGGAGGAGCGGACTAGACAGGTGACCCAAAATTGCCCAACAGGGGATTCCATCCCATCTGCCTCACGCGCAGTAGAAAAGCTGAGGGATCAAAGGGTCAGCCCTCTTTCTTCGATGGTCGACGCCTGAGGAGGACTCTGTCTGTTCGTGTGCATTTGGTCTCGATCCTGAATGCAGCTCCGGAATCCAGTTCCCATCCGTCACTGAGTCCAGTCTGGGGCTTCCCCAGGGCCAGCTGGCGAGGTGACTGTCATCCTGGGAGCTCGATACGGTTTTCTATACATTTCATTATTTCCTTTTTACTTTTCTATTAATATTTCATTAAAGCCGTTTAGTTCCTTCTAAACTCGTATGTCTCTCTCTCTCTCTCTCTCTCCTGCCTCTCTTTTTTTTTTTACTGAAGAGAGGGAGCGGGAAGCATCTGTCACTTGCCTTGTGGCCGTTTTGGCCCAAACCATGAGAGGCAGGTAGAGTGCTTAAAGGAGAGAGAGCAATATTCAAAAGTTGCATGAAAACGGCGACTTGGCAATGTTATGGGTACGTGTAGACTCATGACGGATGCTATAAAAGATCTGGATCGGGGTATTTTCAGAAGGGCAGCTTATGAGCCAGTGTAATCCTGTAGTAACGGACAGCAAGAACGTAGCGCTGCAACAGAAAGATGGACAGCTTTTGGCAGTCAATTTTGTGCTTAGGTGTCTAAGTAGTTAGATTCTCAGGGAGATACTTAGAGAAGTACTACTTGAACTAAGTAGTTTCGATAACTAGGCAGACCTGGGCTGATGTGCAGAAAATTGGCGCCCCTGCTTAGTATCTGCCGCACGTTTGCACCCTGGGTTTTCTTTTTTGGGACAAACTGTCTCCTCCCATGTCTATCAAAACTGGACATGCCTTAGCGCAACTGGGAGTGGTAGTTTTGTAATTTTAGTGAATTTGCTGCTGTTGGAGCTGTAGTCAAAATTAAGGAAGGAGTTTAATTACTTGCATAAAGGGAGAGCATGCGAGTAATCTACTGACTTTGGTGTGGTCCCCAGAGCACGAGGGATTTGGGGACCACTTACTACTGGGTGTAGTTGAGAACTTCGTGCTGGAGAGTCACTGTCCTGGTTTGAGGTAAAACAGAAACAATTTTGTTCAGTAACTTCACTTCTTAGCTGGGCCTCTTCTAACTACTGAAATTAACTGCATATTGTGCAGACAATGTTCACTCTCAGAGTGATAAGACCAATTGTTTGTAGCTGATGCCCAGACATGGTATGCAGAGAGGCTCCTGTTTATACTTATTGCTATAACCCCCAAGGCCAACCAACTTTGTTATTTGCCCCGTTGGAGGGTCGGAAGCGAAAAAGCATAGTGGAGTCCCACCTGCAGGGAGGATCGGACAGGACAGGTGACCCAAAACTCACCAACAGGGTATTCCATCCCATCTGCCTCATGCTCAGTATAAAAGCTGAGGGATCAAAGGGTCAGCTCTTCCTTCAACGGCCGACGTCTGAGGAGGACTCTGTTTGTCTGCCTGTGATCCCGATCCTGAATCCAGATCCAGAATCCAGTTCCCGTCCGTCACTGCGTCCAGCCTGGGACTGCCCCAGTGCCAGCAGGTGATGTGATTGTCACCTCGGGAGCTTGATACGGTTTTGTATGTATTTTTCATTATTCCTTTTTATATTATTAATAATATTTCATCAAAGTACTTTAGTTCCTTCTAAACTCATAAGTCTCTTTTTCCTCCTCTGCCTCTCTTTGAAGAAGGGTAGAGGGGAGCACCTGTCGGTTCCATCTGGGGTGCCACAGGTCCCCAGTAGTGGATTTTGGCCTAAACCACGCCAGATTAATTGGCGCCCAACGTGGGGCCCGAGCAGTGCTCGATCAGACCTGTGATAAATTGCCCAAATAGTTTGAGTTCCAGCTTGCTCAGAGATTAGAACAGACAGCTTGCATCGTGTCATTCTTAGACGAAATCTTGTATCATGCCTTTAAGCAGCTTTGTTCGACCTTAATGCAGTCAGCTTGGTTTAACCTGCCAAATGTGTTTCAAAGTTCATTTATTCTTTGTCTTTTTATGTGAAGGTTTAAAGGTGCTGTTTTGGTGTGGTTCGCAATTCAGATGTATAACACGATGAGTTGGGTAAGGGCTCTACCTGTATATCTCGGGCCTCTCGTGATGGATTCTGTGATTAATTATACATTCGGTTCTACCTGGGGAATGTTTACTTCGCCCTTTGATAATTATGCTAATGTGACACCATCAGAGGTGGGGCACGGCAACCTTCTGGGCTCTGAGGATAAGGATTGGTGCCCTGTTAAGACCGTGCTTTTGTTGTCAGTTTTCCTGAATGTGATGCAGGGGTGGTTTCATGTGAAACACCGGTGCAGGGAGAGCAGTAGGGGGACCGGGCGCTGCCGCCACTCAGACCCGCGCAGCCGCTCGGCGATCTGCAGCGGCGCAAACCGCGGCCCCGCCCGGCCCGGCCGCAGCCGCCCCCCCCCACCGCAACGGCACAGGCGCCTGCACCGCCGCGCCGCCGCCGCCTGCAGCGGCACCGGTACCACCGGCAGCCGACCCCCCCCCACACGCACACCGCAACGGCACAGGCGCCTCCGCCGCCTGCAGCGGCACCGGTACCACCGGCAGCCGACCCCCCACACACACACCGCAACGGCACAGGCGCCTCCGCCGCCTGCAGCGGCACCGGTACCACCGGCAGCCGAGCCCCCCACACACACACCGCAACGGCACAGGCGCCTCCACCGCCCGTCCCGGCGCAAGCCCTGCCCCCGCCCTGCAGCGGCACAAGCCACGCCGCCGCCTGTCCCGGCACAAGCTACTCCAGCCACTACGAGTGTGATAAACTCAGTATCGTTTGTTCACCAAACCTAAAAACTTACATTTCCACAAGAAGGCAACTGCTTAACAAGAGGTGGCAAGATGGCCAACATTTTACTGTGTAAACAAGATATGCATGATTGTGCAGGCAAAACTAAGCTGCAGGGTCAAGTTATGTAGACAAAGTATAATAAATTGTGAAAAGACTTGAAGGAAAGAAACCTTCACCCCAAGACCACTGGCAATACTAGTGTTTAAGATGTTAATTTGTGTAATTTTAAAGGTGTTCGTTTAGTACTGCCAGAGTTTTAGAGATACCTATAGCACTTAGATAAATACTTTGAGAAAATGTTAGATGAAGAATCCTTATAGAATTTACTAACTCTTTAGAAAAAGGGGGGGGGACTAAGTCAAAGATATAGTACTAATTAACTAGTAGTAATTCATAACCTAAAAGACAGGCCTGATAAAAAATGGACGAAGCAAGAAGTCTTGAGGCATTGCCAAGGACAGCTCCTGATAACAAATAAAAGAAGGCCTTGAAAGGCGGCTGAAACCAACCCTGCAGTCTGGACAGAGACCAAAAAGAAAAACTGAGTCTGCGCAGGGACAAAAGGTTACTTGAAGTGATGAAGAAGAATTTGCAGCCTTCATCCTCAAGACCCTCAGCGACCACCACCACAAAGCATTGCGCAAGCGCAGTTAGGAGGAGTTTATGAAAATGACTTCTTAAAGCTAATTTTAATACGAAGCGGGGATAGGTTATGCATATGTATAGCCGTATTAAGAGATCTTATGATTATGTAAAAAGTACCATATATATTTGAGAAAGCCGCTGCATTGAGTGCGCGCCGTCGGTGGAGTGAGACTCCCGGGCCGCCCAGCGCTGTTTTGCTTGCTGCCGCTTGCTAATAAATACTCCAAATTTTAATTGACTCTGTCTCACGTCAATTTTGTGAGATCAACTTATAACACGAGCAGTACCAAAACTACTCAATCTCCATCAAAATCGGTACAAGCTGCCCCAGTAACCAGGAAGAAGAGAAAGCAGTCAGATCGTTCCCCTGTCGCTCACGACAAGGACCAGCTGTCCCAAGACAGCTTGGGAGGGAGTTCTGAAGGAGATCCAGGAGAAGGCCCTTCTAGAGTAGATCCAGGAGAGGGTCCTTCAAGCAGCCAGGGACCAGGTTAGGAAAGCTAAAGGCCTGAAAGAATTAAATCTTGCCAGAGAGGTCAAGGGCAACAAGAAAAGCTTCTACAGGTATGTCGGTAATAAAAGCAAGACTAGGGAAAATGAAAGGAAGAGGAAAACATTAAAAATAGAAATGATCCAGAAAAAGCCAGGTCACTGAAGCCTACAAACAACTTAATACCTTGCAAATGGATAATGTTAGTTATACACGAATTTCAAGTCTTTGATCTAAAACACAGGACACAATTATAGTGTTGATCTTCTCTGCTAAAAGTTTGCTCCTAGCAAGAAAAAAAGCTCCTATAGAAAGTTCTTATTTCGGACAAAAGATGCTTAAGCACAAGGTGCATTAAACACAGTCGAACCACATCCATTTTTAGAAACACTTCGTGTCTGTTTCACAGATATTTATGGCCTACACAGTTGATTTGATTTCTCAGACGCAAAGGATATTGCATTCTTCCTGACCTACACTATGTATTTTGAACCTGGGGCGTTTCCACACAAACAGATTGTTGAACCGAGTCCTGTGAAAGTCAGTGTGCCTCTGAGCAGGTGAAGAGCCTGCCAATACAGATGAGATACCTAAAGGTAAGGATTGGAAGCCCACGTGCTTATGTTGTAGTATCGGAGGCTTATTTGCAAGCCAAGATGAGTCCACACTTAATTCTGACAGCAGGATGAAATAGATCAGCCTTTCAAGGTCCACAGGCCACTTGCTGTGCTTGTTGGGGACGGCAAACACTCCTTCATTAATGAGCGTGTACAGAGTTGGAAGTTTAACGCTGCTTTACAGTTTGGGGATTTTCACTGCATCTCTTTTTTACGCCAAACTCTGTCTTTATTTTAAGAACTGCAACGTGACAGCGTCCTCCTTTATTCCCTTAACAATCAAACCAACTTTCGATTTAACTTAAATGGACATTTGTTCCTTAATGGAAAACTTTGTCATAATTTTGTCAATATCGTCCCAGAGCAGTTCCGTTTACCTATACAGATCGGACCTTGCAGACTATCTATGGAAACGACATCGCAGTTACTGTGGCTCTTCTCCTTTACTGATATCGGTCAGTGCTGTCTTGTCTCTCTGTCTTACTCTTTTCCACGCTGCAAAAAGGAAAAAGCAGACCTCGAAATCAATGCGAGTTCCTCTTTTCCCCAAATTAATCCTCAGGCCTCCTCTTTTGAGAGTGAGGGGAACAGGTCTCTCTGAAGAGCAGCAACAGTGACACCCAGTGGCCACCTACAAATTAGACTTGAAACAGCCCTCAGGGCACAGGAGGTCTGTGTTGTCTACCACTGAAAGTGAACAGCTCGAAAGAGTAGTTTAAAGTCATAACGGCCTGGGCAAGCTGGAGAGGCGGAGCTGCCGGCATCCCCAGCAAGGGCAGCTGTGGGGGTGCTGGGGAGCTGGCCCACGTTGTGTGTGGCAGGGCTGCCGGAGGGGGCTGGGCTGGGTGCAGGAGACCCTCCCCGGGAGGCAACAGGGCTGCCCTCCCACCCCCCAGGAGCATGGATGCCCTTCAGCTCCAGCACATGGTGGGCCCCCCTGCCGCACATTCGTGTCACAGCGTTGACAAGATCGTTCACAAACATCGCTGTGCGCTTACGTAGCAGGAGCTGCAGGAGCCAGACCAGGAGATCTTTGTCCGGTCCAAAGCTGACGAGGCAGGACAAGATAATGTCCTCTGCGATGGACGCCTGCTGATGGTGGTCCTCAAACATCAGCTCCAGCACCTGGCGCAGCCAGGGCAGCAAGTGTTGCAGGAGAAGCGAGTACTCCGCGAAAAGGCTTGCCCATTCGTGAGCCTCGAGCCTGTCCACTACAGCCATGGTCAGCTGTCCAGCAGCCCGTGGTGGAGAAGCTGCAGGGCTGTGGGGGGCCTGGTACGGGACGGCTAGTGATGCTGGAGGTGGTCTGACGGGATACTGTGGGAAGTAATAGTCCGTCTGCACTGAAGGTATGACGGCATCCACCTCCCTCTTGCAGAGGGGGTACTCGGGCTTTATCTCAGCCCACCGCCAGAAGCAGACGAGACAGAAGTGGTGGCAGCATGGCAACACATAGCTGGCTTCCTCCCAGCTGTCCAGGCATATGGGACAGTGGTCGTCCAGCTCTGTGGCCATGCTGTCTATCTGGGGAGGTGGGCTGGGGAGAGACAGCGATCACAAGCTGCTCCCTCTCACTGGTCCTCGCAGCAGCAGATGTCGCACTAGAAAAGGAAGCGAGGCCATGCTCATTGGCTGGCCTGGGCAGGGGTGGAGGAAATGCCCAGGCCCCTCAAGAGGGAAACCCTCCCAGTTCCCCAGGGTGAGGTTTCCCCGTACAGCTCACCTCTGCTGCTGCAAGCACGCCTCCTGGCTGCCCCGGCTGCCCGAACCTGGCAGGGCCGGGGAAAACCAGAACCCATCGCTCAGTGATGTCACTGTCCCTTCCTCGGGGACATGGCAATGGGCTGTCCTTGCCCACGGCGCTTGCCCTGGCAGTGCTGCGGACCCAGCACATGCCTCGGGGGTTACCGCAACGCCACTGCTCATTCCGTCTGCCACCTCTGGTCCCGTGCTCGGCGTCAGTGTTTCATGCCAGTGAGGTCTTGGCTGTGTCTTCCCAGGGTCCCGTCAGGTTCCGGTGGCCGTGGTACATATCTCCAGGCACATACAGCAAGAGGGTTCATTTGATAATGTCCCATGCCTCCCTGGGAGGCTGCAGGACAACGTCCCACAGGCTGTCCACGTACTCCAGGACTGTTGGCCAGCCCTTTGGGCTCCCCTGCTTCCTCCCACAGCACATCGAAGAACCAGCGCCTAAGGACAAATAGAAAGAGGGGAAGAGGCCTCCAAAGGCTGTGCCTCTCGTCCTCTGCCTCACCTCCAGGAATTCTTTTCCAGACTGGGTGGAAAGACATGTTCAGCTGCTGAGAAATATGCGCCTATGACACCATACACGGGAATGGGTGAAATCAATTCTATTTTGAAATAAAAATCTTCCTCCCCGCCTTGCTTTGAACTTTGCAAAATTTTTGAGATTTGTTGCTCCTGTTTACAACAGAGGATTTTATCTGGGATGCCCTGAATACCCCAGGGAATGCTCACAAACTCTGCGTGGAGACCAGTGATGCAACCTGATCAAAACAATTCAAGGATAAGATTACTTACCATATTGCATGGCCCTTCTCCTCGCTCACAGTGCGGTTTAGGGGGCACATTGCTATTCAGGAGTTAAAATCATTCCATTTCTAAATGAATACAGTGTGCTATAGGGAGTCTGGAAGCAAAGCATGGCCTCTACCTGTTTCTATATCCCCAGGTTCTTTATTTGAGTCTGACATTCTAACATATGTTGCCTCACGTTCTAACGTGATATACGTTTCCGCATGGGGAAACATATAGAAAAAAGAGTGAATGCCTTGCACTATCAGAAGCTGTCCTCTAATTTGATGGTATAGTTATAACCTGCTGTGCACGTGGTCACAAAGCAACCAACAAAGACAAGAAAAACAAGCCAGCAAGCAAAGTCTCACAGTCTCTCCCCACGCTTCAGCACTGCTGGCCAGCCCTCTTGGGCTCCCCTGGTTCCCCCCACGGGGAGTCAGGGGCAGCACTTGGCTCTCTTGCAGGGAGTTTTTCCAATTTTTCTCCCCTAGCCAGAGGGCGCAAGGCTGATCACCTCTGCTCAGCACCCATCAGGCCTCATCTGGGCACTGCGTCTTGTTTGGGGTTCAGCAATGGGCCCACGTTTTCTCTAGTGCTTGAGAGAACAGACCGGTGAATGTAGCATTACAGCGTTGGTGGATAAGGGAAGAGCAACTATCACCTACCCGGAAAGGATTTGACGCTGTCACACACAACGTTCATGTCTCCCAGTTGGAGAGACATGGGTTCCACGGATGGACTACTCGGTGGAGAAGGAATTGGCTGGGTGGCTGCACTCAAAGAGTTGCGGTCAACTGATCAATGTCCAAGTAGAGACCAGTGAGGAGCGGCATTCTTCAGGCGTCGCTATTGGGACTGGCGCTGTTTAGCGTCTTTGCCGGTGACATGGGTGTTGGGATGGAGCGCACCCTCGGCAAGTTTGCCAATGGCACCCAGCTGCGTGTTGCAGTCGACACGCTGGAGGGAAGGGATGCCATCCAGAGGGACCTGGACAGGCTGGAGAGGCGGGCCCGTGCCGAGCTCGTGATGTACAACAAGGCCAAGTGCAAGGTCCTGCACGTGGATCAGGGCAATCCCATGCACAAATACAGGCTGGGTGGAGAATGGATTGAGAGCAGCCTCGCCGAGAAGGACTTGGGGGTGCTGGCTGGTGGGAACCTGCTTAGCATGAGGCGGCAATGTGCGCTCACAGCCCAGAAAGCCAACTGCCTCCTTCTGGTACCTTCCTCATCACCACCTACCTGAAATATCAATAGTGGGTAGTAAGCTGATGTCTTAACCAGGGAAGGGAGTTTTCTCTGTATGTCCTTAATTCTGGCGCCAGGCAGGCAGCTGACTTCCCTGTGGGATGTCTCCGGTCTACAGATAGGGCCCTCTGTTCCCCTCAGAAGGGAGTCACCTACTACAATTACCTTGCTTTCTTTCTTGGTTGAGGAAGTCCTGAGGCGTGGGGGTGGGTGCCCAGCACTGGGCATCTCACTGGAGGGATCATCCTTTCCATCCTCAATCGCCTGGTCCTCGATTTCCAAAGCCCCATACCTATTATGCAAGGGCAATTGGGATGGTGAGGGGGGCTGTGAGGGGTTTCGCTTGCCTCTCCGAGGAGGGATCTGACTCCACTCCCCCTTATCCCTTGAGTTCTCTCCTTCTGCAAACTGATGAGCAAACCGATGAGTTGAGCAAACTGATAAACTGTTTGATAAACTAACCAAGGTGGAGGAAAAACTCATTCTTTCCCTGCACAGACCCATGTTGCAGCTGCTAAGAAGAAACGCCCTCCTACTCAAGAGAAAAAACACCCTCTGACTCAAGAGAAATCAAACCCGATACGAGATATCCTGTGGTTTTGCCTCTGTGAATATGGAGAAGACATGAAGAAACGGGATGAAGAACCTACGTCAGCCCTACAGGCACGGGTGCTTGAGTTGCAAAATGAAGCAGATAGAAGAAAGGATTCTTACAGGAGGAAGGCTGCTCTGACCTACGGTAGGCGGTCCTACGGACCAGGTAGGAACCGATCTGATAATCATAGGTACTACGGTCAACGTTAGAGGTGCCCTGCCTCCGGCCAGGAGGAGGAGAGGGACAACCGAATTTATTGGACTGTGTGGATTCGATGGCCTGGCACATTAGAGCCACAAAAGTATAAAGCCCTGGTGGACACTGGTGCACAGTGTACCCTATTGCCCTTGAATCATAAAGGGACAGAAACTGTCACCATGTCTGGAGTGACAGGCGGATCTCAAGAACTGACTGTATTAGAGGCTGAAGTGAGCCTACCTGGGAATAAATGGGAGAAACACCCCATTGTTACTGGTCCAGATGCTCCGTGCATCCTTGGCATAGACTACCTCAAGAGAGGGTGTTTTAAAGACCAAAAAGGGTATCGGTGGGCTTTTGGTATAGCAGCTGTAGACACTGAGGATGTTACACAGCTGTCTACCTTACCCGGTCTTTCAGATGACCCTTCTGTTGTGGGACTGCTGAGGGTTGA
Source organism: Vanellus vanellus (assembly GCF_965231255.1). Lineage (NCBI taxonomy): Eukaryota > Metazoa > Chordata > Aves > Charadriiformes > Charadriidae > Vanellus > Vanellus vanellus. Next base: position 24,939,172 of record NC_138908.1, read on the forward strand.
AGATCAGCAGGTGCCAATTGCTACTGCCACGGTGCATCGACGACAGTATCGCACCAACCGAGACTCCCTGATTCCCATCCATCCCCTGATTCGCCGGCTAGAGAGCCAAGGAGTGATCAGCAAAACTCGCTCACCCTTTAACAGCCCTCTATGGCCAGTGCGAAAGTCTGACGGGGGACTGGAGATTAACAGTAGACTGTCGTGGCCTGAATGAAGTCACACCACCACTGAGTGCTGCTGTGCCAGACATGCTACAACTTCAGTATGAACTGGAGTCAAAGGCAGCCCAATGGTATGCTACAATTGACATTGCTAATGCCTTTTTCTCTATTCCTTTAGCAGCAGAGTGCAGGCCACAGTTTGCTTTCACCTGGAGGGGTGTCCAGTACACCTGGAATCGACTGCCCCAGGGGTGGAAACACAGCCCTACTGTTTGCCATGGACTGATCCAGACCGCACTGGAGAAGGGTGGAGCTCCAGAACACCTACAATACATCGATGACATCATTGTGTGGGGTAATTTGGTGGAAGAAGTTTTCCACAAAGGTAGGAAAATAATTAAGATTCTTCTGAAAGCAGGTTTTGCCATTAAAGGAGGTATGGTCAAGGGACCTGCACGAGAACTCCAGTTCTTGGGAATTAAGTGGCAAGATGGCCGTCACCAGATCCCAACGGATATGATTAACGGAATAACATCTATGTCCCCACCTACTAACAAAAAGGAAAGACAAGCCTTTTTAGGTGTTGTGGGTTTCTGGAGAATGCATATTCCAGGTTATAGCCAGATTGTGAAACCTCTCTATGAAGTGGCTCGAAAGAAAAATGAGTTTCTGTGGGGCCCTGAGCAATGACAAGCCTTTGAGCAAATTAAACAAGAGATTGTGCATGCAGTAGCCCTTGGAGCAGTCCAAACTGGACGGGACATTAGAAATGCACTCTACACTGCAGCCGGGGACAATGGCCCTACCTGGAGCCTCTGGCAGAAAGCACCAGGGGAGACTCGAGGTCGACCCCTAGGATTCTGGAGTGGAGGATATAAAGGCTCCGAGGCCAACTATGCTCCAACTGAGAAAGAAATCTTGGCAGCATATGAAGGAGTTAGAGCTGCTTCAGAAGTAATTGGTACTGAGGCACAGCTCCTCCTGGCGCCCCGATTACCAGTACTGGGCTGGATGTTCAAGGGTAAAGTTCCTTCTACTCATCATGCCGCCGATGCTACCTGGAGTAAGTGGGTTGCCTTAATCACGCAGTGAGCTCGAATAGGAAAGCCAGATGGCCCAGGAATCGTAGAATTCATCACAAATTGGCCCGAAGGCAAAGACTTGGGGAAGGCACTAGAGGAGGTGGTGACACGTGCTGAGGAAGCTGCACCATATAATGAACTCTCAGATAATGAGAAACAGTATGCCTTGTTTACTGATGGGTCTTGTCGTATTCTAGGAAAACATGGAAGGTGGAAAGCTGCTGTGTGGAGTCCTACACGACAAGTCACGGAAGCTGCTGAAGGACAAGGTGAATCGAGTCAATTTGCAGAGGTAAAAGCCATCCAGCTGGCGTTAGATGTTGCTGAACGAGAAAAGTGTCCAATACTCTATCTCTATACTGACTCATGGATGGTGGCAAATGCTCTGTGGGGGTGGGTAAAGCAGTGGAAGCAGAGCAACTGGCAGCGCAGAGATAAACCCGTCTGGGCTGCTGAGCTGTGGCAAGACATTGCTGAGCGGCTAGCGAACCTAGTCGTAAAGGTACATCACGTAGATGCCCACGTACCCATGAGTCGGGCCACCGAGGAACATCAAAACAATCAGCAAGCGGATCAGGCTGCTCAAATTTTCCAGACAGACTTGGACTGGGAACATAAAGGTGAACTATTCTTAGCTCAGTGGGCCCGTGACACTTCCGGTCATCAAGGAAGGGATGCAACATATAAATGGGCCCATGACCGAGGGGTGGATTTAACCATGGACACTATTGCGCAGGTTATCCGCGACTGTGAAACATGCGCCGAAATCAAGCAAGCTAAATGGTTAAAACCTTTGTGGTATGGGGGACAGTGGATGAAATATAAGTATGGGGAGGCTTGGCAAACTGATTACATCACGCTCCCTCAAACTCGCCAGGGTAAGCGCTATGTGCTTACAATGGTGGAAGCAAGCACCGGATGGTTGGAAAGCTCTGCCGTACCCCATGCCACTGCCCGGAATACTATCCTGGGCCTTGAAAAGCAAGTCGTGTGGCGACATGGCGGCCCAGAAAGAATTGAGTCAGACAACGGGACTCATTTTGAAAACAATCTTATAAGTAATTGGGCAAAAGAAGATGGCGTAGAGTGGATATATCCTATCCCCTATCATGCACCAGCTTCTGGGAAGATTGAGAGATACAATGGACTGTTAAAAACCACCCTAAAAGCAATAGGAGGGGTGGAACCTTTAAAAATTGGGACAAGCATTTAGAGCAAGCTACCCGGCTAGTTAACACCAGGGGATCCATCAATCGAGCTGGTCCTGCTCAATCAGACCTTTTACATACTGTAGAAGGGGATCAAGTCCCTGTGGTGCATGGAAGGAATTTGTTAGGGAAAACTGTTTGGGTTTTTCCTGCTTCAGGCAAAAGCAAACCCATTCGTGGGACTGTTTTTGCTCAAGGACCTGGATGTACTTGGTGGGTGATGCTGAAGGATGGAGAAGGTCAATGTGTACCTCAAGGGAATTTAACCCTTGGTGAGAATACTGAATCCTGAGCAGTATGATGCTGATCACTACATAATACTAACAGTGTTCCATACGTGCTTTTCAGGATAATAGAGAGGTGATGAAACCTGAGATAGCTTCATCAAGTGGCATCCAGCAAGCTCTTCAAGATGAACATGCTATCCGTGGGCACAAACCAGAGTGAATTTCGTACCATCTTTCCTGCCCTGAGATGAGATCCTGCAATCATGAACTAAATGGACTTTTGCATATAACTTTTGTAGGTAAATGTAAACCATAGATGAGTGACCTGCATGTATCCATCTCATATATATAATCTGTGTGTGTGTAAATTTGATAGATAAAAGTAATAGTAATCTGAGCAAGATGCAAATGGTATGGAATAAGGGGTGGAATGTCCTGGTTTGAGGTAAAACAGAACCAATTTTGTTCAGTAACTTCGCTTGTTAGCTGGGCCTCTTCTAACTACTGAAATTAACTGCATATTGTGCAGACAGCGTTCACTCTCTCAGAGTGATAAGACCACTTGTTTGTAGCTGATGCCCAGACATGGTATGCAGAGAGGCTCCTGCTTATACTTATTGCTATAACCCCCAAGGCCAACCAACTTTGTTATTTGCCCCGTTGGAGGGTCGGAAGCGGAAAAGCATAGTGGAGTCCCACCTGCAGGGAGAAGCGGACAGGACAGGTGACCCAAAACTCACCAACAGGGTATTCCATCCCATCTGCCTCATGCTCAGTATAAAAGCTGAGGGATCAAAGGGGCAGCTCTTCCTTCAACGGCCGACGTCTGAGGAGGACTCTGTTCATCTGCCTGTGATCCCGATTCTGAATCCAGATCCGGAATCCAGTTCCCGTCCGTCACTGCGTCCAGCCTGGGACTGCCCCAGTGCCAGCCGGTGACGTCATTGTCATCTCGGGAGCTTGATAGGGTTTTGTGTCTATTTTTCATTTTTTCTTTTCTTTTATTATTAATACTTCATTAAAGTACTTTAGTTCCTTCTAAACTCATAAGTCTCTTTTTCCTCCTCTGCCTCTCTCTTTGAAGAGGGGTAGAGGGGAGCATCTGTCGGTGCCATCTGGGGTGCCTCAGGTCCCCAGTAGTGGATTTTGGCCTAAACCACGACAGTCCCGTAGCTTGTGAATTTGACTGGTTTCCCTGTGCCATGAAGTCGATTTTAACCCGACTAAAGCAAGACATGTATTTAAAGTGAAATCAAAGTGTGCTAACCTTTGTATACAGAAAACAGTTGGAGTTCTTCTCTATCTCAGATCTTTGGCAGCAGAGGCATTGCTTTCTCATGGAGGCCGGCTCCGTGTGTATGTGTGCACAGAAAGCAGGAGCGGTGAGGCAGGGTGTCAGTGCACCCCTGAGAAGCTGTAAAACATTTGGTCCGGTCTCAGTGTGCAGCTGCAATAGCTGGGAAAACGGGAGGAAACCAAAGGCGGCAATGAGAAGACAGCTGTATCAGCCTGAGTATTTGATGAGCCATATACATAGCTCACAGTTAACCTCAAGTGGTAACATGAAGGAAATGAAAATGTTTCTTCTGGGGACTATGGGGCACAGGGGTGGTGACAGTTGGCCTGATGGGTGTTATCAAAAGTTGGAGACAAGTCCCCTTGATTGGCCGGAGCAGACGCCCAAAGGCTGTACTGGGTTGCCCATGGATGGCAGCGGGAGCTGTCCAGGGACGGGATCAATTGTCCCAGCAAAGGCAGTCTGGTTGCCCAGAGTCTGCACTGAGCTGCCCACGGGTGGCCCCGGGTTGCCCATCAAGAGCACCGGGCACCAAAGTGCTGCATCAGGTTGCCATAGCGGCTGCAGGGAGCTGCCCGGGCAGAACCCGGTCCCTGAGCGCCCTGCGCCCCTGGCAACGCTGCCCTGGTTCTGTGTCACACAGGGCACTGGGGACGCTGCAGTGTCTGGCAGTGCTGCCACCGAACCCCACAGCACAGCAGTGAGTAGCCACCCTCCCGGGCACTCCCAAGCCTCTGGAGGTTTCAGGTGAGTATGTACCATTATGGGAAAGTATTTTTTATGCAAACTTACCATTTTTGAAGGACTCAAGTGGCTTTCACGCTGTAACAGATGGGATTGAGCACATGCTTTGTGTCAAACCCCACTCCCACCCAGGCATCTTGTTGCAGCACACCAGTGTCCTCACCTTTCACTGGGCTCTGAGCCAGGCTGGGAGCCGTGGGGAGGGGATGGGGTACCTCCTGAGTCCCCTCCTGAGGGTTTGGCCTCAGATGCGGTGTGTTAGGGACATTTGCTGGCCCTCTGCATGATGTTTCTGACAACAACTGACTGATACCCTGAATCTGAAAAGAGCAGTAGCACCCACAATGCCGTATGCAGTTCTCGGTAGCAAAATCTTCACGTGTGGCCATTCCTCCTAGGGCTCCTGCAAGGCTGCTGTTTACACACCCCTCTGAAAAGACTGTCTGGGATTTCTCCTTTCCAAGTGCATCGATTTTACGTCAGGTGAGGCGTAGGCATTTTTCTTCCTTTGCAAGTCAAGAGAGGGCTGTTCTCTTGAGACTGAAATAGCTGGAGGGGGGTCAAATTTGGATATAGATCTGCAAAGCATCAATGCAAGTGAAGGTGGGGGGTGAGGATTGAGTCCCTGACCCACCAATCACACTGGGTTGGTCCAAAGGGGCGCAGCTATCGGGGCTGGAAAGGGCACTTTGAAAGAGAAAAGGACATCTGGAGTACTAGAAGATCAGCACATACGCCAACCAAAAGAAGCCAATGAACACAAGACAATCACCAGCTACACTTTCACGGGATTGACAGATTTGAGGAGAATGAAGGCTAATATCTGTCATTCTCCTGAGCAGCCATGCTTTGCTTTTCTCCGCATTTCAATACTTGAGGCTAGATACTAAACAAATTCAAATCCCTTTCCAGATACAAATGCTTGGGGTGCTGTGAGAAGGCATTTGCTTTCAAGAGTTTTAGGCCTGTACAGGTGACCAGTGGGTGCTGTGTGCGTTGCTGTTTGTGTTAGAAGCTGCATGTGTTGCTGTAAGAAGGAAGGCAAGTGCAGGAGCTGACTGAGGGAAGTTGTCTTCTATCTCCTCCTCTGTGCAGGACAAGTACTTGAAGAGCAGTGGTCAGGAATGGAGGCTGTCGGCTTTCCCTTAACGGCAAGACGTGCCAAGGTTCTGCCTGCCATCAACACCATGACTGCCAGCTATAAGGACCGTTTCCCGTACTACCCGTTGCCTCAGAGCTCCAGCCTCCCCTGGATGCCCAGCACCTACTCTAAAAGAGATGCCATCAAACCAGCTTTGGCTCCCTTTTCCAAAACTTCCCAGGGGATGACCACCAGCGAGAAGCTCCCTTACATTTCCAACAGAACAACCCTCTTCACCCGCTACACCCCTGACGACTGGTACAGGTCCAACCTGACCAAGTACAAAGAGTCAGAGACTTCCCGGCACAATGCGGAGGCTCTGAGAGTTGATACCACCCGCATGATTGAGCATAAATACCAGCAGACAAAGAAAACACAAGCAGAAAGCACCAAAAGCCTGGGAGGACGTGTGAATGCTATTGAGTTTTGGAAAGGGGAGCTCTGCCGTGAGCTGGATGAGATGATCGGGGAGACCAACACGCTCACAGACATGAAGAAGAGACTGGAGAGAGCCTTGGCCGAGACGGAGGCCCCTCTCCAGGTAAGCACTCTGTCCAGTGGGCTGCAAGCTGTAGCCTACTGCCGGAACAACTGCAGCCATTCAAATGTCTAAGTTCCACTGCAGCTCCGCAAGACCTAGAGAGTTTTTATGAAGAGACCATAAGTTAAGTTTGCAATGTCTTCCCATCTGCTGCATCCCCTATCAGCCCGTTATGAGCTCATCACAATTCTATTTGCTTAACCAAATATTTGTGTAGGCGGAACATCCAAATTCCTGGACTGGGAGACAGAAGCCCATGTCTTCCTACAACACCCTGGGGAGGTCAGCATCAAGGCTGACACAGGTGCCTGTGCCACAGCTCTGGTTGCAGCTGGGACACGCGTGCTTCCTCATGTTGATTTGATGCATACGGTGCAGTTCGGTTTCTTGTTGTCAGCTGAAGCAGCCGCCCTGGGCACTTTGTTCCCCTGGTGTCCCCTCTGTGCCCGCCTAGAATTTCTTTTCTTCCATTTCTTGAGATGGGGACTCTCTCTATAGAGAGTCCTGCCCCTGCACCCAACAGTGATGGCATGTCCCCAACAGGTCGCTCAGCAGTGCTTGCTTCAACGGGAGAAGAGGATGGGCATTGACCTCGTCCATGATGATGTGGAGAAAGAGCTCTTCACGGTAAGTTGGGCCACCCAGATCATGTGTTAAAGCCAGTTTTACCTAAACTGCCCTACTGAGGCTTTGCAGCCTTCTTCCCTACCTGGCTCCTTACCGCTGGGGAGGTGCTCAGCTCTTCAACCCCCCCAAAACCTGCTGGGCCAGGGGATGGGGTTCCCCCAGGCAGCAGCATGCCCACGCCGTGTGGGTATGACTTGGCCGTACAGAGGAAGGAATAGCTGAAGAGCAGCTGCGTGTTTGGGTAGCGTGTGGGGGTTCTGTGACCATCTTCAGGGAGTAGTGCACTAAAGACATGCACGCAGTTTGGGGGCACTTTCTCCACTCCCTGCCTGTTTACTCTGGGCAGAAAGACAAGCAGGCAAGTTCTTGCTGTGTGCAGGGTTGGGGAGGTCTGAGGGGACGAGTGGCATCAGGACAACTGAGTACAGACACTGATGATGGGGCCATGTGTCCTTTACCCAGGAAGTCAATGTCATCAGGTCGTGCCAGGAGAAGATGCAGCGGTACCTGGATGAAGCCAAAGCCCAGCTCGCGTAAGGAGGAGCTCCTTATGTCATGCCCTAGGGCTGATGTGCATTTGCAGTTGTGATGTGGACCCCCAGCAGACTCCGACCTCTCCCCACACCCTGCAGATGGAAAAGCCAGGCGGGCTCCCCGGGAAGTGGGCAGTGATGCTCATGGGAGGACAGAGCTGCGTGGGAGGGAGCTGCGGGGAACTGGAGCGGGGAGGAAGCCCTTCCACCTGAACATCCCCAGCAATGGCTGTTGTTTGCATGTTGAAGGTCCAACAGGGCGGCCCAGCACGAGCTGGAGAGGGACCTGGCCCACAAGCAGGCGGCCCACCGCATCGATGACAAGTGTCACCACCTGAGGAGCACCTCCCACGGCATCAGCTACTACCCAGCGGTGGAGCGGGTCGATGCCACGTGAGTGCACGCTGGGCGGCACGCCAGCAGCAAGCTGTGCCCGGGATGCACGGTGCCTCTCCCTGGCAGGGAGCTGCTTGTCCCCAGCCCACTGTCAAGGCACGTCCATCCCGCCTGGAGACAGCTGCCTGAGTGGGACCGTTTCTCTCTGCTTATTGTTATTCTTACTGTTATTGTTAACCTTAACTTTATTCTTACCCTTACTCGTACTCTTCTTCTCATTCTTATTTTCTGTTGTTGTTCTAGTAAACTGTCTCTATCTCCACCCGTGAGTCCTGGTCTTTCTCTTTCCCCTCCATTGAGAGTGGCTGTGTGGTCCTAGCTGCTGGCCAGAGTTAAACCACAACCTATGCTCAAATTAAAGACGGAGATTTCAGATACGTTTAATCAGTGCTGCTCCCAGGCAGGCTTCATGCCTGCCCACGTCCAGCTTCAGCACTACGGGCTTACCGGGGCCTCTTCTTCCCCCTCACCTCCTGAAGGATCTCGGTGCCGGACTCTTGGGCCAAGATCACAGACGACAACATCCTCCGCTCACAGAGCCAACGGGCGGCCTCCTCCAAGCTGCGGGACAACATCGAGAACCTGCTGGTGGTGGTGGCAAACGAGATGCGGAGCCAGTTCAACAGGGTGAACATCGCCTTCACCAAACGCATCAGCGAGACAGCCGATGCCAAGAGCAAGATCCGGACCCACCTGGCCAAGGTAGTCGGAACCCCTCCCTTTCGGTGTGTCACTGTCACTTCCTAGTGACACCCCTGAGGTGGGACCCTTAGGAGTTGGCACCGTAATTTCATCTCAAGGGATCTGTTTTTGCTAGGGCATCCTCACTGGCAGCCTGGGAGCACAGGGATTGCCAGCAGAAAATGCCAATGCTGGTTGCATCTCCTGGTAGTTCCTTCAGAAGCGCTGGCTGCCCTCCAGAACGGCCTTGCTGGGCCTCTGCTGGGCTGCCTGCTGGGGGGGTTGCAGGCTTGCTTCTCCTCCAAGGACGTGCTTTCACTCTCCGTGCTCTGGGGCTGCTGCACGGGCATGCGTGTGTTTGCTTTGCCAAGCAGAGTCAGTGGAAATCAGTGATGGACACCTGCCTCAGAGCTGTGGGTCTCATAGAAAGCTTCCTGAAACGTGCCCGACACTGTATTGAGTAACTGAGGGAAGACGGGGCTTGCAGCACTGCGAGCTGATGCCACGTCTTTCAGTGAGGATCCATGAAGAACCTTCCCTCTCTGAGTTACTGTTGATGGATGATTAGTTCCAGCAAGCGGTAATTTTGGGAAGCTGGGAATTCAATAGGTCCATCAGTGCTCCAAAACCTCCTCTGATGTGACAGCAAGAGCCAAGAGAGGTTTTTCCCTGAAGAAAAATTACTCTTGGCTCTGCGCCTTGATGTGTAGCAGAATGACAGGGGTCTGAGCCCAGGGTCTGCTTATTGAACTTGTATTGTTCTGCAGATGGACAAGAGGAAAGGGTAATTATGTTGTCACTTGAGAAGATACATTTAATTTGTGCATGGGTTTCTTTTTTACGCCAGACGCTGCAGGAAATCTTCCAGGTGGAGAAGACCATGGAAGCCATCCAAAAGGCCATTAGGGACCAAGGGCCTCCCTTAAAAGTGGCTCAGAGCCGGCTGGACGAGCGCACACGCAGACCAAACGTGGAGCTGTGCCGGGACACTGCCCAGCTCCGGTAAGGCAGGAGCGTGGGTCTGGTGGGCTCCTTGAGGAGTTACGGCTGGTAGCACCCGGGGGTAGCACTGCATGAAAAATTAAGCATGGGCTTTTCTTTCAACAGTCCTTCCATAAGCGCACTGCTATAATCAAAAGCAATGAGCAGGTATTGCAGCCTTTGGGTGCTGGGAGAGCTCTGCGCCCACAAAGGAGGCTGTACACCATGGCCGGGTATAGCCTGATGGCACCCCATGAGGGGATGGATTCTTCCCGCTTGGGTAAGCCCCATCTTCTCTCCAGCCTGCTTCCCGGCAGTTGGATGTGCTCAGTTTTGAAGGACGAGCCCTTTACTCTCCAACAGGATCCTGCTGAGATCCCTTAGGCCCTTCCTTTTGGGGAACTGCAAGGAAGGGTGCCCCCTATGGAGAAGCAGAAAGGGCTGTCCTCACCTTCTCCGAGGACACTGGAAATCCTTTCAAGGACACAGTGGTCTGTTTGGGATTGCACGCCGAGGAGCTGTGGAGAAGTAGGCTGGCCTGAGCGCCCAGCAGCACCCCCTCTGAGGCACCCCAAAGTTCACCCCTCCTGGGAGCCCGTTGGGCAAGACTCCAGCTGAAGCCTTTTCAGAGCAATTGAAACCCAGCCCCACAGCCTTTGCAGCATCTCGTACAACAAGGGTTTTTTCCATCCTCCCCTTGTTTCACATTCACTTTTAGCCTCTCCCAGATGTCCTGTTTTCTTTGTGTGCATCTGTGGGCATGGGGAGGATGCCTGCACAGGGAAATCCAGGAGGGGGAGCCAACAAACCCCCCAAACCAAGCAGGAACAGGAAACCACACCTGCTCATCCCTCTTCTTGGTGGCCCGAGCTGCTCTGGGAGAGGCGGCTGCGCATTGCCAAAGCCTTTGAGCAGACTTAACCATGCCTCCCCGCTGAGGTCTGGAGGAACTCTGCCCTCAGCTTTCCCATGCGTCTGCCAGAAACGGGGGTCTGAGTTAGTCTGAGCACGCTGAAGGGGGAAATCCTGTGACCAAGGGGCCCTTCAGCAATGCCACGCTAGAAACCACCCCCACGATGGCACTGTTAACCAGGGTTTCTTGCTGTTTTCCAGCCTTGTCAACGAGGTCCACAAAATCAACGAGACGGTCCAGAGCCTCCAGCAGCGCCTGAGAGACACCGAGGACACCCTGCAAATGCTGGTTCATACCAAGTCGGTCTTGCAGCATGACCTGGCCGTCAAAGCCAACACACTCTTCATTGATGAGGAGAAGTGCATGGGCATGCGCAAGACCTTTCCCAGCACGGTGCGGCTGCTGGGTTCCATTTAGGCTCAGCTGAACTCACTGAATCTGTTGTGGGAGGGATTCCCAGTTTGGCTAAGAGGCTTTGGAAATACTTGATTAGAGTTTCACTTCCTGGTGAAAGCCATGAGTAGAAATTAAATGATCTTTTTGTGTGTTATACGGTCTACCGGTATTTTTTTTGCCTTTGGTTTTTCTCTTTCCACTGTACTTTCACGGTGTGCCAGAAAGTCACTGAAAATACTTTGTAAGCGACTAAGAGTAAATCCACCCACGGGGATTCAGTCCTACCCTCTCAGTCGGTGATTTTAGGAGAAAAACTGTCGTGTCTGCCTCCTTTTGAGGCACCTTCTTATCACCTTCTTAGAGGAACACCTTTTCATTCCTTGGTGTTTCCTTCTTGCCTCATCGCTGGAAGACTTCAGGTGTCCTGCAGCGTAGCCAGCACATCTCAGAGCAACAGCCTGTGGGCCCTCGCTAGCACCCTGTCCCTCTAACCTTGGCGTGTCATCTCACAGCTTGTCACAGGTAAGCCTGATATTGTCCCCCTCTCCCTTCAAGCCTCGTTTTAAGCGCTGTCAGGGAGCCCTGATAGCTGGTGAGCAAAGACCTTTTTCCCCCTTTGAGACAAGTGAATCCCATCTGACGCCGGCAAGCCTGGTGCTGTGTAGGCCATCCCCTTATCAAAAAAAACAAAATTCTGTTGGTCACACCAGCCATGGAGCCACCTATTAATAGACTGGGCTTGTCTGTATGTTTCTTCCAATGTCGCTGCCTGTAACTGGAAGGAAAGAGGAAAAAATAACCTGTGCCCCACATCCCCTTACCAACCGTCCCAAGGCCCTGAAGTCTCTTTTGATCGCCATAGGAGGACATGTTGCAGCTTCACCACCACACACACGGAAGAGCAATAATGGGTAATAGTCCAGGTGAGCTGTGTGGGGACATCGCACCCTGGGGAGCTGGGAGGGTTTCTTTCTTGAGGGACCTGGGCATTTCTTCCAGCCCTCCTCAGGCCAGCCAGTGACCGTGGCCTCTCTTCCTTTTCCAGCCTGACACCGGCTGCTGCAGCGCCACAGGGAGGGAGCACTTGGTCACCCCCAGCTGCCCCTAGCACGATGCAGCGAGTGGAGAGCATGGCAATGGACCTGGACAACCGCTGCCCAGTGTGCCTGGACAGCTGGGACGATGCCGCCTATGCCATGCCATGCCTCCACCAATTCTGTTACCAGTTCATCCTGCGCTGGGCTAACAGCAAGCCCGAGTGCCCTCTCTGCAAGAGGAGAGTGCGATCCATCGTGCACTCGGTGAGGGCAGACAATGACTTCGAAGAGGTTGCCATCGCGTCATCTGCCTCAGCCCCCGCACCAGTTGGCACCCGGCAGGCCGGAGGAGCGCCCAGGCACCCAGACACCCACAGCCCCCCTCCCCGCTCTGTAACACCTCAGCCGCTGGCAGTGGAGTCGGTGCCCAGGGCTCTGGTGGGCGGCCTCCAGCCCCATACCTGGGCGTTCCTCTTTGACGACCACCCGGCTCTCCTCCAACGCTTTCTGCCCTGGCTCCAACAGCAGCTGGGGCTGATCTTTGCCGAGGAGCCTTCAGCAGCCGTTGTGATGGAGGACCTCATCTTGGCCGTCCTGGGCTTCTTTGGTCTGGACGAAGAGGTCCTGGTCCGGCTGCTGCAGGTCAGCCTCCAGGATCGCGCGGCGACATTTGTACAGCAGCTTATCAACGTCGCCGTGCAACGCTGCAGCGCGGAGGCCCACCGTCTGCTGGGCCTCGAGGACAGCCATGCTGCCGAGGAGCGGGAGGGCAGCCCCGTGGCTGTCCCTCCTCCTGCTGCCTCCAGAAGGGGGTCTCCTGGCCCTGGCCAAGCCACCTCCCGCAGCCCTGCCGCAGACGATGAAGAGGAGCGACCCAACACCTCCACCGCTGCTCTTCATGGGGCTCCCGGCAGCTGCCCGATGCCCCTGTTCCAACCAACGGGGAACAGGAGGAGCTGCATGACGATCCAGGGGAGGTTGCCGCAGGTCCCTCTACTCCCAGCCGCAGCAGGGACCTCTCCCGTGGGGGGCCACGGCGAGGCCCGAAGAGGAGGGCCAGCAGCTCCCAACATTCACCTCAGCCACCCAAGAGGCCACCCCGCCGGCACAACTAGAACAAGGCCCCAGGAGCTGCCAAAACCAGGGCCAGGCCAGCAGCTGGGACACATGCCGGCCAACGGTTCAGTCAGAAGGGGGACTCCAGGGCTGGACCATGCCCCACTGCCAAACGTCCCATGCCTGGTCTCCTCCTCACCACATCATCTGCCCCCACCTCCCGGGGATCTGCTCTCCTACCAGCCTCTACTGCCCCGTCATGCCCTGCAACACTGGCACCCAAATCTTTCCTCCTGCTCAGAGTCTGCACCACTTGGCTCTGCCCTCTGCATCACCCCATGCTCACACCCTGCCAAGGCAGGAGCCACAAGAAGTTCAACAGGAGAAAGAAGTGAAGTCCAGAACCTGGCGAGGGACAACCCCAGGAACCAGCACATTTGGCGCGCTGCTCGGCTGGAAAGCAGCTTGGCGTAAAAAGCCCTGCAGGTCCTGGTGGCCACCCAGCTGATCATGAGCCAACAGTGTGCCCTTGCCACCAGGAGCACTGATGGTGTCCTGGGCTGGACTGGAGAGAGAGTCTGGAGAGAGAGTCTGGCAAAGGAGTGTGAAGATGATAAAGGCACTGCAGCATCTCTCCTCTGAGGAAGGGCTGAGCGAGCTGGCACCGCTTAGCCTGGTGAAGAGAAGGCTCGCAGGGGAATTGATCAATGCATAAAAAGCCTGATGGGAGGCTGCAGAGAAGATGGAGCCAGACCCTGGCTGAGCGGCGCTGGCTGTCTCTGCTGCAGCAGGCGGCTATCGCAAGATGACATCCAGAGGTCCCTTCCAACCTCAGCCTTTCTGTCATTCAGTGAAAGTATTTGAATTGCCTAAAGAATCTATATGAATAACTTCAGTGCTGTTCTATAAAGTCAATAAAGAAAAGAAAGTAGTACAAACTTGCTGACGTTCCTCAAACTCTATTGATCGAATCATTAATACTGTGAAGTTCCAACACGCAGGGACGTCCCCAAATTCACTTATATGTTCTGGAAGACTGCCTCAGCTCAGTCAGCGTGACCCCGACATGGGGTACAATTCTGCTGTGCTTATACTTAGTTGCCATCCTCAGGACACGTACCAGATGTATGACACAGGTGCAGGTTCTGCTGCTGAATAAAAGGACTGTAATCTAGGGCTGCTAAGAAAGACCCATAACAATTATGCTATAGAAGAAATATTTCCTCTCTCTTCTGCTGATCTTGCAATTTTTAGTTTAGTGGAAACTGCTCAGTTTTCTTCACCTTACTTTGAGTATTTCCCACTGTTATGCCTGTCCTCAAGGATAAAAAAAACAACAGCAACAAAATCACACATCTCTACTTCCACTATTACACGTAAAACCATTCTGGGAGCTCAATACAGTTTTGTATATATTCATTATTTCCTTTTTATTTTATTCTTAACGTTTTAGTCAAGTAGTTCAGTTCCTTCTGAAATCCTGAGTCTCTCTTTCTCTCTCCTGCCTCTCTTTGAAGACACATTGACGAGAGCATCTGTCCTGCCACCCAGTGGCCAATCCGGCCCAAACCACAACAGCCATAGAGAATCATACCTCCAGTATCAACTCTGTGCTACAGCTCATAATCAAACCTTACCAGCTATTTAGTCCTCTCAGTTTTTATTGACACAGAGCAAGTTTTGCAGACCCAGTCCAGTTTTGTTCCGGGGAAATTCTATCTGGCCTCATCTTTCCAGGGCCAGGCATCACACACCGCAGCAGGTAAAACATCCTGTCCTGCAGAACGCCCGTTTTCATGGGGGAGGGAAACAGCACTGCGGGTAGCATGATAACGTAGACCACAGAAGCAAGTGGGCAGAGCTCCATGAAAACACTGCCAGGCTTTTTGCCACACAAGGACTACCCCTGCAGTCTTGTCAGAGGTTGCTTACTTAGCTTATAGCAGTCCACCCCTCCAACGTCAAAGGTGTTGCTGCAAGACTGAGACCCCAGAGATGCCACAGAAAGCACCATCTCCACCCCTTTACCAAAGCGGTTCCCGGTTAAGTACCAACAGCAGGAATTGCTGCTGCCCACTGCTCTGGGCATCCGCCACCATCCACCCCACACAAAGGGCCAGCTGGGTATCTCCCCCATGGGCACGCCAACTCTGCAGACTCCTTTCAGGTGTCTTTTCAGGCAGAGCAGACACAGACCAGATGAGTTTCAAGCTGAAACACGACTTTGTCATGCAGGCAGAGAAAAAAGCTCTCAGAACTTGAGAGTTTTATTTCACAATCTGAAAAATGACACACAGCGTAGGTACAAAGACAAGGAGACGCTACAGTCCACAGCAGGAGCGGTGGTCAGGCACTCTCCCTGCACCTCTTTGCCAGGGACGGTGCTCTTGCACAGGCAGAGGTATCTTCTCCCCTCCCCAAAAGCGCACCGACCCCACAGACAGACATTTCTCCCACACCTCCTCTGAAGGAAGGCTACCAGCGTCCCACCTGCAGAATTAGCCAGAGACTTCTCAGCACCTTATCATGCCGCTGTGCTTTCAGTCAGAACGGCATTTTTGATTATAAGCAACTAAGGGCAGAACTAAAGTAAATCTCCATCAAAATGCAGCAAAACCATGACACTGTTCTTATTCCTCCGGCTTCTTTCCAGAGTCATTTACAAAATACCATTCCTCTCTAGGCCACTCCTAATGGACAGCCTTTCAAGATTTTTCAAATCCACAGCAGCATCTTCTTTAAGAGTTTAGCACCCAACACAGAGCTGAAGGCATTTCTCCTTCTCCTAAGAAAGCCCAGCTCAATCTCTACTTTGCTTCCCATCTTCCCCACCCCAACTCACACCAACACAGCGCACGCACCTCCTCAAGCAACACTTTCTTTCACCAAAACACAGGACCTGTTTCTGAAGTCAACTGCCGGAGGGACCAGCGAGAACTGCTTGGGCTCTTCTACCTGTGACATTGAAAGGGATGTTGAAGTGGGATTTCAGTAGTGAACTCAACATGACAAACTCCAGCAGAGGTAAGAAAAACACATTTTTTAGGAACTAGTTCAAAACAGGGCCCAGGAGCACCACTAAGTGTTTCAGTGCCACATCCCCCCTCTCCAGTAACACCAGAGTCGCAGCAGAACTCTCATCTGTAACAATAAACGTATGAGGCACATACTGCCTGTAAAAGCAGAATATCCAAAACTGCAGGCAAATCCTCACTGGCACAGAGCAGCACACTTCAGTCCTCCTCAGGGTCTCTGTTGAAAGGGTGGTAACTGGAACAACGGGATTTGCCACTGCCTCCTTTCTTCCTACAGAAGAAAGCTATCGAGTATTGCCATACATTTGCCTTTCTGCTCTGGCAGAGCCCTTTCTTCCGCAGGCCTCTCTGAAGTCCTTGGGAAGTGCGGAGTGCCCACAGCTCTCCTGTCCCACCCCCAGCGCTGGAGGCAACCCAGGGGAGAATTAGAGCAGTCGAGAAGCTGCTCTGGCTTGCGTTGCTGTGTGAACGCATGCCGACCACCTCCACAGACGCAAGGCTAACGGCAACCCACCAGCAAGGAACGCTTCTTGCACCAGCCTTCTTCAATACCTACATACTTTCGTGGGCCTAAGCCCAGGTCTCCCATGACAATTTTCATTAAGCTGCATTCTAAGTGATGATTTTTCAAAACACTCTGGAGATTGTCCTTTCTTAGCAGCTTTCTAACTGCTCAATCAATGCAAAGTATTATTTTTCCCACACAAATGGAAACTCATTGGTCTCAACCTGATATTACTCGGTGTTCCTCAAGAGTATCAGCCTTTTCTCCCAGCTGACACTTCAAGAGCAGATGCAGCAGCTCAGCCATTTCCCAAGAAATTCTACACAAATTTGCAGTACCTGGAACTAGGTGCCTACACAGAAGTCACATCTCATGGGAAAACACACGTTTAAGGCCATCCCTCACACTCTGGTGTTGCTGGCCTTCTTTTGCATACATTTGTTTTCCTAGGTATAAGGATTAACAAAACCATGAATCATTTGGGTCAGTCTGCCACACCCTGCAGGTAATACTGCATAGCATGTTTTCCAAGTGTTCACAGCCCTGGGAGTCACGCTTGCCCACATTGAACAATAAATGCTCAATAATGCCCAGATCACAAAGCCAATACGCTGCTTGTGTGCACCAAATAGAAGGCAAAAGCACAGGAACTCCTATGCAACAAGGGTCCGAAGAAGCAGAAGAAGCTGCAAGTCGAAACCTGAGTCATCAGATCCCAAATTTGGTCCAGTTGTTTTGTGAGTACGAGTAGCAATGAAGACACACAGAGCGACAAACACAGCAATCCTCTTGGTGTCTTCAGGAAGAACCTAAATCATTAGGCACAGTCAGAAATGGTGAGCGTCCTCAGATCATGTGCCTGAGCTCAAAAAGGAAACGTTTCTCCTCCAGACTGGCACAACCTGTGGAAATAAGACTATCAGGAATGCTGCTGAGAAGGAGAGAGATTAAGATGGGCAGATCAAAAGTCAGCATGTTGCACCTTAACCTGCGGAGGGACAAGGGCAAAAGGTTACAGAATTTGCAAACGCGTGCTCAGGGAACAAAGAAATACTGGAAGCAAAGCCGCGGCTCCCCAAGGCTTGTGTCCTGGGCTCATGGGAAGGAAGCACGGCTAGCAGCTTGGAAACCTGCCAACCTGATGCTCAGGCTTTCCTGAGATAAGGCTCCAAGGCAATCCTCAACAGCTGTCTTTTCCCTCTACTTCCAGGAGCTGCAACAACAGAGAGGAAAGAAGGAGGAGAGAGACAATGGAGGAAAGAGGAATGAAACCAAGCCCACCAAGTGCCAAGGTATAGCCATCCCTGCTGAAAGGAGCACTCCCCCATTGTTTAAATCCTTCCTTTCTGCTCCTTGGCTCCGTCAGGATCCTGCCAGCCTGTGCTTTCAGCAGCAGCCTTTCTCTCCCGGGTGAAAGCAGAGCGCTCCAGCTCGCTCTTAGCTGCCCTTGAGCATCTGCCCGTGACAGCACACACACCCAACTTCACGCATCTCCTGCCACGGGCAGCCGAATCCCAGAGGCGTGCATGCAGCAGCTCTCTTCTCCCCCAAACACTCTTGCTGGCATGTTACCCACCTGCCTACTCAGAGGTCGACAACTGCTTAGAGGGTCTGCTATCTTAACCGGCAGTCAAGTAGTGCCAGACCATCCAGTCCACAAGCCAGCTGTAGCTCGCAAATCTCTGGGTGGGGGTTCAGCACACAAGTAAAAATTTTGCTGCCACCCACCCACTGATGCTCCGTGGATTCCCTCCTGTGCTGCAGCCCTGACTTCTGTGGCTCCCTTTGCTCAGGGGCACTTCAGACTTGCAGCAAATTGTGCTCAGATTCCAGCCCTTCAAATACAAGCCGCATGTTTTAGTCATTCCACATAGGGGAATCAACCCAAGATCACAGTACATCATCAATCAAGTTCATAAAGAAAAAGGCTGTCAGTAGGTGAGGGGTTTGGGGGTATTTTATAGGAAAGAGCACCTGCTCTTCCAGGTGTCTCAGCCTTCCAAGACCAAAGCGTGGAATACTAAGAACTACGTAGATACAGCATTTCCATCGCTTGAGCCTGCACTTGTTTGTGGCCTCAGAAGGGTCCGCACAGCTCCGTCATTTAAGAGAGCTGCTGCTCTAAAGGCAGGCACTCCAATGAAGAATTCTCAAGCAGTTCACCACACTCCATCATGAAGCTGCCTCTCCTGAACAATGCAGAAAAACAGGCTGCATATAAGGTGTTTCTAAGGAATCATTTTTCTGGTACTGGTTCAATAAGTCACACACGTACCTAAGCACTAAGGCTCTGCCTAAGAAAGCAACGACACAGAGAATTGCTCACACCACAACTAGAAAGTACAAAGTTAAATCTTATCAAAATGAAACGGAAATATTGGAACGGTCACAGGTTTGTTGTTGTTTTAGTTTTGGGTTTTTTTTTAAATTTATTGGATGTCACCAGGTCTCTCTTTAAGCCATAAAGCACTGATTCAGCTGATGAAGAACATGACATGACATCACTGAGGCAATGAGCTCTGTGCTTGAGTTCTCTTCCCTCAACTCTGAAGGCACAGAGAGTCCCCACCAAGCAGCAGATCTTCTCTGTGCAACACCAGGGTGGGTCTGGCGTCATCTTCAACCACCCATTGGGTAGCTGAGGCAAGAACCGGCCGGGGACAGCAACCCGCCATGGGCCTTCCCGTCCGCAGACTGAACACCCCTCCTCCAGGCCCCAAGGACCTCGGTGGCCCTACAATGGACTCCTCCTGTCGCCCCTGCGCAGCAGCATGCACCAGGCCAGGCCCTCTGACACTGTGGCCGCTGTCCTGTTGAGGCCTGGCACAAGGAGGGGGCTGGAGCCCAGGGCACACCAGGGGACATGGAGGGCAGACCCACTGCTCAAGGGGCAGCCTTTCTCTCTGGAAGCAAAAGGGCCGCCCGCAATGGGGCCTTCAGGGCCTCAGGGGCCCCCCTCCCAGCCACAGCAACGTCCGTTGGTGACATCACCGGCTGGCCGTTAGGCAAGCAGGCAGCCCTGTGGCTGGCCCACAGCTCGCTCAGCAGCCGGACACAGTCACGCCAAGCCTGCTTGCGAGAGGAGGAGGCGGCCAAGGGAGGCGAGTGCCCACAGTGGGTGGCACCAGTGCCTACATTGAGTGGGCCCAGGGCCAAGAGGCTCATTGGAAGCCCTGAGGATGCCTCCCCAGACCAGGAAACGCCAGTGGGCTGGTGCCAGCAGCAGCAGCCCTGCCCAGAGAGATGAGCCCATGGAGGTCGACCCGCCACAGAAGAGGGATGAGGAAGAGCCCATGGAGGTGGATCCCCCCACAGATGACACAGAGCCCATGGAGGTGGATCCATCTCCCGCAGGCCTGGTGGGGCACACCACCACCACGGCCAGGCTGCCTCCAGCAGCACGCTGTCCAAAGCGCCGCAGGACCCTCGCAGGCTGCCAGGGACAGCCACAGCGCAACAAGCGGCGCCAGCCGCGCAGACGACGCTAGCCGTAAGTGGGCAGCGGATGGAGGGAGGTGATGGGTGCCCTCTGCTGTGTCCTGCTCTGGGTTCCCCCGTGCCAGACAGAGATGGCCATAGTGGAGAAAAGCCATGCCCCGGTGCCTCCCGGTAACCACCCAGCTTCCGTTGAGCTCCCAGTGTTTGTCAGTTGCAGCCAAGAGCCACCAGAGACAGCAGGATGGAGCTGTGCTGGCCCAAAGCAGCACCAGCAGCAGCACCCCGCATCCCATCCTTACTGTGGCTGCCTGGGCCGTGTCCTTGCGGCACGGCCAGGGTCCTCCAGTCCCGGGTGGAATGGGCCAGGCCAACTGCTGCTGTGGCTCTAGGTGGGCTCTCCCTGGGGCTCGGGGACACGCGGGCATGGCCGGGCCCCACAGCAGCAGCCTTTCACATACCCACCGCTCTCTGCTCTGCAGGGAGCCTCTCAGAAAGGGCACAGCGGTGCTGAGCATGGATGTATGGTTGAGCCAGGGCTGCAAGAGAAGCCAGAGGTGCCTTTGCCTCCTCCAGCAGAAGCTGCTCATTGCCAAGTTGCAGTAAGTGCCTGCAAGCCCAGCCGCCTTTCCCCCAGCCCTGTCCCTGGCAGCGGGGCAGGGACACCCTGGCACCAGCCTCAGCCCCCGGGGGCACCTTGCTGCTGGATGCACCCATGTCTGCCCCAACGGCAGGCGGGGGACAGGGCTCCGGCAGGCTCCACCTCCAGCTCCCTGCCTGCCTCTCCGCTCTTCAGATGTGGCACCACCCTGCGCCCACGGCTCTGCCTGGCCCTGGACCAGCTGTGGGTGCTGAGTGCTGACAAGGAGGCAGCAAGAGCAGAAAAGGAAGGAAGTGATGAGGATGGGACCTCCATCATCCTCTCCTGGCCCAGCAGCTCCTGTGTTGCCACTTTCAGGTGAGTCATGGTGCCACGTCCCATGACTGGGCAGGAGAGGTTCCCAACTGGGCCCATGGCATCCTGTGAATGGCCTCTGCCCTCCGAGCAGAGCCTGAGCAGGGAGCAGGCAGCACGCTGGCACGGAGGAATAGGGGCATTTCTACATCCTGAATCCCCTGGTCACCTTTTGGTGCCCAGAAGGGAAGGGCAGAAGAAGCTGCAATGCCAAGAGAAAGGGAGAAGAGGCAGCTTGGGCTTGACCCAGCTCCCTCCCTGTCCCTTCCTGGTGCACAGGACACCAGAAGGAGACAAGAGAGCCCGGGTGAGCTGCCTCCCATCCATCAAGCACCTGGAGAAGGAGCTGAGCCGCTGCCACGCTGTGAGTGTTTCTGTCCCTAACAACCGCTCCTCCAGCCGAGCAGCAGATGCATCGCTGCTCACCTTCTTCCACTCCTTCTTGCCCAGTGGAGGACATTCAATCCCAGGAGCCTGGAGAAGCTGCTAGAGGTGAGAATGGCCTTTCCCCCACCCATGGCTGTGCAGGATGTGTGGTGAGTGGGGTGAGCCCCGGAAGGCAGAGGGTCCCACCGCTAATGCTCTCAGGCTGCTGGTGCCGCCTGGCAGCTTGCCAGTGGCCCTTTCTGCTGTGAGGCTGCTCTCTAACCGCTCTCTGATTCTTGTAGGATGATCCCAAGCAAGCACCGCTGCTTGCCCCATCTGTCAATAAAGGAGGACATCACCGCTCAGGTAAGTTTTGGAAAGAAAGGCAGGGAGGGCCTTTTGTCCTCCTGCAAGCGGCACGTCTGCAGAATTGAGGATTCTGCTGCCCTTCACCCGGAGGATATCTGTGCCCATCACGCTGCAGCAGGAGAGAGCTCAGCCCTTGGTACCCTTCGACATTGCGGAGCACTTGAGGTGCTTCCTGCTTCACTCCGTCCCCAGAACTAAATTGACCTCTGCTCCTCGGCCAGAGCCGGGAGGAGCCATGCTCACTTGTCCCTTGAGTGTCCCTATGCAGGTGTGGCAGCCCAAGGGAGGACGTCACCTGGAGGAGCAAGGGGACCCGCTGGGCAGCGGCTGCTGGACCTGGTTCTGCGGGGACACGGAGCCTCTGCTGCTGCCCACAGCTTGGAGGAGGAGGGCAGGGCGAGGGCTGGGCAGGGCTGTCGTGGTGGCATGCCGGCTCTCAGGAGCATCCCAGCTGGAACTGCTGAGCCAGAGCCGCGGTTCCAGCTGCTGGCCCCCTGCCCGTCCTGCCCCATCGCACCACGCTGCAGGCAGGGCAGGGCAGGGCAGGCTCTGGGAGCGCTGGGCTGGTGGTCTCCATTGACGGGCTCTTACTCTGTTTTCCTTTGCAGCGGGAGGGAGCAGCAGCAGGAGGAGGAGGAGGGGGCTGCCCTTCCCCCAGGTACAGGGGTAGCAGCCGTGGTGTACCAGGCAAAAGCTTTCCTGGAGGCACCACCCTCTCTGCTAGTCCTCAAGGAAGTAGAAGTGGCAGATACGGAGGCAGGATTGGAAATAGCAGAGGTATGGCAGGTCCACAAACACTGCAACAATGTGTCTCGTGGAGGAGGGTATGTCTTAATGAGTCCAAGGAGCTGCTGTGCCTCTTCCCAGCATTCATTGCCTTCTGGCTTTGTGTGGGTTTTTTTTATCCCCCAGAACAGGGCAGTGTAAGTGAAAGTGGAAAGGTGGTTTCTCCAATGTGTTAGGAATGTGCTTAGTCAAAGGAAATACCTACAAAATACCTGCCAAGGACAGACTCCAAAAGCAAAGCCTGCCACCGCAGAAGGGGGTGTTGCACCAAAGGGGTATCTGCAGAGTTCTGTCTCGGGAGGGCAGAAGAAACGGCAGGAGAAAGAAGTGGGCAAGCCTTTTCTTGCCCGCAGGGGACCGCAGGGTGTCTGCTGAATGGCCCCTGCAAATTAGCAGAGTGTCACACACCTGTGAGAACGTTGTGTTCGAAAGTGAGGCCCTTGGAAGAAAGGGCTAATGCCAACCAGCCCAAGGCACCTTCTCTAGAGAGCTAAGGGAGCAATTTGCCAAAAAGTCGCTTACTCCTCCAGGGCATCCCTTGCCACCTGCTAACGCCAACATTTCTGGTTTAGGCAACCACCACTTTTCCTCCAACCGCCCCCGAGACCACGACAGAGTCCCTGCGATGTGCAGAAGATCAAAAGAACCTTTCAAAGGCACAAAGGTAAAAGGAGTGAGCTTGGGTTAAATGGAGAACTGATTGATCCAGTTGATCCTGGCTTTACCTCTCCAATCCACTGTGGGATGGAAAGGTTTGCAGGCTCCCTCCAGGAAACCGAAAACCAAAGCAAAAGGAAGAGACCAGAGGCCTGGGAAGAGGAGATGGAATGTAAACAAGAAGAAAAAAGAAGGAAGAGAGGAAGAAGACTGCGACTGAAGAGAAGAAGAAAGGTCCAGATGGTGAAGAAGCCCAGGTGAGTCCCAGGCTCTGCTGCCCATCTTTCCCAACTCCTTAAACTGCGCTAAGTCAGTCCAAGGGGCTGGCAAGGGACGGCCAGGGATGGTGCCGTGCAGGCTTTGGGAAGAAGTCCATGGCAGCTCCCCAGGGGCTCCCGATGGAGCCCTGCTGCGTGGCACAGGCGCACTGTGCATCCCTGCAGACGCACAGTCTCAAAGGGCGTTCCCCATGGGGACAAGGCGCCAGAGCCACCCCCTGCTCAATGCCAGCTGGGCTAGAAACCCTTCCTTGCCGGCTGTGTTTCCCAAAGGAAGGGGAACCAAGTCCTGTCTCGTCCTGCCTTTGGGCTTTACCAGCGTTTTCTGACTCTGTCCTTGTAGGTGCCCGTTTCCTGTTAGTGCCTGAACCCCTGTGACTCCTGGGCTCCCGCACGCCATGTTCACAATAAAAGGATCTTTTCTCTCTTAATACAGTTGTGGATATAGTGTGCATGTGTCTTTAGTTTCTCTCTTTTTTTTGGTTGAGGCTTTCATTAAAGTAATTTAATTTGTTTTTTAAACTGGTGAGTCTCTTTTCTCTCTCATCCTCTCCCTCAGAGAGTTAAACTTACTGGAGTTGTGGGAACTTGTGCTGTGTGCCCAACTGCAAAAGATAACTTATGACGCCCTGGCAGAAACGCGTATGACATATCCTGCACCACAAAAGGGGTAACCTGTCCGGCCTTCCCCACCCAGACCGTTCCTGTTTTCTGTCTTTTTAACAGACATGATGTACTCCACCAATGCCATCATGGGACAAATAGCATCTGTCCTTGTTTGAAGTAAAACGGAACCGATTCTCTCTTCAGTCACTTCACTTTTTAGCTAAGCCTCTTCTAACTACTGCAGTGAGCAGCCTATTGTGCAGAAACCGTTCACTCTCAGAGTGACGAGACCTGTGTTGATAGTTGATGCCAGGCATGGTATGCAGAGAGGCTCTTGCTTAGACTTAGAGCTATAACACCCAAGGGCAGATAACGTGGCTATTTGCCCCGTTGGAGGGTGGGAAGCGGAAAAGCGCAGAGGGGTCGCACCTGCGGGGAGGAGCGGACTAGACAGGTGACCCAAAATTGCCCAACAGGGGATTCCATCCCATCTGCCTCACGCGCAGTAGAAAAGCTGAGGGATCAAAGGGTCAGCCCTCTTTCTTCGATGGTCGACGCCTGAGGAGGACTCTGTCTGTTCGTGTGCATTTGGTCTCGATCCTGAATGCAGCTCCGGAATCCAGTTCCCATCCGTCACTGAGTCCAGTCTGGGGCTTCCCCAGGGCCAGCTGGCGAGGTGACTGTCATCCTGGCAGCTCGATACGGTTTTCTATACATTTCATTATTTCCTTTTTACTTTTCTATTAATATTTCATTAAAGCAGTTTAGTTCCTTCTAAACTCGTATGTCTCTCTCTCTCTCTCTCCTGCCTCTCTTTTTTTTTTTACTGAAGAGAGGGAGCGGGGAGCATCTGTCACTTGCCTTGTGGCCGTTTTGGCCCAAACCATGAGAGGCAGGTAGAGTGTTTACAGGAGAGAGAGCAATATTCAAAAGTGGCATGA
Source organism: Vanellus vanellus (assembly GCF_965231255.1). Classification (NCBI taxonomy): domain Eukaryota; kingdom Metazoa; phylum Chordata; class Aves; order Charadriiformes; family Charadriidae; genus Vanellus; species Vanellus vanellus. The sequence continues at coordinate 24,964,126 of NC_138908.1, forward strand.
AAACGGCGACTTGGCAATGTTATGGGTACGTGTAGACTCATGACGGATGCTATAAAAGATCTGGATCGGGGTATTTTCAGAAGGGCAGCTTATGAGCCAGTGTAATCCTGTAGTAACGGACAGCAAGAACGTAGCTCTGCAACAGAAAGATGGACAGCTTTTGGCAGTCAATTTTGTGCTTAGGTGACTAAGTAGTTAGATTCTCAGGGAGATACTTAGAGAAGTACTACTTGAACTAAGTAGTTTCGATAACTAGGCAGACCTGGGCCGATGTGCAGAAAATTGGCGCCCCTGCTTAGTATCTGCCGCACGTTTGCACCCATGGTTTCTTTTTTGGTGAGCTAAAATGGTCGAGGCTTTGGGACAAACTGTCTCCTCCCATGTCTATCAAAACTGGACATGCCTTAGCACAACTGGGAGTGGTAGTTTTGTAATTTTAGTGAATTTGCTGCTGTTGGAGCTGTAGTCAAAATTAAGGAAGGAGTTTAATTACTTGCATAAAGGGAGAGCATGCGAGTAGTCTACTGACTTTGGTGTGGTCCCCAGAGCACGAGGGATTTGGGGACCACTTACTACTGGGTGTAGTTGAGAACTTCGTGCTGGAGAGTCACTGTCCTGGTTTGAGGTAAAACAGAACCAATTTTGTTCAGTAACTTCACTTCTTAGCTGGGCCTCTTCTAACTACTGAAATTAACTGCATATTGTGCAGACAATGTTCACTCTCAGAGTGATAAGACCAATTGTTTGTAGCTGATGCCCAGACATGGTATGCAGAGAAGATCCTGTTCATACTTATTGCTATAACCCCCAAGGCCAACCAACTTTGTTATTTGCCCCGTTGGAGGGTCAGAAGTGGAAAAGCATAGTGGAGTCCCACCTGCAGGGAGGAGCGGACAGGACAGGTGACCCAAAATTCACCAACAGGGTATTCCATCCCATCTGCCTCATGCTCAGTATAAAAGCTGAGGGATCAAAGGGTCAGCTCTTCCTTCAACGGCCGACGTCTGAGGAGGACTCTGTTCATCTGACTGTGATCCCGATCCTGAATCCAGATCCAGAATCCAGTTCCCGTCCAGCCTGGGACTGCCCCAGTGCCAGCCAGTGACATCATTGTCATCTTGGGAGCTTGATACGGTTTTGTATATATTTTTCATTATTTCTTTTTATATTATTAATAATATTTCATCAAAGTACTTTAGTTCCTTCTAAACTCGTAAGTCTCTTTTTCCTCCTCTGCCTCTCTCTTTGAAGAAGGGTAGAGGGGAGCATCTGTCGGTGCCATCTGGGGTGCCTCAGGTCCCCAGTAGTGGATTTTGGCCTAAACCACGACAGATTAATTGGCGCCCAACGTGGGGCCCGAGCAGTGCTCGATCAGACCTGTGATAAATTGCCCAAATAGTTTGAGTTCCAGCTTGCTCAGAGATTAGAACAGACAGCTTGCATCATGTCATTCTTAGACGAAATCTTGTATCATGCCTTTAAGCAGCTTTGTTCGACCTTAATGCAGTCAGCTTGGTTTAACCTGCCAAATGTGTTTCAAAGTTCATTTATTCTTTGTCTTTTTATGCGAAGGTTTAAAGGTGCTGTTTTGGTGTGGTTCGCAATTCCTATGTATAACATGATGAGTTGGGTAAGGGCTCTACCTGTATATCTCGGGCCTCTCGTGATGGACTCTGTTATTAATTATACTTTCGGTTCTACCTGGGGAATGTTTACTTCGCCCTTTGATAATTATGCTAATGTGACACCATCAGAGGTGGGGCACGGCAACCTTCTGGGCTCTGAGGATAAGGATTGGTGCCCTGTTAAGACCGTGCTTTTGTTGTCAGTTTTCCTGAATGTGATGCAGGGGTGGTTTCATGTGAAACACCGGTGCAGGGAGAGCAGTAGGGGGACCGGGCGCTGCCGCCACTCAGACCCGCGCAGCCGCTCGGCGATCTGCAGCGGCGCAAACCGCGGCCCCGCCCGGCCCGGCCGCAGCCGCCCCCCCCACCGCAACGGCACAGGCGCCTGCACCGCCGCGCCGCCGCCGCCTGCAGCGGCACCGGTACCACCGGCAGCCGACCCCCCCCCACACACACACACACACCGCAACGGCACAGGCGCCTCCGCCGCCTGCAGCGGCACCGGTACCACCGGCAGCCGACCCCCCACACACACACACCGCAACGGCACAGGCGCCTCCGCCGCCTGCAGCGGCACCGGTACCACCGGCAGCCGACCCCCCCCCACACACACACCGCAACGGCACAGGCGCCTCCGCCGCCCGTCCCGGCGCAAGCCCTGCCCCCGCCCTGCAGCGGCACAAGCCACGCCGCCGCCTGTCCCGGCACAAGCTACTCCAGCCACTACGAGCAGTACCAAAACTACTCAATCTCCATCAAAATCGGTACAAGCTGCCCCAGTAACCAGGAAGAAGAGAAAGCAGTCAGATCGTTCCCCTGTCGCTCACGACAAGGACCAGCTGTCCCAAGACAGCTTGGGAGGGAGTTCTGAAGGAGATCCAGGAGAAGGCCCTTCTAGAGTAGATCCAGGAGAGGGTCCTTCAAGCAGCCAGGGACCAGGTTAGGAAAGCTAAAGGCCTGAAAGAATTAAATCTTGCCAGAGAGGTCAAGGGCAACAAGAAAAGCTTCTACAGGTATGTCGGTAATAAAAGCAAGACTAGGGAAAATGAAAGGAAGAGGAAAACATTAAAAATAGAAATGATCCAGAAAAAGCCAGGTCACTGAAGCCTACAAACAACTTAATACCTTGCAAATGGATAATGTTAGTTATACACGAATTTCAAGTCTTTGATCTAAAACACAGGACACAATTATAGTGTTGATCTTCTCTGCTAAAAGTTTGCTCCTAGCAAGAAAAAAAGCTCCTATAGAAAGTTCTTATTTCGGACAAAAGATGCTTAAGCACAAGGTGCATTAAACACAGTCGAACCACATCCATTTTTAGAAACACTTTGTGTCTGTTTCACAGATATTTATGGCCTACACAGTTGATTTGATTTCTCAGGCGCAAAGGATATTGCATTCTTCCTGACCTACACTATGTATTTTGAACCTGGGGCGTTTCCACACAAACAGATTGTTGAACCGAGTCCTGTGAAAGTCAGTGTGCCTCTGAGCAGGTGAAGAGCCTGCCAATACAGATGAGCCTAAAGGTAAGGATTGGAAGCCCACGTGCTTATGTTGTAGTATCGGAGGCTTATTTGCAAGCCAAGATGAGTCCACACTTAATTCTGACAGCAGGATGAAATAGATCAGCCTTTCAAGGTCCACAGGCCACTTGCTGTGCTTGTTGGGGACGGCAAACACTCCTTCATTAATGAGCGTGTACAGAGTTGGAAGTTTAACTTTAACGCTGCTTTACAGTTTGGGGATTTTCACTGCATCTCTTTTTTTACGCCAAACTCTGTCTTTATTTTAAGAACTGCAACGTGACAGCGTCCTCCTTTATTCCCTTAACAATCAAACCAACTTTCGATTTAACTTAAATGGACATTTGTTCCTTAATGGAAAACTTTATCATAATTTTGTCAATATCGTCCCAGAGCAGTTCCGTTTACCTATACAGATCGGACCTTGCAGACTATCTATGGAAACGACATCTCAGTTACTGTGGCTCTTCTCCTTTACTGATATCGGTCAGTGCTGTCTTGTCTCTCTGTCTTACTCTTTTCCATGCTGCAAAAAGGAAAAAGCAGACCTCGAAATCAATGCGAGTTCCTCTTTTCCCCAAATTAATCCTCAGGCCTCCTCTTTTGAGAATGAGGGGAACAGGTCTCTCTGAAGAGCAGCAACAGTGACACCCAATGGCCACCTACAAATTAGACTTGAAACAGCCCTCAGGGCACAGGAGGTCTGTGTTGTCTACCACTGAAAGTGAACAGCTCGAAAGAGTAGTTTAAAGTCACAACGTCCTGGGCAACCTGTTGTAGGTGACCCTGCTTGAGCAGAGGGTTGGAGTACGCAATGACCGGAGGTCTCTGCCAACCTCGGTCACTCTGGGATCTTGGATCCAAATTCTGAGATGTGATAATCAGCTGTGATCGAGTTTGCAATGTTTAGCACTGATGGCAAGTAGCCCAAACTGGTTTGTGACCACATAACAGTTATTTCCTAATAGAAAAAAAGAAAGATGAGTGTCTCTAGACCTACTTTACTTGACAGCCTTTGTCTCCCATTTATCTTGAAAACTTTATGCAATTTTCACATTGAAATAAGTAAATGAACTAATACTGTTGTTACCACTCCATAGTAAGAGAAAGCAACTCATCACAATTAATCAAACATGCATGGGTAGTCTGAATATACCCTACTAGAAAACTTGCATTTTCATTTCCTCAGACTGGCAGACTCACTTGAAAAAAAAAAAAAAACAACCCAGAAAATTCCATGAGATGGAATTCAAGTAGGGCCACTGTAAGAGCACGGGGCCGGGTGCCATGGCACTGTGCTCAAGGGAAATGGGCCCTGCAAGAGCAGAGGGCCAAGACCCAGGGGGCTGTGCTCTGGGGAGAGATGCACTCTGAGAGTAACAGGGGAGTAACTACCCTGGGGTAGTCCAAGCAGGGTAACGAGGTTGTGCCAGACCAGAGGGGGAAGCCCCGTGCTGCTCTTCTAAGAACACAGAGAGGAAACAGCGGGTATAGCACCGGGAAAAGACAGCACGGGTGAGGATAGCAACGCCACCTGCATTGTTAGGAACACGGAGACTGTTTCTGGAGCTTTCGTGCCTTTATTCCTCTCTCTGATCACTACATCCAGACTACTAAGGAGAGGCTTCTGATCTTCCTGGGGGCTGGCACATGCCCTAGATGATGGCCCAGCCCTGGTTTCAGCAGCTCCTGGGTCGTTCTTCTAGCGTTGCTGGTGGGCTGGCCTCTTGTTGGGTGGTGAAGAGTCCTCAGGGCTGCCAGCCCTCCTCTTTGCGGGTCGCTGTGTCTCCCCAGGGGAGCGTTCCCTGCCCTGGCTGGAAGTGGAGGGACCTGGCGCAGTGTCCTCTGGCTCCTCCTGCAGCTCTTCTTGCTCCTCTGGGATGGGAATGGGGGCAGAGGCGGAGCTGCCGGCATCCCCAGCAAGGGCAGCTGTGGGGGTGCTGGGGAGCTGGCCCACGTTGTGTGTGGCAGGGCTTCTGGAGGGGGCTGGGCTGGGTGCAGGAGACCCTCCCCGGGAGGCAACAGGGCTGCCCTCCCACCCCCCAGGAGCATGGATGCCCTCCAGCTCCAGCACATGGTGGGCTGCCCCGGCTGCCTGAACCTGGCAGGGCCGGGGAAAAGCAGAACCCATCGCTCAGTGATGTCACTGTCCCTTCCTCGGGGACATGGCAATGGGCTGTCCTTGCCCACGGCGCTTGCCCTGGCAGTGCTGCGGACCCAGCACATGCCTCGGGGGTTACCGCAACGCCACTGCTCATTCCGTCTGCCACCTCTGGTCCCGTGCTCGGCGTCAGTGTTTCATGCCAGTCAGTGAGGTCTTGGCTGTGTCTTCCCAGGGTCCCGTCAGGTTCCGGTGGCCGTGGTACATATCTCCAGGCACATACAGCAAGAGGGTTCATTTGATAATGTCCCATGCCTCCCTGGGAGGCTGCAGGACAACGTCCCACAGGCTGTCCACGTACTCCAGGACTGTTGGCCAGCCCTTTGGGCTCCCCTGCTTCCTCCCACAGCACATCGAAGAACCAGCGCCTAAGGACAAATAGAAAGAGGGGAAGAGGCCTCCAAAGGCTGTGCCTCTCGTCCTCTGCCTCACCTCCAGGAATTCTTTTCCAGACTGGGTGGAAAGACATGTTCAGCTGCTGAGAAATATGCGCCTATGACACCATACACGGGAATGGGTGAAATCAGTTCTATTTTGAAATAAAAATCTTCCTCCCCGCCTTGCTTTGAACTTTGCAAAATTTTTGAGATTTGTTGCTCCTGTTTACAACAGAGGATTTTATCTGGGATGCCCTGAATACCCCAGGGAATGCTCACAAACTCTGCGTGGAGACCAGTGATGCAACCTGATCAAAACAATTCAAGGATAAGATTACTTACCATATTGCATGGCCCTTCTCCTCGCTCACAGTGCGGTTTAGGGGGCACATTGCTATTCAGGAGTTAAAATCATTCCATTTCTAAATGAATACAGTGTGCTATAGGGAGTCTGGAAGCAAAGCATGGCCTCTACCTGTTTCTATATCCCCAGGTTCTTTATTTGAGTCTGACATTCTAACATATGTTGCCTCACGTTCTAACGTGATATACGTTTCCGCATGGGGAAACATATAGAAAAAAGAGCGAATGCCTTGCACTATGAGAAGCTGTCCTCTAATTTGATGGTATAGTTATAACCTGCTGTGCACGTGGTCACAAAGCAACCAACAAAGACAAGAAAAACAAGCCAGCAAGCAAAGTCTCACAGTCTCTCCCCACGCTTCAGCACTGCTGGCCAGCCCTCTTGGGCTCCCCTGGTTCCCCCCACGGGGAGTCAGGGGCAGCACTTGGCTCTCTTGCAGGGAGTTTTTCCAATTTTTCTCCCCTAGCCAGAGGGCACAAGGCTGATCACCTCTGCTCAGCACCCATCAGGCCTCATCTGGGCACTGCGTCTTGTTTGGGGTTCAGCAATGGGCCCACGTTTTCTCTAGTGCTTGAGAGAACAGACCGGTGAATGTAGCATTACAGCGTTGGTGGATAAGGGAAGAGCAACTATCACCTACCCGGAAAGGATTTGACGCTGTCACACACAACGTTCACGTCTCCCAGTTGGAGAGACATGGGTTCCACGGATGGACTACTCGGTGGAGAAGGAATTGGCTGGGTGGCTGCACTCAAAGAGTTGCGGTCAACTGATCAATGTCCAAGTAGAGACCAGTGAGGAGCGGCATTCTTCAGGCGTCGCTATTGGGACTGGCGCTGTTTAGCGTCTTTGCCGGTGACATGGGTGTTGGGATGGAGCGCACCCTCGGCAAGTTTGCCAATGGCACCCAGCTGCGTGTTGCAGTCGACACGCTGGAGGGAAGGGATGCCATCCAGAGGGACCTGGACAGGCTGGAGAGGCGGGCCCGTGCCGAGCTCGTGATGTACAACAAGGCCAAGTGCAAGGTCCTGCACGTGGATCAGGGCAATCCCATGCACAAATACAGGCTGGGTGGAGAATGGATTGAGAGCAGCCTCGCCGAGAAGGACTTGGGGGTGCTGGCTGGTGGGAACCTGCTTAGCATGAGGCGGCAATGTGCGCTCACAGCCCAGAAAGCCAACTGCCTCCTTCTGGTACCTTCCTCATCACCACCTACCTGAAATATCAATAGTGGGTAGTAAGCTGATGTCTTAACCAGGGAAGGGAGTTTTCTCTGTATGTCCTTAATTCTGGCGCCAGGCAGGCAGCTGACTTCCCTGTGGGATGGCTCCGGTCTACAGATAGGGCCCTCTGTTCCCCTCAGAAGGGAGTCACCTACTACAATTACCTTGCTTTCTTTCTTGGTTGAGGAAGTCCTGAGGCGTGGGGGTGGGTGCCCAGCACTGGGCATCTCACTGGAGGGATCATCCTTTCCATCCTCAATCGCCTGGTCTTCGATTTCCAAAGCCCCATACCTATTATGCAAGGGCAATTGGGATGGTGAGGGGGGCTGTGAGGGGTTTCGCTTGCCTCTCCGAGGAGGGATCTGACTCCACTCCCCCTTATCCCTTGAGTTCTCTCCTTCTGCAAACTGATGAGCAAACCGATGAGTTGAGCAAACTGATAAACTGTTTGATAAACTAACCAAGGTGGAGGAAAAACTCATTCTTTCCCTGCACAGACCCATGTTGCAGCTGCTAAGAAGAAACGCCCTCCTACTCAAGAGAAAAAACACCCTCTGACTCAAGAGAAATCAAACCCGATACGAGATATCCTGTGGTTTTGCCTCTGTGAATATGGAGAAGACATGAAGAAACGGGATGAAGAACCTACGTCAGCCCTACAGGCACGGGTGCTTGAGTTGCAAAATGAAGCAGATAGAAGAAAGGATTCTTACAGGAGGAAGGCTGCTCTGACCTACGGTAGGCGATCCTACGGACCAGGTAGGAACCGATCTGATAATCGTAGGTACTACGGTCAACGTTAGAGGTGCCCTGCCTCCGGCCAGGAGGAGGAGAGGGACAACCGAATTTATTGGACTGTGTGGATTCGATGGCCTGGCACATCAGAGCCACAAAAGTATAAAGCCCTGGTGGACACTGGTGCACAGTGTACCCTATTGCCCTTGAATCATAAAGGGACAGAAACTGTCACCATGTCTGGAGTGACAGGCGGATCTCAAGAACTGACTGTATTAGAGGCTGAAGTGAGCCTACCTGGGAATAAATGGGAGAAACACCCCATTGTTACTGGTCCAGATGCTCCGTGCATCCTTGGCATAGACTACCTCAAGAGAGGGTGTTTTAAAGACCAAAAAGGGTATCGGTGGGCTTTTGGTATAGCAGCTGTAGACACTGAGGATGTTACACAGCTGTCTACCTTACCCGGTCTTTCAGATGACCCTTCTGTTGTGGGACTGCTGAGGGTTGAAGATCAGCAGGTGCCAATTGCTACTGCCACGGTGCATCGACGACAGTATCGCACCAACCGAGACTCCCTGATTCCCATCCATCCCCTGATTCGCCGGCTAGAGAGCCAAGGAGTGATCAGCAAAACTCGCTCACCCTTTAACAGCCCTCTATGGCCAGTGCGAAAGTCTGACGGGGGACTGGAGATTAACAGTAGACTGTCGTGGCCTGAATGAAGTCACACCACCACTGAGTGCTGCTGTGCCAGACATGCTACAACTTCAGTATGAACTGGAGTCAAAGGCAGCCCAATGGTATGCTACAATTGACATTGCTAATGCCTTTTTCTCTATTCCTTTAGCAGCAGAGTGCAGGCCACAGTTTGCTTTCACCTGGAGGGGTGTCCAGTACACCTGGAATCGACTGCCCCAGGGGTGGAAACACAGCCCTACTGTTTGCCATGGACTGATCCAGACCGCACTGGAGAAGGGTGGAGCTCCAGAACACCTACAATACATCGATGACATCATTGTGTGGGGTAATTTGGTGGAAGAAGTTTTCCACAAAGGTAGGAAAATAATTAAGATTCTTCTGAAAGCAGGTTTTGCCATTAAAGGAGGTAAGGTCAAGGGACCTGCACGAGAACTCCAGTTCTTGGGAATTAAGTGGCAAGATGGCCGTCACCAGATCCCAACGGATATGATTAACGGAATAACATCTATGTCCCCACCTACTAACAAAAAGGAAAGACAAGCCTTTTTAGGTGTTGTGGGTTTCTGGAGAATGCATATTCCAGGTTATAGCCAGATTGTGAAACCTCTCTATGAAGTGGCTCGAAAGAAAAATGAGTTTCTGTGGGGCCCTGAGCAATGACAAGCCTTTGAGCAAATTAAACAAGAGATTGTGCATGCAGTAGCCCTTGGAGCAGTCCAAACTGGACGGGACATTAGAAATGCGCTCTACACTGCAGCCGGGGACAATGGCCCTACCTGGAGCCTCTGGCAGAAAGCACCAGGGGAGACTCGAGGTTGACCCCTAGGATTCTGGAGTGGAGGATATAAAGGCTCCGAGGCCAACTATGCTCCAACTGAGAAAGAAATCTTGGCAGCATATGAAGGAGTTAGAGCTGCTTCAGAAGTAATTGGTACTGAGGCACAGCTCCTCCTGGCGCCCCGATTACCAGTACTGGGCTGGATGTTCAAGGGTAAAGTTCCTTCTACTCATCATGCCGCCGATGCTACCTGGAGTAAGTGGGTTGCCTTAATCACGCAGTGAGCTCGAATAGGAAAGCCAGATGGCCCAGGAATCGTAGAAGTCATCACAAATTGGCCCGAAGGCAAAGACTTGGGGAAGGCACTAGAGGAGGTGGTGACACGTGCTGAGGAAGCTGCACCATATAATGAACTGTCAGATAATGAGAAACAGTATGCCTTGTTTACTGATGGGTCTTGTCGTATTCTAGGAAAACATGGAAGGTGGAAAGCTGCTGTGTGGAGTCCTACACGACAAGTCACGGAAGCTGCTGAAGGACAAGGTGAATCGAGTCAATTTGCAGAGGTAAAAGCCATCCAGCTGGCGTTAGATGTTGCTGAACGAGAAAAGTGTCCAATACTCTATCTCTATACTGACTCATGGATGGTGGCAAATGCTCTGTGGGGGTGGGTAAAGCAGTGGAAGCAGAGCAACTGGCAGCGCAGAGATAAACCCGTCTGGGCTGCTGAGCTGTGGCAAGACATTGCTGAGCGGCTAGCGAACCTAGTCGTAAAGGTACATCACGTAGATGCCCACGTACCCATGAGTCGGGCCACCGAGGAACATCAAAACAATCAGCAAGCGGATCAGGCTGCTCAAATTTTCCAGACAGACTTGGACTGGGAACATAAAGGTGAACTATTCTTAGCTCAGTGGGCCCGTGACACTTCCGGTCATCAAGGAAGGGATGCAACATATAAATGGGCCCATGACCGAGGGGTGGATTTAACCATGGACACTATTGCGCAGGTTATCCGCGACTGTGAAACATGCGCCGAAATCAAGCAAGCTAAATGGTTAAAACCTTTGTGGTATGGGGGACAGTGGCTGAAATATAAGTATGGGGAGGCTTGGCAAACTGATTACATCACGCTCCCTCAAACTCGCCAGGGTAAGCGCTATGTGCTTACAATGGTGGAAGCAAGCACCGGATGGTTGGAAAGCTCTGCCGTACCCCATGCCACTGCCCGGAATACTATCCTGGGCCTTGAAAAGCAAGTCATGTGGCGACATGGCGGCCCAGAAAGAATTGAGTCAGACAACGGGACTCATTTTGAAAACAATCTTATAAGTAATTGGGCAAAAGAAGATGGCGTAGAGTGGATATATCCTATCCCCTATCATGCACCAGCTTCTGGGAAGATTGAGCGATACAATGGACTGTTAAAAACCACCCTAAAAGCAATAGGAGGGGTGGAACTTTTAAAAATTGGGACAAGCATTTAGAGCAAGCTACCCGGCTAGTTAACACCAGGGGATCCATCAATCGAGCTGGTCCTGCTCAATCAGACCTTTTACATACTGTAGAAGGGGATCAAGTCCCTGTGGTGCATGGAAGGAATTTGTTAGGGAAAGCTGTTTGGGTTTTTCCTGCTTCAGGCAAAAGCAAACCCATTTGTGGGACTGTTTTTGCTCAAGGACCTGGATGTACTTGGTGGGTGATGCTGAAGGATGGAGAAGTTCAATGTGTACCTCAAGGGAATTTAACCCTTGGTGAGAATACTCAATCCTGAGCAGTATGATGCTGATCACTACATAATACTAACAGTGTTCCATACGTGCTTTTCAGGATAATAGAGAGGTGATGAAACCTGAGATAGCTTCATCAAGTGGCATCCAGCAAGCTCTTCAAGATGAACATGCTATCCGTGGGCACAAACCAGAGTGAATTTCGTACCATCTTTCCTGCCCTGAGATGAGATCCTGCAATCATGAACTAAATGGACTTTTGCATATAACTTTTGTAGGTAAATGTAAACCATAGATGAGTGACCTGCATGTATCCATCTCATATATATAATCTGTGTGTGTGTAAATTTGATAGATAAAAGTAATAGTAATCTGAGCAAGATGCAAATGGTATGGAATAAGGGGTGGAATGTCCTGGTTTGAGGTAAAACAGAACCAATTTTGTTCAGTAACTTCGCTTGTTAGCTGGGCCTCTTCTAACTACTGAAATTAACTGCATATTGTGCAGACAGCGTTCACTCTCTCAGAGTGATAAGACCACTTGTTTGTAGCTGATGCCCAGACATGGTATGCAGAGAGGCTCCTGCTTATACTTATTGCTATAACCCCCAAGGCCAACCAACTTTGTTATTTGCCCCGTTGGAGGGTCAGAAGCGGAAAAGCATAGTGGAGTCCCACCTGCAGGGAGGAGCGGACAGGACAGGTGACCCAAAACTCACCAACAGGGTATTCCATCCCATCTGCCTCATGCTCAGTATAAAAGCTGAGGGATCAAAGGGTCAGCTCTTCCTTCAACGGCCGACGTCTGAGGAGGACTCTGTTCATCTGCCTGTGATCCCGATCCTGAATCCAGATCCAGAATCCAGTTCCCGTCCGTCACTGCGTCCAGCCTGGGACTGCCCCAGTGCCAGCCGGTGACGTCATTGTCATCTCGGGAGCTTGATAGGGTTTTGTGTCTATTTTTCATTTTTTCTTTTCTTTTATTATTAATACTTCATTAAAGTACTTTAGTTCCTTCTAAACTCATAAGTCTCTTTTTCCTCCTCTGCCTCTCTCTTTGAAGAGGGGTAGAGGGGAGCATCTGTCGGTGCCATCTGGGGTGCCTCAGGTCCCCAGTAGTGGATTTTGGCCTAAACCACGACAGTCCCGTAGCTTGTGAATTTGACTGGTTTCCCTGTGCCATGAAGTCGATTTTAACCCGACTAAAGCAAGACATGTATTTAAAGTGAAATCAAAGTGTGCTAACCTTTGTATACAGAAAACAGTTGGAGTTCTTCTCTATCTCAGATCTTTGGCAGCAGAGGCATTGCTTTCTCATGGAGGCCGGCTCCGTGTGTACGTGTGCACAGAAAGGAGGAGCGGTGGGGCAGGGTGTCAGTGCACTCCTGAGAAGCTGTAAAACATTTGGTCCGGTCTCAGTGCGCAGCTGCAATAGCTGGGAAAACGGGAGGAAACCAAAGGCGGCAATGAGAAGACAGCTGTATCAGCCTGAGTATTTGATGAGCCATATACATAGCTCACAGTTAACCTCAAGTGGTAACATGAAGGAAATGAAAATGTTTCTTCTGGGGACAATGGGGCACAGGGGTGCTGACAGTTGGCCTGATGGGTGTTATTAAAAGTTGGAGACAAGTCCCCTTGATTGGCCGGAGCAGACGCCCAAAGGCTGTACTGGGTTGCCCATGGATGGCAGCGGGAGCTGTCCAGGGACGGGATCAATTGTCCCAGCAAAGGCAGTCTGGTTGCCCAGAGTCTGCACTGAGCTGCCCACGGGTGGCCCCGGGTTGCCCATCAAGAGCACCGGGCACCAAAGGGCTGCATCAGGTTGCCATAGCGGCTGCAGGGAGCTGCCCGGGCAGAACCCGGTCCCTGAGCGCCCTGCGCCCCTGGCAACCCTGCCCTGGTTCTGTGTCACACAGGGCACTGGGGACGCTGCAGTGTCTGGCAGTGCTGCCACCGAACCCCACAGCACAGCAGGGAGTAGCCGCCCTCCCGGGCACTCCCAAGCCTCTGGAGGTTTCAGGTGAGTATGTACCATTATGGGAAAGTATTTTTTATGCAAACTTCCCATTTTTGAAGGACTCAAGTGGCTTTCATGCTGTAACAGATGGGATTGAGCACATGCTTTGAGTCAAACCCCACTCCCACCCAGGCATCTTGTTGCAGCACACCAGTGTCCTCACCTTTCACTGGGCTCTGAGCCAGGCTGGGAGCCGTGGGGAGGGGATGGGGTACGTCCTGAGTCCCCTCCTGAGGGTTTGGCCTCAGATGCGGTGTGTTAGGGACATTTGCTGGCCCTCTGCATGATGTTTCTGACAACAACTGACTGATACCCTGAATCTGAAAAGAGCAGTAGCACCCACAATGCCGTATGCAGTTCTCGGTAGCAAAATCTTCACGTGTGGCCATTCCTCCTAGGGCTCCTGCAAGGCTGCTGTTTACACACCCCTCTGAAAAGACTGTCTGGGATTTCTCCTTTCCAAGTGCATCGATTTTACGTCAGGTGAGGCGTAGGCATTTTTCTTCCTTTGCAAGTCAAGAGAGGGCTGTTCTCTTGAGACTGAAATAGCTGGAGGGGGGTCAAATTTGGATATAGATCTGCAAAGCATCAATGCAAGTGAAGGTGGGGGGTGAGGATTGAGTCCCTGACCCACCAATCACACTGGGTTGGTCCAAAGGGGCGCAGCTATCGGGGCTGGAAAGGGCACTTTGAAAGAGAAAAGGACATCTGGAGTACTAGAAGATCAGCACATACGCCAACCAAAAGAAGCCAATGAACACAAGACAATCACCAGCTACACTTTCACGGGATTGACAGATTTGAGGAGAATGAAGGCTAATATCTGTCATTCTCCTGAGCAGCCATGCTTTGCTTTTCTCCGCATTTCAATACTTGAGGCTAGATACTAAACAAATTCAAATCCCTTTCCGGATACAAATGCTTGGGGTGCTGTGAGAAGGCATTTGCTTTCAAGAGTTTTAGGCCTGTACAGGTGACCTGTGGGTGCTGTGTGCATTGCTGTTTGTGTTAGAAGCTGCATGTGTTGCTGTAAGAAGGAAGGCAAGTGCAGGAGCTGACTGAGGGAAGTTGTCTTCTATCTCCTCCTCTGTGCAGGACAAGTACTTGAAGAGCAGTGGTCAGGAATGGAGGCTGTCGGCTTTCCCTTAACGGCAAGACATGCCAAGGTTCTGCCTGCCATCAACACCATGACTGCCAGCTATAAAGACCGTTTCCCGTACTACCCGTTGCCTCAGAGCTCCAGCCTCCCCTGGATGCCCAGCACCTACTCTAAAAGAGATGCCATCAAACCAGCTTTGGCTCCCTTTTCCAAAACTTCCCAGGGGATGACCACCAGCGAGAAGCTCCCTTACATTTCCAACAGAACAACCCTCTTCACCCGCTACACCCCTGATGACTGGTACAGGTCCAACCTGACCAAGTACAAAGAGTCAGAGACTTCCTGGCACAATGCGGAGGCTCTGAGAGTTGATACCACCTGCATGATTGGGGATAAATACCAGCAGACAAAGAAAACACAAGAAGAAAGCACCAAAAGCCTGGGAGGACGTGTGAATGCTATTGAGTTTTGGAAAGGGGAGCTCTGCCGTGAGCTGGATGAGATGATCGGGGAGACCAACACGCTCACAGACATGAAGAAGAGACTAGAAAGAGCCTTGGCCGAGACGGAGGCCCCTCTCCAGGTAAGCACTCTGTCCAGTGGGCTGCAAGCTGTAGCCTACTGCTGGAACAACTGCAGCCATTCAAATGTCTAACTAAGTTCCACTGCAGCTCCGCAAGACCTAGAGAGTTTTTATGAAGAGACCATAAGTTAAGTTTGCAATGTCTTCCCATCTGCTGCATCCCCTATCAGCCCGTTATGAGCTCATCACAACTCCATTTGCTTAACCAAATATTTGTGTAGGCGGAACATCCAAATTCCTGGACTGGGATACAGAAGCCCATGTCTTCCTACAACACCCTGGGGAGGTCAGCATCAAGGCTGACACAGGTGCCTGTGCCACAGCTCTGGTTGCAGCCGGGACATGTGTGCTCCCTCATGTTGATTTGATGTGTATGGTGCAGTTCGGTTGCTTGTAGTCAGCTGAAGCAGCCGCCCTGGGCACTTTGTTCCCCTGGTGTCCCCTCTGTGCCCGCCTAGAATTTCTTTTCTTCCATTTCTTGAGATGGGGACTCTCCCTATAGAGAATCCTGCCCCTGCACCGACAGTGATGGCATGTCCCCAACAGGTCGCTCAGCAGTGCTTGCTTCAGCGGGAGAAGAGGATGGGCATTGACCTCGTCCATGATGATGTGGAGAAAGAGCTCTTCACGGTAAGTTGGGCCACCCAGATCATGTGTTAAAGCCAGTTTTACCTAAACTGCCCTACAGAGGCTTTGCAGCCTTCTTCCCTACCTGGCTCCTTACTGCTGGGGAGGTGCTCAGCTCTTCAACCCCCCAAAACCTGCTGGGCCAGGGGATGGTGTTCCCCCAGGCAGCAGCATGCCCACGCCATGTGGGTATGACTTGGCCGTACAGAGGATGGAATAGCTGAAGAGCAGCTGCG
The DNA here is from genome assembly GCF_965231255.1 of Vanellus vanellus. Taxonomy (NCBI): domain Eukaryota; kingdom Metazoa; phylum Chordata; class Aves; order Charadriiformes; family Charadriidae; genus Vanellus; species Vanellus vanellus. The sequence goes on from NC_138908.1 coordinate 24,979,915, forward strand.
TGTTTGTGTAGCGTGTGGGGGTTCTGTGTCCCTCTTCAGGGAGTAGTGCACTAAAGACATGCACGCAGTTTGGGGGCACTTTCTCCACTCCCTGCCTGTTTACTCTGGGCAGAAAGACAAGCAGGCAAGTTCTTGCTGTGTGCTTGGTTGGGGAGGTCTGAGGGGACGAGTGGCATCAGGACAACTGAGTACAGACACTGATGATGGGGCCATGTGTCCTTTACCCAGGAAGTCAATGTCATCAGGTCGTGCCAGGAGAAGATGCAGCGGTACCTGGATGAAGCCAAAGCCCAGCTCACGTAAGGAGGAGCTCCTTATGTCATGCCCTAGGGCTGATGTGCATTTGCAGTTGTGATGTGGACCCCTAGCAGACCCCGACCTCTCCCCACACCCTGCAGATGGAAAAGCCAGGCGGGCTCCCCGGGAAGTGGGCAGTGATGCTCATGGGATGACAGAGCTGCGTGGGAGGGAGCTGCGGGGAACTGGAGCGGGGAGGAAGCCCTTCCACCTGAACATCCCCAGCGATGGCTGTTGTTTGCATGTTGAAGGTCCAACAGGGCGGCCCAGCACGAGCTGGAGAGGGACCTGGCCCACAAGCAGGCGGCCCACCGCATCGATGACAAGTGTCACCACCTGAGGAGCACCTCCCACGGCATCAGCTACTACCCAGCGGTGGAGCGGGTCGATGCCACGTGAGTGCACGCTGGGCGGCACGCCAGCAGCAAGCTGTGCCCGGGATGCACGGTGCCTCTCCCTGGCAGGGAGCTGCTTGTCCCCAGCCCACTGTCAAGGCACGTCCATCCCGCCTGGAGACAGCTGCCTGAGTGGGACCGTTTCTCTCTGCTTATTGTTATTCTTACTGTTATTGTTATTGTTAACCTTACCTTTATTCTTACCCTTACTCGTACTATTCTTCTCATTCCTATTTTCTGTTGTTGTTGTATTAAACTGTCTCTATCTCCACCCGTGAGTCCTGGTCTTTCTCTTTCCCCTCCATTGAGAGTGGCTGTGTGGTCCTAGCTGCTGGCCAGAGTTAAACCACAACCTATGCTCAAATTAAAGACGGAGATTTCAGATACGTTTAATCAGTGCTGCTCCCAGGCAGGCTTCATGCCTGCCCACGTCCAGCTTCAGCACTACGGGCTTACCGGGGCTTCTTCTTCCCCCTCACCTCCTGAAGGATCTCGGTGCCGGACTCTTGGGCCAAGATCACAGACGACAACATCCTCCGCTCACAGAGCCAACGGGCGGCCTCCTCCAAGCTGCGGGACAACATCGAGAACCTGCTGGTGGTGGCGGCAAACGAGATGTGGAGCCAGTTCAACAGGGTGAACATCGCCTTCACCAAACGCATCAGCGAGACAGCCGATGCCAAGAGCAAGATCCGGACCCACCTGGCCAAGGTAGTCGGAACCCCTCCCTTTCGGTGTGTCACCGTCACTTCCTAATGACACCCCTGAGGTGGGACCCTTAGGAGTTGGCACCGTAATTTCATCTCAAGGGATCTGTTTTTGCTAGGACGTCCTCACTGGCAGCCTGGAAGCACAGGGATTGCCAGCAGAAAATGCCAATGCTGGTTGCATCTCCTGGTAGTTCCTTCAGAAGCGCTGGCTGCCCTCCAGAACGGCCTTGCTGGGCCTCTGCTGGGCTGCCTGCTGGGGGGGTTGCAGGCTTGCTTCTCCTCCAAGGACGTGCTTTCACTCTCCGTGCTCTGGGGCTGCTGCATGGGCATGCGTGTGTTTGCTTTGCCAAGCAGAGTCAGTGGAAATCAGTGATGGACACCTGCCTCAGAGCTGTGGGTCTCATAGAAAGCTTCCTGAGACGTGCCCGACACTGTATTGAGTAACTGAGGGAAGACGGGGCTTGCAGCACTGCGAGCTGATGCCACGTCTTTCAGTGAGGATCCATGAAGAACCTTCCCTCTCTGAGTTACTGTTGATGGATGATTAGTTCCAGCAAGCGGTAATTTTGGGAAGCTGGGAATTCAATAGGTCCATCAGTGCTCCAAAACCTCCTCTGATGTGACAGCAAGAGCCAAGAGAGGTTTTTCCCTGAAGAAAAATTACTCTTGGCTCTGCGCCTTGATGTGTAGCAGAATGACAGGGGTCTGAGCCCAGGGTCTGCTTATTGAACTTGTTTTGTTCTGCAGATGGACAAGAGGAAAGGGTAATTATGTAGTCACTTGAGAAGATACTTTTTAATTTGTGCATGGGTTTCTTTTTTACGCCAGACGCTGCAGGAAATCTTCCAGGTGGAGAAGACCTTAGAAGCCATCCAAAAGGCCATTAGGGACCAAGGGCCTTCCTTAAAAGTGGCTCAGAGCCGGCTGGACGAGCGCACACGCAGACCAAACGTGGAGCTGTGCCGGGACACTGCCCAGCTCCGGTAAGGCAGGAGTGTGGGTCTGGTGGGCTCCTTGAGGAGTTACGGCTGGTAGCACCCGAGGGTAGCACCCGGGAGTAGCACTGCATGAAAAATTAAGCATGGGCTTTTTTTTCAACAGTCCTTCCATAAGTGCACTGCTATAATCAAAAGCAATGAGCAGGTATTGCAGCCTTTGGGTGCTGGGAGAGCTCTGCGCCCATAAAGGAGGCTGTACACCATGGCCGGGTATAGCCTGATGGCACCCCATGAGGGGATGGATTCTTCCCGCTTGGGTAAGCCCCATCTTCTCTCCAGCCTGCTTCCCGGCAGTTGGATGTGCTCAGTTTTGAAGGACGAGCCCTTTACTCTCCAACAGGATCCTGCTGAGATCCCTTAGGCCCTTCCTTTTGGGGAACTGCAAGGAAGGGTGCCCCCTATGGAGAAGCAGAAAGGGCTGTCCTCACCTTCTCCGAGGACACTGGAAATCCTTTCAAGGACACAGTGGTCTGTTTGGGATTGCACGCCGAGGAGCTGTGGAGGAGTAGGCTGGCCTGAGCGCCCAGCAGCACCCCCTCTGAGGCACCCCAAAGTTCACCCCTCCTGGGAGCCCGTTGGGCAAGACTCCAGCTGAAGCCTTTTCAGAGCAATTGAAACCCAGCCCCACAGCCTTTGCAGCATCTCGTACAACAAGGGTTTTTTCCATCCTCCCCTTGTTTCACATTCACTTTTAGCCTCTCCCAGATGTCCTGTTTTCTTTGTGTGCATCTGTGGGCATGGGGAGGATGCCTGCACAGGGAAATCCAGGAGGGGGAGCCAACAAACCCCCCAAACCAAGCAGGAACAGGAAACCACACCTGCTCATCCCTCTTCTTGCTGGCCCGAGCTGCTCTGGGAGAGGCGGCTGCGCATTGCCAAAGCCTTTGAGCAGACTTAACCATGCCTCCCCGCTGAGGTCTGGAGGAGCTCTGCCCTCAGCTTTCCCATGCGTCTGCCAGAAACGGGGGGTCTGAGTTAGTCTGAGCACGCTGAAGGGGGAAATCCTGTGACCAAGGGGCCCTTCAGCAATGCCACGCTAGAAACCACCCCCACGATGGCACTGTTAACCAGGGTTTCTTGCTGTTTTCCAGCCTTGTCAACGAGGTCCACAAAATCAACGAGACGGTCCAGAGCCTCCAGCAGCGCCTGAGAGACACCGAGGACACCCTGCAAATGCTGGTTCATACCAAGTCGGTCTTGCAGCATGACCTGGCCGTCAAAGCCAACACACTCTTCATTGATGAGGAGAAGTGCATGGGCATGCGCAAGACCTTTCCCAGCACGGTGCGGCTGCTGGGTTCCATTTAGGCTCAGCTGAACTCACTGAATCTGTTGTGGGAGGGATTCCCAGTTTGGCTAAGATGCTTTGGAAATACTTGATTAGAGTTTCACTTCCTGGTGAAAGCCATGAGTAGAAATTAAATGATCTTTTTGTGTGTTATACGGTCTACCGGTATTTTTTTTGCCTTTGGTTTTTCTCTTTCCACTGTACTTTCACGGTGTGCCAGAAAGTCACTGAAAATACTTTGTAAGCGACTAAGAGTAAATCCACCCACGGGGATTCAGTCCTACCCTCTCAGTCGGTGATTTTAGGAGAAAAACTGTTGTGTCTGCCTCCTTTTGAGGCACCTTCTTATCACCTTCTTAGAGGAACACCTTTTCATTCCTTGGTGTTTCCTTCTTGATTCATCGCTGGAAGACTTCAGGTGTCCTGCAGCGTAGCCAGCACATCTCAGAGCAACAGCCTGTGGGCCCTCGCTAGCACCCTGTCCCTCTAACCTTGGCGTGTCATCTCACAGCTTGTCACAGGTAAGCCTGATATTGTCCCCCTCTCCCTTCAAGCCTCGTTTTAAGCGCTGTCAGGGAGCCCTGATAGCTGGTGAGCAAAGACCTTTTTCCCCCTTTGAGACAAGTGAATCCCATCTGACGCCGGCAAGCCTGGTGCTGTGTAGGCCATCCCCTTATCAAAAAAAACAAAATTCTGTTGGTCACACCAGCCATGGAGCCACCTATTAATAGACTGGGCTTGTCTGTATGTTTCTTCCAATGTCGCTGCCTGTAACTGGAAGGAAAGAGGAAAAAATAACCTGTGCCCCACATCCCCTTACCAACCGTCCCAAGGCCCTGAAGTCTCTTTTGATCGCCATAGGAGGAAATGTTGCAGCTTCACCACCACACACACGGAAGAGCAATAATGGGTAATAGTCCAGGTGAGCTGTGTGGGGACATCGCACCCTGGGGAGCTGGGAGGGTTTCTTTCTTGAGGGACCTGGGCATTTCTTCCACCCCTCCTCAGGCCAGCCAGTGACCGTGGCCTCTCTTCCTTTTCCAGCCTGACACTGGCTGCTGCAGCGCCACAGGGAGGGAGCACTTGGTCACCCCCAGCTGCCCCTAGCACGATGCAGCGAGTGGAGAGCATGGCAATGGACCTGGACAACCGCTGCCCAGTGTGCCTGGACAGCTGGGACGATGCCGCCTATGCCATGCCATGCCTCCACCAATTCTGTTACCAGTGCATCCTGCGCTGGGCTAACAGCAAGCCCGAGTGCCCTCTCTGCAAGAGGAGAGTGCGATCCATCGTGCACTCGGTGAGGGCAGACAATGACTTCGAAGAGGTTGCCATCGCGTCATCTGCCTCAGCCCCCGCACCAGTTGGCACCCGGCAGGCCGGAGGAGCGCCCAGGCACCCAGACACCCACAGCCCCCCTCGCCGCTCTGTAACACCTCAGCCGCTGGCAGTGGAGTCGGTGCCCAGGGCTCTGGTGGGCGGCCTCCAGCCCCATACCTGGGCGTTCCTCTTTGACGACCACCCGGCTCTCCTCCAACGCTTTCTGCCCTGGCTCCAACAGCAGCTGGGGCTGATCTTTGCCGAGGAGCCTTCAGCAGCCGTTGTGATGGAGGACCTCATCTTGGCCGTCCTGGGCTTCTTTGGTCTGGACGAAGAGGTCCTGGTCCGGCTGCTGCAGGTCAGCCTCCAGGATCGCGCGGCGACATTTGTACAGCAGCTTATCAACGTCGCCGTGCAACGCTGCAGCGCGGAGGCCCACCGTCTGCTGGGCCTCGAGGACAGCCATGCTGCCGAGGAGCGGGAGGGCAGCCCCGTGGCTGTCCCTCCTCCTGCTGCCTCCAGAAGGGGGTCTCCTGGCCCTGGCCAAGCCACCTCCCGCAGCCCTGCCGCAGACGATGAAGAGGAGCGACCCAACACCTCCACCGCTGCTCTTCATGGGGCTCCCGGCAGCTGCCCGATGCCCCTGTTCCAACCAACGGGGAACAGGAGGAGCTGCATGACGATCCAGGGGAGGTTGCTGCAGGTCCCTCTACTCCCAGCCGCAGCAGGGACCTCTCCCGTGGGGGGCCACGGCGAGGCCCGAAGAGGAGGGCCAGCAGCTCCCAACATTCACCTCAGCCACCCAAGAGGCCACCCCGCCGGCACAACTAGAACAAGGCCCCAGGAGCTGCCAAAACCAGGGCCAGGCCAGCAGCTGGGACACATGCCGGCCAACGGTTCAGTCAGAAGGGGGACTCCAGGGCTGGACCATGCCCCACTGCCAAACGTCCCATGCCTGGTCTCCTCCTCACCACATCATCTGCCCCCACCTCCCGGGGATCTGCTCTCCTACCAGCCTCTACTGCCCCGTCATGCCCTGCAACACTGGCACCCAAATCCTTCCTCCTGCTCAGAGTCTGCACCACTTGGCTCTGCCCTCTGCATCACCCCATGCTCACACCCTGCCAAGGCAGGAGCCACAAGAAGTTCAACAGGAGAAAGAAGTGAAGTCCAGAACCTGGCGAGGGACAACCCCAGGAACCAGCACATTTGGCGCGCTGCTCGGCTGGAAAGCAGCTTGGCGTAAAAAGCCCTGCAGGTCCTGGTGGCCACCCAGCTGATCATGAGCCAACAGTGTGCCCTTGCCACCAGGAGCACTGATGGTGTCCTGGGCTGGACTGGAGAGAGAGTCTGGCAAAGGAGTGTGAAGATGATAAAGGCACTGCAGCATCTCTCCTCTGAGGAAAGGCTGAGCGAGCTGGCACCGCTTAGCCTGGTGAAGAGAAGGCTCGCAGGGGAATTGATCAATGCATAAAAAGCCTGATGGGAGGCTGCAGAGAAGATGGAGCCAGACCCTGGCTGAGCGGCGCTGGCTGTCTCTGCTGCAGCAGGCGGCTATCGCAAGATGACATCCAGAGGTCCCTTCCAACCTCAGCCTTTCTGTCATTCAGTGAAAGTATTTGAATTGCCTAAAGAATCTATATGAATAACTTCAGTGCTGTTCTATAAAGTCAATAAAGAAGAGAAAGTAGTACAAACTTGCTGACGTTCCTCAAACTCCATTGATCGAATCATTAATACTGTGAAGTTCCAACACGCAGGGACGTCCCCAAATTCACTTATATGTTCTGGAAGACTGCCTCAGCTCAGTCAGCATGACCCCGACATGGGGTACAATTCTGCTGTGCTTATACTTAGTTGCCATCCTCAGGACACGTACCAGATGTATGACACAGGTGCAGGTTCTGCTGCTGAATAAAAGGACTGTAATCTAGGGCTGCTAAGAAAGACCCATAACAATTATGCTATAGAAGAAATATTTCCTCTCTCTTCTGCTGATCTTGCAATTTTTAGTTTAGTGGAAACTGCTCAGTTTTCTTCACCTTACTTTGAGTATTTCCCACTGTTATGCCTGTCCTCAAGGATAAAAAAAACAACAGCAACAAAATCACACATCTCTACTTCCACTATTACACGTAAAACCATTCTGGGAGCTCAATACAGTTTTGTATATATTCATTATTTCCTTTTTATTTTATTCTTAACGTTTTAGTCAAGTAGTTCAGTTCCTTCTGAAATCCTGAGTCTCTCTTTCTCTCTCCTGCCTCTCTTTGAAGACACGTTGACGAGAGCATCTGTCCTGCCACCCAGTGGCCAATCCGGCCCAAACCACAACAGCCATAGAGAATCATACCTCCAGTATCAACTCTGTGCTACAGCTCATAATCAAACCTTACCAGCTATTTAGTCCTCTCAGTTTTTATTGACACAGAGCAAGTTTTGCAGACCCAGTCCAGTTTTGTTCCGGGGAAATTCTATCTGGCCTCATCTTTCCAGGGCCAGGCATCACACACCGCAGCAGGTAAAACATCCTGTCCTGCAGAACGCCCGTTTTCATGGGGGAGGGAAACAGCACTGCGGGTAGCACTGATAACGTAGACCACAGAAGCAAGTGGGCAGAGCTCCATGAAAACACTGCCAGGCTTTTTGCCACACAAGGACTACCCCTGCAGTCTTGTCAGAGGTTGCTTACTTAGCTTATAGCAGTCCACCCCTCCAACGTCAAAGGTGTCGCTGCAAGACTGAGACCCCAGAGATGCCACAGAAAGCACCATCTCCACCCCTTTACCAAAGCGGTTCCCGGTTAAGTACCAACAGCAGGAATTGCTGCTGCCCACTGCTCTGGGCATCCGCCACCATCCACCCCACACAAAGGGCCAGCTGGGTATCTCCCCCATGGGCACGCCAACTCTGCAGACTCCTTTCAGGTGTCTTTTCAGGCAGAGCAGACACAGACCAGATGAGTTTCAAGCTGAAACACGACTTTGTCATGCAGGCAGAGAAAAAAGCTCTCAGAACTTGAGAGTTTTATTTCTCAATCTGAAAAATGACACACAGCGTAGGTACAAAGACAAGGAGACGCTACAGTCCACAGCAGGAGCGGTGGTCAGGCACTCTCCCTGCACCTCTTTGCCAGGGACGGTGCTCTTGCACAGGCAGAGGTATCTTCTCCCCTCCCCAAAAGCGCACCGACCCCACAGACAGACATTTCTCCCACACCTCCTTTGAAGGAAGGCTACCAGCGACCCACCTGCAGAATTAGCCAGAGACTTCTCAGCACCTTATCATGCCGCTGTGCTTTCAGTCAGAACGGCATTTTTGATTATAAGCAACTAAGGGCAGAACTAAAGTAAATCTCTATCAAAATGCAGCAAAACCATGACACTGTTCTTATTCCTCTGGCTTCTTTCCAGAGTCATTTACAAAATACCATTCCTCTCTAGGCCACTCCTAATGGACAGCCTTTCAAGAAAATCCACAGCAGCATCTTCTTTAAGAGTTTAGCACCCAACACAGAGCTGAAGGCATTTCTCCTTCTCCTAAGAAAGCCCAGCTCAGTCTCTACTTTGCTTCCCATCTTCCCCACCCCAACTCACACCAACACAGCGCACGTACCTCCTCAAGCAACACTTTCTTTCACCAAAACACAGGACCTGTTTCTGAAGTCAACTGCCGGAGGGACCAGCGAGAACTGCTTGGGCTCTTCTACCTGTGACATTGAAAGGGATGTTGAAGTGGGATTTCAGTAGTGAACTCAACATGACAAACTCCAGCAGAGGTAAGAAAAACACATTTTTTAGGAACTAGTTCAAAACAGGGCCCAGGAGCACCACTAAGTGTTTCAGTGCCACATCCCCCCTCTCCAGTAACACCAGAGTCGCAGCAGAACTCTCATCTGTAACAATAAACGTACGAGGCACATACTGCCTGTAAAAGCAGAATATCCAAAACTGCAGGCAAATCCTCACTGGCACAGAGCAGCACACTTCAGTCCTCCTCAGGGTCTCTGTTGAAAGGGTGGTAACTGGAGCAACGGGATTTGCCACTGCCTCCTTTCTTCCTACAGAAGAAAGCTATCGAGTATTGCCATACATTTGCCTTTCTGCTCTGGCAGAGCCCTTTCTTCCGCAGGCCTCTCTGAAGTCCTTGGGAAGTGCGGAGTGCCCACAGCTCTCCTGTTCCACCCCCAGCGCTGGAGGCAACCCAGGGGAGAATTAGAGCAGTCGAGAAGCTGCTCTGGCTTGCGTTGCTGTGTGAACGCATGCCGACCACCTCCACAGACGCAAGGCTAATGGCAACCCACCAGCAAGGAACGCTTCTTGCACCAGCCTTCTTCAATACCTACATACTTTTGTGGGCCTAAGCCCAGGTCTCCCATGACAATTTTCATTAAGCTGCATTCTAAGTGATGATTTTTCAAAACACTCTGGAGATTGTCCTTTCTTAGCAGCTTTCTAACTGCTCAATCAATGCAAAGTATTATTTTTCCCACACAAATGGAAACTCATTGGTCTCAACCTGATATTACTCGGTGTTCCTCAAGAGTATCAGCCTTTTCTCCCAGCTGACACTTCAAGAGCAGATGCAGCAGCTCAGCCATTTCCCCAAGAAATTCTACACAAATTTGCAGTACCTGGAACTAGGTGCCTACACAGAAGTCACATCTCATGGGAAAACACACGTTTAAGGCCATCCCTCACACTCTGGTGTTGCTGGCCTTCTTTTGCATACATTTGTTTTCCTAGGTATAAGGATTAACAAAACCATGAATCATTTGGGTCAGTCTGCCACACCCTGCAGGTAATACTGCATAGCATGTTTTCCAAGTGTTCACGGCCCTGGGAGTCACGCTTGCCCACATTGAACAATAAATGCTCAATAATGCCCAGATCACAAAGCCAATACGCTGCTTGTGTGCACCAAATAGAAGGCAAAAGCACAGGAACTCCTATGCAACAAGGGTCCGAAGAAGCAGAAGAAGCTGCAAGTCGAAACCTGAGTCATCAGATCCCAAATTTGGTCCAGTTGTTTTGTGAGTACGAGTAGCAATGAAGACACACAGAGCGACAAACACAGCAATCCTCTTGGTGTCTTCAGGAAGAACCTAAATCATTAGGCACAGTCAGAAATGGTGAGCGTCCTCAGATCATGTGCCTGAGCTCAAAAAGGAAACGTTTCTCCTCCAGACTGGCACAACCTGTGGAAATAAGACTATCAGGAATGCTGCTGAGAAGGAGAGAGATTAAGATGGGCAGATCAAAAGTCAGCATGTTGCACCTTAACCTGCGGAGGGACAAGGGCAAAAGGTTACAGAATTTGCAAACGCGTGCTCAGGGAACAAAGAAATACTGGAAGCAAAGCCGCGGCTCCCCAAGGCTTGTGTCCTGGGCTCATGGGAAGGAAGCACGGCTAGCAGCTTGGAAACCTGCCAACCTGATGCTCAGGCTTTCCTGAGATAAGGCTCCAAGGCAATCCTCAACAGCTGTCTTTTCCCTCTACTTCCAGGAGCTGCAACAACAGAGAGGAAAGAAGGAGGAGAGAGACAATGGAGGAAAGAGGAATGAAACCAAGCTCACCAAGTGCCAAGGTATAGCCATCCCTGCTGAAAGGAGCACTCCCCCATTGTTTAAATCCTTCCTTTCTGCTCCTTGGCTCCGTCAGGATCCTGCCAGCCTGTGCTTTCAGCAGCAGCCTTTCTCTCCCGGGTGAAAGCAGAGCGCTCCAGCTCGCTCTTAGCTGCCCTTGAGCATCTGCCCGTGACAGCACACACACCCAACTTCACGCATCTCCTGCCACGGGCAGCCGAATCCCAGAGGCGTGCATGCAGCAGCTCTCTTCTCCCCCAAACACTCTTGCTGGCATGTTACCCACCTGCCTACTCAGAGGTCGACAACTGCTTAGAGGGTCTGCTATCTTAACCGGCAGTCAAGTAGTGCCAGACCATCCAGTCCACAAGCCAGCTGTAGCTCGCAAATCTCTGGGTGGGGGTTCAGCACACAAGTAAAAATTTTGCTGCCACCCACCCACTGATGCTCCGTGGATTCCCTCCTGTGCTGCAGCCCTGACTTCTGTGGCTCCCTTTGCTCAGGGGCACTTCAGACTTGCAGCAAATTGTGCTCAGATTCCAGCCCTTCAAATACAAGCCGCATGTTTTAGTCATTCCACATAGGGGAATCAACCCAAGATCACAGTACATCATCAATCAAGTTCATAAAGAAAAAGGCTGTTAGTAGGTGAGGGGTTTGGGGGTATTTTATAGGAAAGAGCACCTGCTCTTCCAGGTGTCTCAGCCTTCCAAGACCGAAGCGTGGAATACTAAGAACTACGTAGATACAGCATTTCCATCGCTTGAGCCTGCACTTGTTTGTGGCCTCAGAAGGGTCCGCACAGCTCCGTCATTTAAGAGAGCTGCTGCTCTAAAGGCAGGCACTCCAATGAAGAATTCTCAAGCAGTTCACCACACTCCATCATGAAGCTGCCTCTCCTGAACAATGCAGAAAAACAGGCTGCATATAAGGTGTTTCTAAGGAATCATTTTTCTGGTACTGGTTCAATAAGTCACACACGTACCTAAGCACTAAGGCTCTGCCTAAGAAAGCAACGGCACAGAGAATTGCTCACACCACAACTAGAAAGCACAAAGTTAAATCTTATCAAAATGAAATGGAAATATTGGAACGGTCAGGGGGTTGGGTTTGTTTTTGGTTTTTTTTTTTTTTAAATTTATTGGATGTCACCAGGTCTCTCTTTAAGCCATAAAGCACTGATTCAGCTGATGAAGAACATGACATGACATCACTGAGGCAACGAGCTCTGTGCTTGAGTTCTCTTCCCTCATCTCTGAAGGCACAGAGAGTCCCCACCAAGCAGCAGATCTTCTCTGTGCAACACCAGGGTGAGTCTGGCGTCATCTTCAACCACCCATTGGGTAGCTGAGGCAAGAACCGGCCGGGGACAGCAACCCGCCATGGGCCTTCCCGTCCGCAGACTGAACACCCCTCCTCCAGGCCCCAAGGACCTCGGTGGCCCTACAATGGACTCCTCCTGTCACCCCTGCGCAGCAGCATGCACCAGGCCAGGCCCTCTGACACTGTGGCCGCTGTCCTGTTGAGGCCTGGCACAAGGAGGGGGCTGGAGCCCAGGGCACACCAGGGGACATGGAGGGCAGACCCACTGCTCCAGGGGCAGCCTTTCTCTCTGGAAGCAAAAGGGCCGCCCTCAATGGGGCCTTCAGGGCCTCAGGGGCCCCCCTCCCAGCCACAGCAACGTCCGTTGGTGACATCACCGGCTGGCCGTTAGGCAAGCAGGCAGCCCTGTGGCTGGCCCACAGCTCGCTCAGCAGCCAGGCACACTCACGCCAAGCCTGCTTGCGAGAGGAGGAGGCGGCCAAGGGAGGCGAGTGCCCACAGTGGGTGGCACCAGTGCCTACATTGAGTGGGCCCAGGGCCAAGAGGCTCATTGGAAGCCCTGAGGATGCCTCCCCAGCCCAGGAAACGCCAGTGGGCTGGTGCCAGCAGCAGCAGCCCTGGCCGGCGAGATGAGCCCATGGAGGTCGACCCACCAGAGAAGAGGGATGAGGAAGAGCCCATGGAGGTGGATCCCCCCGCAGATGACACAGAGCCCATGGAGGTGGATCCATCTCCCGCAGGCCTGGTGGGGCACACCACCACCACGGCCAGGCTGCCTCCAGCAGCACGCTGTCCAAAGCGCCGCAGGACCCTCGCGGGCTGCCAGGGACAGCCACAGCGCAACAAGCGGCGCCAGCCGCGCAGACGACGCTAGCCGTAAGTGGGCAGCGGATGGAGGGAGGTGATGGGTGCTCTCTGCTGTGTCCTGCTCTGGGCTCCCCCGTGCCAGACAGAGATGGCCATAGTGGAGAAAAGCCATGCCCCGGTGCCTCCCGGTAACCACCCAGCTTCCGTTGAGCTCCCAGTGTTTGTCAGTTGCAGCCAAGAGCCACCAGAGACAGCAGGATGGAGCTGTGCTGGCCCAAAGCAGCACCAGCAGCAGCACCCCGCATCCCATCCTTACTGTGGCTGCCTGGGCCGTGTCCTTTGGGCACGGCCAGGGTCCTCCAGTCCCGGGTGGAATGGGCCAGGCCAACTGCTGCTGTGGCTCTAGGTGGGCTCTCCCTGGGGCTCGGGGACACGTGGGCATGGCCGGGCCCCACAGCAGCAGCCTTTCACATACCCACCACTCTCTGCTCTGCAGGGAGCCTCTCAGAAAGGGCACGGCGGTGCTGAGCGTGGATGTGTGGTTGAGCCAGGGCTGCAAGAGAAGCCAGAGGTGCCTTTGCCTCCTCCAGCAGAAGCTGCTCATTGCCAAGTTGCAGTAAGTGCCTGCAAGCCCAGCCGCCTTTCCCCCAGCCCTGTCCCTGGCAGCGGGGCAGGGACACCCTGGCACCAGCCTCAGCCCCCGGGGGCACCTTGCTGCTGGATGCACCCATGTCTGCCCCAACGGCAGGCGGGGGACAGGGCTCCGGCAGGCTCCACCTCCAGCTCCCTGCCTGCCTCTCCGCTCTTCAGATGTGGCACCACCCTGCGCCCACAGCTCTGCCTGGCCCTGGACCAGCTGTGGGTGCTGAGTGCTGACAAGGAGGCAGCAAGAGCAGAAAAGGAAGGAAGTGATGAGGATGGGACCTCCATCATCCTCTCCTGGCCCAGCAGCTCCTGTGTTGCCACTTTCAGGTGAGTCATGGTGCCACGTCCCATGACTGGGCAGGAGAGGTTCCCAACTGGGCCCATAGCATCCTGTGAATGGCCTCTGCCCTCCGAGCAGAGCCTGGGCAGGGAACAGGCAGCACGCTGGCACATAGGAATAGGGGCATTTCTACATCCTGAATCCCCTGGTCACCTTTTGGTGCCCAGAAGGGAAGGGCAGAAGAAGCTGCAATGCCAAGAGAGGGGAGAAGAGGCAGCTTGGGCTTCACCCAGCTCCCTCCCTGTCCCTTCCTGGTGCACAGGACACCAGAAGGAGACAAGAGAGTCCGGGTGAGCTGCCTCCCATCCATCAAGCACCTGGAGAAGGAGCTGAGCCGCTGCCACGCTGTGAGTGTTTCTGTCCCTGAGCACTGCTCTTCCAGCCGAGCAGCAGATGCATCGCTGCTCAGCTTCTTCCACTCCTTCTTGCCCAGTGGAGGACATTCAATCCCAGGAGCCTGGAGAAGCTGCTAGAGGTCCAGGCAGAGGTGAGAATGGCCTTTCCCCCACCGCTGGCTGTGCCAGGATGTGTGGTGAGTGGGGTGAGCCCCAGAAGGCAGAGAGTCCCACCGCTAATGCTCTCAGGCTGCTGGTGCCGCCTGGCAGCTTGCCAGTGGCCCTTTCTGCTGCGAGGCTGCTCTCTAACCGCTCTCTGATTCTTGTAGGATGATCCCAAGCAAGCACCGCTGCTTGCCCCATCTGTCAATAAAGGAGGACATCACCGCTCAGGTAAGTTTTGGAAAGAAAGGCAGGGAGGGCCTTTTGTCCTCCTGCAAGCGGCACGTCTGCAGAATTGAGGATGCTGCTGCCCTTCACCCGGAGGAAGTCTGTGCCCATCACGCTGCAGCAGGAGAGAGCTCAGCCCTTGGTACCCTTCGACATTGCGGAGCGCTTGAGGTGCTTCCTGCTTCACTCCGTCCCCAGAACTAAATTGGCCTCTGCTCCTCGGCCAGAGCCGGGAGGAGCCATGCTCACTTGTCCCTTGAGTGTCCCTATGCAGGTGTGGCAGCCCAAGGGAGGATGTCACCTGGAGGAGCAAGGGGACCCGCTGGGCAGCGGCTGCTGGACCTGGTTCTGCGGGGACACGGAGCCTCTGCTGCTGCCCACAGCTTGGAGGAGGAGGGCAGGGCAAGGGCTGGGCAGGGCTGTCATGGTGGCATGCCAGCTCTCAGGAGCATCCCAGCTGGAACTGCTGAGCCAGAGCCGCGGTTCCAGCTGCTGGCCCCCTGCCCGTCCTGCCCCATCGCACCACGCTGCAGGCAGGGCAGGGCAGGGCAGGCTCTGGGAGCGCTGGGCTGGTGGTCTCCATTGACGGGCTCTTACTCTGTTTTCCTTTGCAGCGGGAGGGAGCAGCAGCAGCAGGAGGAGGAGGGGGCTGCCCTTCCCCCAGGTACAGGGGTAGCAGCCGTGGTGCACCAGGCAAAAGCTTTCCTGGAGGCACCACCCTCTCTGCTAGTCCTCAAGGAAGTAGAAGTGGCAGATACGGAGGCAGGATTGGAAATAGCAGAGGTATGGCAGGTCCACAAACACTGCAACAATGTGTCTCGTGGAGGAGGGTATGTCTTAATGAGTCCAAGGAGCTGCTGTGCCTCTTCCCAGCATTCATTGCCATGTGGCTTTGTATGGTTTTTTTTTATCCCCCAGAACAGGGCAGTGTAAGTGAAAGTGGAAAGGTGGTTTCTCCAATGCGTTAGGAATGTGCTTATTCAAAGGAAATACCTACAAAATACCTGCAGAAGGACAGACTCCAAAAGCAAAGCCTGCCACCGCAGAAGGGGGTGTTGCACCAAAGGGGTATCTGCAGAGTTCTGTCTCGGGAGGGCAGAAGAAACGGCAGGAGAAAGAAGTGGGCAAGCCTTTTCTTGCCCGCAGGGGACCGCAGGGTGTCTGCTGAATGGCCCCTGCAAATTAGCAGAGTGTCACACACCTGTGAGAACGTTGTGTTCGAAAGTGAGGCCCTTGGAAGAAAGGGCTAATGCCAACCAGCCCAAGGCACCTTCTCTAGAGAGCTAAGGGAGCAATTTGCCAAAAAATTGCTTACTCCTCCAGGGCATCCCTTGCCACCTGCTAACGCCAACATTTCTGGTTTAGGCAACCACCACTTTTCCTCCAACCGCCCCCGAGACCACGACAGAGTCCCTGCGATGTGCAGAAGATCAAAAGAACCTTTCAAAGGCACAAAGGTAAAAGGAGTGAGCTTGGGTTAAATGGAGAACTGATTGATCCAGTTGATCCTGGCTTTACCTCTCCAATCCACTGTGGGATGGAAAGGTTTGCAGGCTCCCTCCAGGAAACCGAAAACCAAAGCAAAAGGAAGAGACCAGAGGCCTGGGAAGAGGAGATGGAATGTAAACAAGAAGAAAAAAGAAGGAAGAGAGGAAGAAGACTGCGACTGAAGAGAAGAAGAAAGGTCCAGATGGTGAAGAAGCCCAGGTGAGTCCCAGGCTCTGCTGCCCATCTTTCCCAACTCCTTAAACTGCGCTAAGTCAGTCCAAGGGGCTGGCAAGGGTCGGCCAGGGATGGTGCCGTGCAGGCTTTGGGAAGAAGTCCATGGCAGCTCCCCAGGGGCTCCCGACGGAGCCCTGCTGCGTGGCACAGGCGCACTGTGCATCCCTGCAGACGCACAGTCTCAAAGGGCGTTCCCCATGGAGACAAGGCGCCAGAACCACCCCCTGCTCAATGCCAGCTGGGCTAGAAACCCTTCCTTGCCGGCTGTGTTTCCCAAAGGAAGGGGAACCAAGTCCTGTCTCGTCCTGCCTTTGGGCTTTACCAGCGTTTTCTGACTCTGTCCTTGTAGGTGCCCGTTTCCTGTTAGTGCCTGAACCCCTGTGACTCCTGGGCTCCCGCACGCCATGTTCACAATAAAAGGATCTTTTCTCTCTTAATACAGTTGTGGATATAGTGTGCATGTGTCTTTAGTTTCTCTCTTTTTTTTGGTTGAGGTTTTCATTAAAGTAATTTAATTTGTTTTTTAAACGTGTAAGTCTCTTTTCTCTCTCATCCCTTCCCTCAGAGAGTTAAACTTACTGGAGTTGTGGGAACTTGTGCTGTGTGCCCAACTGCAAAAGATAACTTATGACGCCCTGGCAGAAACGCGTATGACATATCCTGCACCACAAAAGGGGTAACCTGTCCGGCCTTCCCCACCCAGACCGTTCCTGTTTTCTGTCTTTTTAACAGACATGATGTACTCCACCAATGACATCATGGGACAAATAGCATCTGTCCTTGTTTGAAGTAAAACGGAACCGATTCTCTCTTCAGTCACTTCACTTTTTAGCTAAGCCTCTTCTAACTACTGCAGTGAGCAGCCTATTGTGCAGAAACCGTTCACTCTCAGAGTGACGAGACCTGTGTTGATAGTTGATGCCAGGCATGGTATGCAGAGAGGCTCTTGCTTAGACTTAGGGCTATAACACCCAAGGGCAGATAACGTGGTTATTTGCCCCGTTGGAGGGTGGGAAGCGGAAAAGCGCAGAGGGGTCGCACCTGCGGGGAGGAGCGGACTAGACAGGTGACCCAAAATTGCCCAACAGGGGATTCCATCCCATCTGCCTCACGCGCAGTAGAAAAGCTGAGGGATCAAAGGGTCAGCCCTCTTTCTTCGATGGTCGACGCCTGAGGAGGACTCTGTCTGTTCGTGTGCATTTGGTCTCGATCCTGAATGCAGCTCCGGAATCCAGTTCCCATCCGTCACTGAGTCCAGTCTGGGGCTTCCCCAGGGCCAGCTGGCGAGGTGACTGTCATCCTGGCAGCTCGATACGGTTTTCTATACATTTCATTATTTCCTTTTTACTTTTCTATTAATATTTCATTAAAGCAGTTTAGTTCCTTCTAAACTCGTATGTCTCTCTCTCTCTCTCTCCTGCCTCTCTTTTTTTTTTTACTGAAGAGAGGGAGCGGGGAGCATCTGTCACTTGCCTTGTGGCCGTTTTGGCCCAAACCATGAGAGGCAGGTAGAGTGTTTACAGGAGAGAGAGCAATATTCAAAAGTGGCATGAAAACGGCGACTTGGCAATGTTATGGGTACGTGTAGACTCATGACGGATGCTATAAAAGATCTGGATCGGGGTATTTTCAGAAGGGCAGCTTATGAGCCAGTGTAATCCTGTAGTAACGGACAGCAAGAACGTAGCTCTGCAACAGAAAGATGGACAGCTTTTGGCAGTCAATTTTGTGCTTAGGTGACTAAGTAGTTAGATTCTCAGGGAGATACTTAGAGAAGTACTACTTGAACTAAGTAGTTTCGATAACTAGGCAGACCTGGGCCGATGTGCAGAAAATTGGCGCCCCTGCTTAGTATCTGCCGCACGTTTGCACCCATGGTTTCTTTTTTGGTGAGCTAAAATGGTCGAGGCTTTGGGACAAACTGTCTCCTCCCATGTCTATCAAAACTGGACATGCCTTAGCACAACTGGGAGTGGTAGTTTTGTAATTTTAGTGAATTTGCTGCTGTTGGAGCTGTAGTCAAAATTAAGGAAGGAGTTTAATTACTTGCATAAAGGGAGAGCATGCGAGTAGTCTACTGACTTTGGTGTGGTCCCCAGAGCACGAGGGATTTGGGGACCACTTACTACTGGGTGTAGTTGAGAACTTCGTGCTGGAGAGTCACTGTCCTGGTTTGAGGTAAAACAGAACCAATTTTGTTCAGTAACTTCACTTCTTAGCTGGGCCTCTTCTAACTACTGAAATTAACTGCATATTGTGCAGACAATGTTCACTCTCAGAGTGATAAGACCAATTGTTTGTAGCTGATGCCCAGACATGGTATGCAGAGAAGATCCTGTTCATACTTATTGCTATAACCCCCAAGGCCAACCAACTTTGTTATTTGCCCCGTTGGAGGGTCAGAAGTGGAAAAGCATAGTGGAGTCCCACCTGCAGGGAGGAGCGGACAGGACAGGTGACCCAAAATTCACCAACAGGGTATTCCATCCCATCTGCCTCATGCTCAGTATAAAAGCTGAGGGATCAAAGGGTCAGCTCTTCCTTCAACGGCCGACGTCTGAGGAGGACTCTGTTCATCTGACTGTGATCCCGATCCTGAATCCAGATCCAGAATCCAGTTCCCGTCCAGCCTGGGACTGCCCCAGTGCCAGCCAGTGACATCATTGTCATCTTGGGAGCTTGATACGGTTTTGTATATATTTTTCATTATTTCTTTTTATATTATTAATAATATTTCATCAAAGTACTTTAGTTCCTTCTAAACTCGTAAGTCTCTTTTTCCTCCTCTGCCTCTCTCTTTGAAGAAGGGTAGAGGGGAGCATCTGTCGGTGCCATCTGGGGTGCCTCAGGTCCCCAGTAGTGGATTTTGGCCTAAACCACGACAGATTAATTGGCGCCCAACGTGGGGCCCGAGCAGTGCTCGATCAGACCTGTGATAAATTGCCCAAATAGTTTGAGTTCCAGCTTGCTCAGAGATTAGAACAGACAGCTTGCATCATGTCATTCTTAGACGAAATCTTGTATCATGCCTTTAAGCAGCTTTGTTCGACCTTAATGCAGTCAGCTTGGTTTAACCTGCCAAATGTGTTTCAAAGTTCATTTATTCTTTGTCTTTTTATGCGAAGGTTTAAAGGTGCTGTTTTGGTGTGGTTCGCAATTCCTATGTATAACATGATGAGTTGGGTAAGGGCTCTACCTGTATATCTCGGGCCTCTCGTGATGGACTCTGTTATTAATTATACTTTCGGTTCTACCTGGGGAATGTTTACTTCGCCCTTTGATAATTATGCTAATGTGACACCATCAGAGGTGGGGCACGGCAACCTTCTGGGCTCTGAGGATAAGGATTGGTGCCCTGTTAAGACCGTGCTTTTGTTGTCAGTTTTCCTGAATGTGATGCAGGGGTGGTTTCATGTGAAACACCGGTGCAGGGAGAGCAGTAGGGGGACCGGGCGCTGCCGCCACTCAGACCCGCGCAGCCGCTCGGCGATCTGCAGCGGCGCAAACCGCGGCCCCGCCCGGCCCGGCCGCAGCCGCCCCCCCCACCGCAACGGCACAGGCGCCTGCACCGCCGCGCCGCCGCCGCCTGCAGCGGCACCGGTACCACCGGCAGCCGACCCCCCCCCACACACACACACACACCGCAACGGCACAGGCGCCTCCGCCGCCTGCAGCGGCACCGGTACCACCGGCAGCCGACCCCCCACACACACACACCGCAACGGCACAGGCGCCTCCGCCGCCTGCAGCGGCACCGGTACCACCGGCAGCCGACCCCCCCCCACACACACACCGCAACGGCACAGGCGCCTCCGCCGCCCGTCCCGGCGCAAGCCCTGCCCCCGCCCTGCAGCGGCACAAGCCACGCCGCCGCCTGTCCCGGCACAAGCTACTCCAGCCACTACGAGCAGTACCAAAACTACTCAATCTCCATCAAAATCGGTACAAGCTGCCCCAGTAACCAGGAAGAAGAGAAAGCAGTCAGATCGTTCCCCTGTCGCTCACGACAAGGACCAGCTGTCCCAAGACAGCTTGGGAGGGAGTTCTGAAGGAGATCCAGGAGAAGGCCCTTCTAGAGTAGATCCAGGAGAGGGTCCTTCAAGCAGCCAGGGACCAGGTTAGGAAAGCTAAAGGCCTGAAAGAATTAAATCTTGCCAGAGAGGTCAAGGGCAACAAGAAAAGCTTCTACAGGTATGTCGGTAATAAAAGCAAGACTAGGGAAAATGAAAGGAAGAGGAAAACATTAAAAATAGAAATGATCCAGAAAAAGCCAGGTCACTGAAGCCTACAAACAACTTAATACCTTGCAAATGGATAATGTTAGTTATACACGAATTTCAAGTCTTTGATCTAAAACACAGGACACAATTATAGTGTTGATCTTCTCTGCTAAAAGTTTGCTCCTAGCAAGAAAAAAAGCTCCTATAGAAAGTTCTTATTTCGGACAAAAGATGCTTAAGCACAAGGTGCATTAAACACAGTCGAACCACATCCATTTTTAGAAACACTTTGTGTCTGTTTCACAGATATTTATGGCCTACACAGTTGATTTGATTTCTCAGGCGCAAAGGATATTGCATTCTTCCTGACCTACACTATGTATTTTGAACCTGGGGCGTTTCCACACAAACAGATTGTTGAACCGAGTCCTGTGAAAGTCAGTGTGCCTCTGAGCAGGTGAAGAGCCTGCCAATACAGATGAGCCTAAAGGTAAGGATTGGAAGCCCACGTGCTTATGTTGTAGTATCGGAGGCTTATTTGCAAGCCAAGATGAGTCCACACTTAATTCTGACAGCAGGATGAAATAGATCAGCCTTTCAAGGTCCACAGGCCACTTGCTGTGCTTGTTGGGGACGGCAAACACTCCTTCATTAATGAGCGTGTACAGAGTTGGAAGTTTAACTTTAACGCTGCTTTACAGTTTGGGGATTTTCACTGCATCTCTTTTTTTACGCCAAACTCTGTCTTTATTTTAAGAACTGCAACGTGACAGCGTCCTCCTTTATTCCCTTAACAATCAAACCAACTTTCGATTTAACTTAAATGGACATTTGTTCCTTAATGGAAAACTTTATCATAATTTTGTCAATATCGTCCCAGAGCAGTTCCGTTTACCTATACAGATCGGACCTTGCAGACTATCTATGGAAACGACATCTCAGTTACTGTGGCTCTTCTCCTTTACTGATATCGGTCAGTGCTGTCTTGTCTCTCTGTCTTACTCTTTTCCATGCTGCAAAAAGGAAAAAGCAGACCTCGAAATCAATGCGAGTTCCTCTTTTCCCCAAATTAATCCTCAGGCCTCCTCTTTTGAGAATGAGGGGAACAGGTCTCTCTGAAGAGCAGCAACAGTGACACCCAATGGCCACCTACAAATTAGACTTGAAACAGCCCTCAGGGCACAGGAGGTCTGTGTTGTCTACCACTGAAAGTGAACAGCTCGAAAGAGTAGTTTAAAGTCACAACGTCCTGGGCAACCTGTTGTAGGTGACCCTGCTTGAGCAGAGGGTTGGAGTACGCAATGACCGGAGGTCTCTGCCAACCTCGGTCACTCTGGGATCTTGGATCCAAATTCTGAGATGTGATAATCAGCTGTGATCGAGTTTGCAATGTTTAGCACTGATGGCAAGTAGCCCAAACTGGTTTGTGACCACATAACAGTTATTTCCTAATAGAAAAAAAGAAAGATGAGTGTCTCTAGACCTACTTTACTTGACAGCCTTTGTCTCCCATTTATCTTGAAAACTTTATGCAATTTTCACATTGAAATAAGTAAATGAACTAATACTGTTGTTACCACTCCATAGTAAGAGAAAGCAACTCATCACAATTAATCAAACATGCATGGGTAGTCTGAATATACCCTACTAGAAAACTTGCATTTTCATTTCCTCAGACTGGCAGACTCACTTGAAAAAAAAAAAAAAACAACCCAGAAAATTCCATGAGATGGAATTCAAGTAGGGCCACTGTAAGAGCACGGGGCCGGGTGCCATGGCACTGTGCTCAAGGGAAATGGGCCCTGCAAGAGCAGAGGGCCAAGACCCAGGGGGCTGTGCTCTGGGGAGAGATGCACTCTGAGAGTAACAGGGGAGTAACTACCCTGGGGTAGTCCAAGCAGGGTAACGAGGTTGTGCCAGACCAGAGGGGGAAGCCCCGTGCTGCTCTTCTAAGAACACAGAGAGGAAACAGCGGGTATAGCACCGGGAAAAGACAGCACGGGTGAGGATAGCAACGCCACCTGCATTGTTAGGAACACGGAGACTGTTTCTGGAGCTTTCGTGCCTTTATTCCTCTCTCTGATCACTACATCCAGACTACTAAGGAGAGGCTTCTGATCTTCCTGGGGGCTGGCACATGCCCTAGATGATGGCCCAGCCCTGGTTTCAGCAGCTCCTGGGTCGTTCTTCTAGCGTTGCTGGTGGGCTGGCCTCTTGTTGGGTGGTGAAGAGTCCTCAGGGCTGCCAGCCCTCCTCTTTGCGGGTCGCTGTGTCTCCCCAGGGGAGCGTTCCCTGCCCTGGCTGGAAGTGGAGGGACCTGGCGCAGTGTCCTCTGGCTCCTCCTGCAGCTCTTCTTGCTCCTCTGGGATGGGAATGGGGGCAGAGGCGGAGCTGCCGGCATCCCCAGCAAGGGCAGCTGTGGGGGTGCTGGGGAGCTGGCCCACGTTGTGTGTGGCAGGGCTTCTGGAGGGGGCTGGGCTGGGTGCAGGAGACCCTCCCCGGGAGGCAACAGGGCTGCCCTCCCACCCCCCAGGAGCATGGATGCCCTCCAGCTCCAGCACATGGTGGGCTGCCCCGGCTGCCTGAACCTGGCAGGGCCGGGGAAAAGCAGAACCCATCGCTCAGTGATGTCACTGTCCCTTCCTCGGGGACATGGCAATGGGCTGTCCTTGCCCACGGCGCTTGCCCTGGCAGTGCTGCGGACCCAGCACATGCCTCGGGGGTTACCGCAACGCCACTGCTCATTCCGTCTGCCACCTCTGGTCCCGTGCTCGGCGTCAGTGTTTCATGCCAGTCAGTGAGGTCTTGGCTGTGTCTTCCCAGGGTCCCGTCAGGTTCCGGTGGCCGTGGTACATATCTCCAGGCACATACAGCAAGAGGGTTCATTTGATAATGTCCCATGCCTCCCTGGGAGGCTGCAGGACAACGTCCCACAGGCTGTCCACGTACTCCAGGACTGTTGGCCAGCCCTTTGGGCTCCCCTGCTTCCTCCCACAGCACATCGAAGAACCAGCGCCTAAGGACAAATAGAAAGAGGGGAAGAGGCCTCCAAAGGCTGTGCCTCTCGTCCTCTGCCTCACCTCCAGGAATTCTTTTCCAGACTGGGTGGAAAGACATGTTCAGCTGCTGAGAAATATGCGCCTATGACACCATACACGGGAATGGGTGAAATCAGTTCTATTTTGAAATAAAAATCTTCCTCCCCGCCTTGCTTTGAACTTTGCAAAATTTTTGAGATTTGTTGCTCCTGTTTACAACAGAGGATTTTATCTGGGATGCCCTGAATACCCCAGGGAATGCTCACAAACTCTGCGTGGAGACCAGTGATGCAACCTGATCAAAACAATTCAAGGATAAGATTACTTACCATATTGCATGGCCCTTCTCCTCGCTCACAGTGCGGTTTAGGGGGCACATTGCTATTCAGGAGTTAAAATCATTCCATTTCTAAATGAATACAGTGTGCTATAGGGAGTCTGGAAGCAAAGCATGGCCTCTACCTGTTTCTATATCCCCAGGTTCTTTATTTGAGTCTGACATTCTAACATATGTTGCCTCACGTTCTAACGTGATATACGTTTCCGCATGGGGAAACATATAGAAAAAAGAGCGAATGCCTTGCACTATGAGAAGCTGTCCTCTAATTTGATGGTATAGTTATAACCTGCTGTGCACGTGGTCACAAAGCAACCAACAAAGACAAGAAAAACAAGCCAGCAAGCAAAGTCTCACAGTCTCTCCCCACGCTTCAGCACTGCTGGCCAGCCCTCTTGGGCTCCCCTGGTTCCCCCCACGGGGAGTCAGGGGCAGCACTTGGCTCTCTTGCAGGGAGTTTTTCCAATTTTTCTCCCCTAGCCAGAGGGCACAAGGCTGATCACCTCTGCTCAGCACCCATCAGGCCTCATCTGGGCACTGCGTCTTGTTTGGGGTTCAGCAATGGGCCCACGTTTTCTCTAGTGCTTGAGAGAACAGACCGGTGAATGTAGCATTACAGCGTTGGTGGATAAGGGAAGAGCAACTATCACCTACCCGGAAAGGATTTGACGCTGTCACACACAACGTTCACGTCTCCCAGTTGGAGAGACATGGGTTCCACGGATGGACTACTCGGTGGAGAAGGAATTGGCTGGGTGGCTGCACTCAAAGAGTTGCGGTCAACTGATCAATGTCCAAGTAGAGACCAGTGAGGAGCGGCATTCTTCAGGCGTCGCTATTGGGACTGGCGCTGTTTAGCGTCTTTGCCGGTGACATGGGTGTTGGGATGGAGCGCACCCTCGGCAAGTTTGCCAATGGCACCCAGCTGCGTGTTGCAGTCGACACGCTGGAGGGAAGGGATGCCATCCAGAGGGACCTGGACAGGCTGGAGAGGCGGGCCCGTGCCGAGCTCGTGATGTACAACAAGGCCAAGTGCAAGGTCCTGCACGTGGATCAGGGCAATCCCATGCACAAATACAGGCTGGGTGGAGAATGGATTGAGAGCAGCCTCGCCGAGAAGGACTTGGGGGTGCTGGCTGGTGGGAACCTGCTTAGCATGAGGCGGCAATGTGCGCTCACAGCCCAGAAAGCCAACTGCCTCCTTCTGGTACCTTCCTCATCACCACCTACCTGAAATATCAATAGTGGGTAGTAAGCTGATGTCTTAACCAGGGAAGGGAGTTTTCTCTGTATGTCCTTAATTCTGGCGCCAGGCAGGCAGCTGACTTCCCTGTGGGATGGCTCCGGTCTACAGATAGGGCCCTCTGTTCCCCTCAGAAGGGAGTCACCTACTACAATTACCTTGCTTTCTTTCTTGGTTGAGGAAGTCCTGAGGCGTGGGGGTGGGTGCCCAGCACTGGGCATCTCACTGGAGGGATCATCCTTTCCATCCTCAATCGCCTGGTCTTCGATTTCCAAAGCCCCATACCTATTATGCAAGGGCAATTGGGATGGTGAGGGGGGCTGTGAGGGGTTTCGCTTGCCTCTCCGAGGAGGGATCTGACTCCACTCCCCCTTATCCCTTGAGTTCTCTCCTTCTGCAAACTGATGAGCAAACCGATGAGTTGAGCAAACTGATAAACTGTTTGATAAACTAACCAAGGTGGAGGAAAAACTCATTCTTTCCCTGCACAGACCCATGTTGCAGCTGCTAAGAAGAAACGCCCTCCTACTCAAGAGAAAAAACACCCTCTGACTCAAGAGAAATCAAACCCGATACGAGATATCCTGTGGTTTTGCCTCTGTGAATATGGAGAAGACATGAAGAAACGGGATGAAGAACCTACGTCAGCCCTACAGGCACGGGTGCTTGAGTTGCAAAATGAAGCAGATAGAAGAAAGGATTCTTACAGGAGGAAGGCTGCTCTGACCTACGGTAGGCGATCCTACGGACCAGGTAGGAACCGATCTGATAATCGTAGGTACTACGGTCAACGTTAGAGGTGCCCTGCCTCCGGCCAGGAGGAGGAGAGGGACAACCGAATTTATTGGACTGTGTGGATTCGATGGCCTGGCACATCAGAGCCACAAAAGTATAAAGCCCTGGTGGACACTGGTGCACAGTGTACCCTATTGCCCTTGAATCATAAAGGGACAGAAACTGTCACCATGTCTGGAGTGACAGGCGGATCTCAAGAACTGACTGTATTAGAGGCTGAAGTGAGCCTACCTGGGAATAAATGGGAGAAACACCCCATTGTTACTGGTCCAGATGCTCCGTGCATCCTTGGCATAGACTACCTCAAGAGAGGGTGTTTTAAAGACCAAAAAGGGTATCGGTGGGCTTTTGGTATAGCAGCTGTAGACACTGAGGATGTTACACAGCTGTCTACCTTACCCGGTCTTTCAGATGACCCTTCTGTTGTGGGACTGCTGAGGGTTGAAGATCAGCAGGTGCCAATTGCTACTGCCACGGTGCATCGACGACAGTATCGCACCAACCGAGACTCCCTGATTCCCATCCATCCCCTGATTCGCCGGCTAGAGAGCCAAGGAGTGATCAGCAAAACTCGCTCACCCTTTAACAGCCCTCTATGGCCAGTGCGAAAGTCTGACGGGGGACTGGAGATTAACAGTAGACTGTCGTGGCCTGAATGAAGTCACACCACCACTGAGTGCTGCTGTGCCAGACATGCTACAACTTCAGTATGAACTGGAGTCAAAGGCAGCCCAATGGTATGCTACAATTGACATTGCTAATGCCTTTTTCTCTATTCCTTTAGCAGCAGAGTGCAGGCCACAGTTTGCTTTCACCTGGAGGGGTGTCCAGTACACCTGGAATCGACTGCCCCAGGGGTGGAAACACAGCCCTACTGTTTGCCATGGACTGATCCAGACCGCACTGGAGAAGGGTGGAGCTCCAGAACACCTACAATACATCGATGACATCATTGTGTGGGGTAATTTGGTGGAAGAAGTTTTCCACAAAGGTAGGAAAATAATTAAGATTCTTCTGAAAGCAGGTTTTGCCATTAAAGGAGGTAAGGTCAAGGGACCTGCACGAGAACTCCAGTTCTTGGGAATTAAGTGGCAAGATGGCCGTCACCAGATCCCAACGGATATGATTAACGGAATAACATCTATGTCCCCACCTACTAACAAAAAGGAAAGACAAGCCTTTTTAGGTGTTGTGGGTTTCTGGAGAATGCATATTCCAGGTTATAGCCAGATTGTGAAACCTCTCTATGAAGTGGCTCGAAAGAAAAATGAGTTTCTGTGGGGCCCTGAGCAATGACAAGCCTTTGAGCAAATTAAACAAGAGATTGTGCATGCAGTAGCCCTTGGAGCAGTCCAAACTGGACGGGACATTAGAAATGCGCTCTACACTGCAGCCGGGGACAATGGCCCTACCTGGAGCCTCTGGCAGAAAGCACCAGGGGAGACTCGAGGTTGACCCCTAGGATTCTGGAGTGGAGGATATAAAGGCTCCGAGGCCAACTATGCTCCAACTGAGAAAGAAATCTTGGCAGCATATGAAGGAGTTAGAGCTGCTTCAGAAGTAATTGGTACTGAGGCACAGCTCCTCCTGGCGCCCCGATTACCAGTACTGGGCTGGATGTTCAAGGGTAAAGTTCCTTCTACTCATCATGCCGCCGATGCTACCTGGAGTAAGTGGGTTGCCTTAATCACGCAGTGAGCTCGAATAGGAAAGCCAGATGGCCCAGGAATCGTAGAAGTCATCACAAATTGGCCCGAAGGCAAAGACTTGGGGAAGGCACTAGAGGAGGTGGTGACACGTGCTGAGGAAGCTGCACCATATAATGAACTGTCAGATAATGAGAAACAGTATGCCTTGTTTACTGATGGGTCTTGTCGTATTCTAGGAAAACATGGAAGGTGGAAAGCTGCTGTGTGGAGTCCTACACGACAAGTCACGGAAGCTGCTGAAGGACAAGGTGAATCGAGTCAATTTGCAGAGGTAAAAGCCATCCAGCTGGCGTTAGATGTTGCTGAACGAGAAAAGTGTCCAATACTCTATCTCTATACTGACTCATGGATGGTGGCAAATGCTCTGTGGGGGTGGGTAAAGCAGTGGAAGCAGAGCAACTGGCAGCGCAGAGATAAACCCGTCTGGGCTGCTGAGCTGTGGCAAGACATTGCTGAGCGGCTAGCGAACCTAGTCGTAAAGGTACATCACGTAGATGCCCACGTACCCATGAGTCGGGCCACCGAGGAACATCAAAACAATCAGCAAGCGGATCAGGCTGCTCAAATTTTCCAGACAGACTTGGACTGGGAACATAAAGGTGAACTATTCTTAGCTCAGTGGGCCCGTGACACTTCCGGTCATCAAGGAAGGGATGCAACATATAAATGGGCCCATGACCGAGGGGTGGATTTAACCATGGACACTATTGCGCAGGTTATCCGCGACTGTGAAACATGCGCCGAAATCAAGCAAGCTAAATGGTTAAAACCTTTGTGGTATGGGGGACAGTGGCTGAAATATAAGTATGGGGAGGCTTGGCAAACTGATTACATCACGCTCCCTCAAACTCGCCAGGGTAAGCGCTATGTGCTTACAATGGTGGAAGCAAGCACCGGATGGTTGGAAAGCTCTGCCGTACCCCATGCCACTGCCCGGAATACTATCCTGGGCCTTGAAAAGCAAGTCATGTGGCGACATGGCGGCCCAGAAAGAATTGAGTCAGACAACGGGACTCATTTTGAAAACAATCTTATAAGTAATTGGGCAAAAGAAGATGGCGTAGAGTGGATATATCCTATCCCCTATCATGCACCAGCTTCTGGGAAGATTGAGCGATACAATGGACTGTTAAAAACCACCCTAAAAGCAATAGGAGGGGTGGAACTTTTAAAAATTGGGACAAGCATTTAGAGCAAGCTACCCGGCTAGTTAACACCAGGGGATCCATCAATCGAGCTGGTCCTGCTCAATCAGACCTTTTACATACTGTAGAAGGGGATCAAGTCCCTGTGGTGCATGGAAGGAATTTGTTAGGGAAAGCTGTTTGGGTTTTTCCTGCTTCAGGCAAAAGCAAACCCATTTGTGGGACTGTTTTTGCTCAAGGACCTGGATGTACTTGGTGGGTGATGCTGAAGGATGGAGAAGTTCAATGTGTACCTCAAGGGAATTTAACCCTTGGTGAGAATACTCAATCCTGAGCAGTATGATGCTGATCACTACATAATACTAACAGTGTTCCATACGTGCTTTTCAGGATAATAGAGAGGTGATGAAACCTGAGATAGCTTCATCAAGTGGCATCCAGCAAGCTCTTCAAGATGAACATGCTATCCGTGGGCACAAACCAGAGTGAATTTCGTACCATCTTTCCTGCCCTGAGATGAGATCCTGCAATCATGAACTAAATGGACTTTTGCATATAACTTTTGTAGGTAAATGTAAACCATAGATGAGTGACCTGCATGTATCCATCTCATATATATAATCTGTGTGTGTGTAAATTTGATAGATAAAAGTAATAGTAATCTGAGCAAGATGCAAATGGTATGGAATAAGGGGTGGAATGTCCTGGTTTGAGGTAAAACAGAACCAATTTTGTTCAGTAACTTCGCTTGTTAGCTGGGCCTCTTCTAACTACTGAAATTAACTGCATATTGTGCAGACAGCGTTCACTCTCTCAGAGTGATAAGACCACTTGTTTGTAGCTGATGCCCAGACATGGTATGCAGAGAGGCTCCTGCTTATACTTATTGCTATAACCCCCAAGGCCAACCAACTTTGTTATTTGCCCCGTTGGAGGGTCAGAAGCGGAAAAGCATAGTGGAGTCCCACCTGCAGGGAGGAGCGGACAGGACAGGTGACCCAAAACTCACCAACAGGGTATTCCATCCCATCTGCCTCATGCTCAGTATAAAAGCTGAGGGATCAAAGGGTCAGCTCTTCCTTCAACGGCCGACGTCTGAGGAGGACTCTGTTCATCTGCCTGTGATCCCGATCCTGAATCCAGATCCAGAATCCAGTTCCCGTCCGTCACTGCGTCCAGCCTGGGAC
Source organism: Vanellus vanellus (assembly GCF_965231255.1). Taxonomy (NCBI): domain Eukaryota; kingdom Metazoa; phylum Chordata; class Aves; order Charadriiformes; family Charadriidae; genus Vanellus; species Vanellus vanellus. Next base: position 25,009,744 of record NC_138908.1, read on the forward strand.
TGCCCCAGTGCCAGCCGGTGACGTCATTGTCATCTCGGGAGCTTGATAGGGTTTTGTGTCTATTTTTCATTTTTTCTTTTCTTTTATTATTAATACTTCATTAAAGTACTTTAGTTCCTTCTAAACTCATAAGTCTCTTTTTCCTCCTCTGCCTCTCTCTTTGAAGAGGGGTAGAGGGGAGCATCTGTCGGTGCCATCTGGGGTGCCTCAGGTCCCCAGTAGTGGATTTTGGCCTAAACCACGACAGTCCCGTAGCTTGTGAATTTGACTGGTTTCCCTGTGCCATGAAGTCGATTTTAACCCGACTAAAGCAAGACATGTATTTAAAGTGAAATCAAAGTGTGCTAACCTTTGTATACAGAAAACAGTTGGAGTTCTTCTCTATCTCAGATCTTTGGCAGCAGAGGCATTGCTTTCTCATGGAGGCCGGCTCCGTGTGTACGTGTGCACAGAAAGGAGGAGCGGTGGGGCAGGGTGTCAGTGCACTCCTGAGAAGCTGTAAAACATTTGGTCCGGTCTCAGTGCGCAGCTGCAATAGCTGGGAAAACGGGAGGAAACCAAAGGCGGCAATGAGAAGACAGCTGTATCAGCCTGAGTATTTGATGAGCCATATACATAGCTCACAGTTAACCTCAAGTGGTAACATGAAGGAAATGAAAATGTTTCTTCTGGGGACAATGGGGCACAGGGGTGCTGACAGTTGGCCTGATGGGTGTTATTAAAAGTTGGAGACAAGTCCCCTTGATTGGCCGGAGCAGACGCCCAAAGGCTGTACTGGGTTGCCCATGGATGGCAGCGGGAGCTGTCCAGGGACGGGATCAATTGTCCCAGCAAAGGCAGTCTGGTTGCCCAGAGTCTGCACTGAGCTGCCCACGGGTGGCCCCGGGTTGCCCATCAAGAGCACCGGGCACCAAAGGGCTGCATCAGGTTGCCATAGCGGCTGCAGGGAGCTGCCCGGGCAGAACCCGGTCCCTGAGCGCCCTGCGCCCCTGGCAACCCTGCCCTGGTTCTGTGTCACACAGGGCACTGGGGACGCTGCAGTGTCTGGCAGTGCTGCCACCGAACCCCACAGCACAGCAGGGAGTAGCCGCCCTCCCGGGCACTCCCAAGCCTCTGGAGGTTTCAGGTGAGTATGTACCATTATGGGAAAGTATTTTTTATGCAAACTTCCCATTTTTGAAGGACTCAAGTGGCTTTCATGCTGTAACAGATGGGATTGAGCACATGCTTTGAGTCAAACCCCACTCCCACCCAGGCATCTTGTTGCAGCACACCAGTGTCCTCACCTTTCACTGGGCTCTGAGCCAGGCTGGGAGCCGTGGGGAGGGGATGGGGTACGTCCTGAGTCCCCTCCTGAGGGTTTGGCCTCAGATGCGGTGTGTTAGGGACATTTGCTGGCCCTCTGCATGATGTTTCTGACAACAACTGACTGATACCCTGAATCTGAAAAGAGCAGTAGCACCCACAATGCCGTATGCAGTTCTCGGTAGCAAAATCTTCACGTGTGGCCATTCCTCCTAGGGCTCCTGCAAGGCTGCTGTTTACACACCCCTCTGAAAAGACTGTCTGGGATTTCTCCTTTCCAAGTGCATCGATTTTACGTCAGGTGAGGCGTAGGCATTTTTCTTCCTTTGCAAGTCAAGAGAGGGCTGTTCTCTTGAGACTGAAATAGCTGGAGGGGGGTCAAATTTGGATATAGATCTGCAAAGCATCAATGCAAGTGAAGGTGGGGGGTGAGGATTGAGTCCCTGACCCACCAATCACACTGGGTTGGTCCAAAGGGGCGCAGCTATCGGGGCTGGAAAGGGCACTTTGAAAGAGAAAAGGACATCTGGAGTACTAGAAGATCAGCACATACGCCAACCAAAAGAAGCCAATGAACACAAGACAATCACCAGCTACACTTTCACGGGATTGACAGATTTGAGGAGAATGAAGGCTAATATCTGTCATTCTCCTGAGCAGCCATGCTTTGCTTTTCTCCGCATTTCAATACTTGAGGCTAGATACTAAACAAATTCAAATCCCTTTCCGGATACAAATGCTTGGGGTGCTGTGAGAAGGCATTTGCTTTCAAGAGTTTTAGGCCTGTACAGGTGACCTGTGGGTGCTGTGTGCATTGCTGTTTGTGTTAGAAGCTGCATGTGTTGCTGTAAGAAGGAAGGCAAGTGCAGGAGCTGACTGAGGGAAGTTGTCTTCTATCTCCTCCTCTGTGCAGGACAAGTACTTGAAGAGCAGTGGTCAGGAATGGAGGCTGTCGGCTTTCCCTTAACGGCAAGACATGCCAAGGTTCTGCCTGCCATCAACACCATGACTGCCAGCTATAAAGACCGTTTCCCGTACTACCCGTTGCCTCAGAGCTCCAGCCTCCCCTGGATGCCCAGCACCTACTCTAAAAGAGATGCCATCAAACCAGCTTTGGCTCCCTTTTCCAAAACTTCCCAGGGGATGACCACCAGCGAGAAGCTCCCTTACATTTCCAACAGAACAACCCTCTTCACCCGCTACACCCCTGATGACTGGTACAGGTCCAACCTGACCAAGTACAAAGAGTCAGAGACTTCCTGGCACAATGCGGAGGCTCTGAGAGTTGATACCACCTGCATGATTGGGGATAAATACCAGCAGACAAAGAAAACACAAGAAGAAAGCACCAAAAGCCTGGGAGGACGTGTGAATGCTATTGAGTTTTGGAAAGGGGAGCTCTGCCGTGAGCTGGATGAGATGATCGGGGAGACCAACACGCTCACAGACATGAAGAAGAGACTAGAAAGAGCCTTGGCCGAGACGGAGGCCCCTCTCCAGGTAAGCACTCTGTCCAGTGGGCTGCAAGCTGTAGCCTACTGCTGGAACAACTGCAGCCATTCAAATGTCTAACTAAGTTCCACTGCAGCTCCGCAAGACCTAGAGAGTTTTTATGAAGAGACCATAAGTTAAGTTTGCAATGTCTTCCCATCTGCTGCATCCCCTATCAGCCCGTTATGAGCTCATCACAACTCCATTTGCTTAACCAAATATTTGTGTAGGCGGAACATCCAAATTCCTGGACTGGGATACAGAAGCCCATGTCTTCCTACAACACCCTGGGGAGGTCAGCATCAAGGCTGACACAGGTGCCTGTGCCACAGCTCTGGTTGCAGCCGGGACATGTGTGCTCCCTCATGTTGATTTGATGTGTATGGTGCAGTTCGGTTGCTTGTAGTCAGCTGAAGCAGCCGCCCTGGGCACTTTGTTCCCCTGGTGTCCCCTCTGTGCCCGCCTAGAATTTCTTTTCTTCCATTTCTTGAGATGGGGACTCTCCCTATAGAGAATCCTGCCCCTGCACCGACAGTGATGGCATGTCCCCAACAGGTCGCTCAGCAGTGCTTGCTTCAGCGGGAGAAGAGGATGGGCATTGACCTCGTCCATGATGATGTGGAGAAAGAGCTCTTCACGGTAAGTTGGGCCACCCAGATCATGTGTTAAAGCCAGTTTTACCTAAACTGCCCTACAGAGGCTTTGCAGCCTTCTTCCCTACCTGGCTCCTTACTGCTGGGGAGGTGCTCAGCTCTTCAACCCCCCAAAACCTGCTGGGCCAGGGGATGGTGTTCCCCCAGGCAGCAGCATGCCCACGCCATGTGGGTATGACTTGGCCGTACAGAGGATGGAATAGCTGAAGAGCAGCTGCGTGTTTGTGTAGCGTGTGGGGGTTCTGTGTCCCTCTTCAGGGAGTAGTGCACTAAAGACATGCACGCAGTTTGGGGGCACTTTCTCCACTCCCTGCCTGTTTACTCTGGGCAGAAAGACAAGCAGGCAAGTTCTTGCTGTGTGCTTGGTTGGGGAGGTCTGAGGGGACGAGTGGCATCAGGACAACTGAGTACAGACACTGATGATGGGGCCATGTGTCCTTTACCCAGGAAGTCAATGTCATCAGGTCGTGCCAGGAGAAGATGCAGCGGTACCTGGATGAAGCCAAAGCCCAGCTCACGTAAGGAGGAGCTCCTTATGTCATGCCCTAGGGCTGATGTGCATTTGCAGTTGTGATGTGGACCCCTAGCAGACCCCGACCTCTCCCCACACCCTGCAGATGGAAAAGCCAGGCGGGCTCCCCGGGAAGTGGGCAGTGATGCTCATGGGATGACAGAGCTGCGTGGGAGGGAGCTGCGGGGAACTGGAGCGGGGAGGAAGCCCTTCCACCTGAACATCCCCAGCGATGGCTGTTGTTTGCATGTTGAAGGTCCAACAGGGCGGCCCAGCACGAGCTGGAGAGGGACCTGGCCCACAAGCAGGCGGCCCACCGCATCGATGACAAGTGTCACCACCTGAGGAGCACCTCCCACGGCATCAGCTACTACCCAGCGGTGGAGCGGGTCGATGCCACGTGAGTGCACGCTGGGCGGCACGCCAGCAGCAAGCTGTGCCCGGGATGCACGGTGCCTCTCCCTGGCAGGGAGCTGCTTGTCCCCAGCCCACTGTCAAGGCACGTCCATCCCGCCTGGAGACAGCTGCCTGAGTGGGACCGTTTCTCTCTGCTTATTGTTATTCTTACTGTTATTGTTATTGTTAACCTTACCTTTATTCTTACCCTTACTCGTACTATTCTTCTCATTCCTATTTTCTGTTGTTGTTGTATTAAACTGTCTCTATCTCCACCCGTGAGTCCTGGTCTTTCTCTTTCCCCTCCATTGAGAGTGGCTGTGTGGTCCTAGCTGCTGGCCAGAGTTAAACCACAACCTATGCTCAAATTAAAGACGGAGATTTCAGATACGTTTAATCAGTGCTGCTCCCAGGCAGGCTTCATGCCTGCCCACGTCCAGCTTCAGCACTACGGGCTTACCGGGGCTTCTTCTTCCCCCTCACCTCCTGAAGGATCTCGGTGCCGGACTCTTGGGCCAAGATCACAGACGACAACATCCTCCGCTCACAGAGCCAACGGGCGGCCTCCTCCAAGCTGCGGGACAACATCGAGAACCTGCTGGTGGTGGCGGCAAACGAGATGTGGAGCCAGTTCAACAGGGTGAACATCGCCTTCACCAAACGCATCAGCGAGACAGCCGATGCCAAGAGCAAGATCCGGACCCACCTGGCCAAGGTAGTCGGAACCCCTCCCTTTCGGTGTGTCACCGTCACTTCCTAATGACACCCCTGAGGTGGGACCCTTAGGAGTTGGCACCGTAATTTCATCTCAAGGGATCTGTTTTTGCTAGGACGTCCTCACTGGCAGCCTGGAAGCACAGGGATTGCCAGCAGAAAATGCCAATGCTGGTTGCATCTCCTGGTAGTTCCTTCAGAAGCGCTGGCTGCCCTCCAGAACGGCCTTGCTGGGCCTCTGCTGGGCTGCCTGCTGGGGGGGTTGCAGGCTTGCTTCTCCTCCAAGGACGTGCTTTCACTCTCCGTGCTCTGGGGCTGCTGCATGGGCATGCGTGTGTTTGCTTTGCCAAGCAGAGTCAGTGGAAATCAGTGATGGACACCTGCCTCAGAGCTGTGGGTCTCATAGAAAGCTTCCTGAGACGTGCCCGACACTGTATTGAGTAACTGAGGGAAGACGGGGCTTGCAGCACTGCGAGCTGATGCCACGTCTTTCAGTGAGGATCCATGAAGAACCTTCCCTCTCTGAGTTACTGTTGATGGATGATTAGTTCCAGCAAGCGGTAATTTTGGGAAGCTGGGAATTCAATAGGTCCATCAGTGCTCCAAAACCTCCTCTGATGTGACAGCAAGAGCCAAGAGAGGTTTTTCCCTGAAGAAAAATTACTCTTGGCTCTGCGCCTTGATGTGTAGCAGAATGACAGGGGTCTGAGCCCAGGGTCTGCTTATTGAACTTGTTTTGTTCTGCAGATGGACAAGAGGAAAGGGTAATTATGTAGTCACTTGAGAAGATACTTTTTAATTTGTGCATGGGTTTCTTTTTTACGCCAGACGCTGCAGGAAATCTTCCAGGTGGAGAAGACCTTAGAAGCCATCCAAAAGGCCATTAGGGACCAAGGGCCTTCCTTAAAAGTGGCTCAGAGCCGGCTGGACGAGCGCACACGCAGACCAAACGTGGAGCTGTGCCGGGACACTGCCCAGCTCCGGTAAGGCAGGAGTGTGGGTCTGGTGGGCTCCTTGAGGAGTTACGGCTGGTAGCACCCGAGGGTAGCACCCGGGAGTAGCACTGCATGAAAAATTAAGCATGGGCTTTTTTTTCAACAGTCCTTCCATAAGTGCACTGCTATAATCAAAAGCAATGAGCAGGTATTGCAGCCTTTGGGTGCTGGGAGAGCTCTGCGCCCATAAAGGAGGCTGTACACCATGGCCGGGTATAGCCTGATGGCACCCCATGAGGGGATGGATTCTTCCCGCTTGGGTAAGCCCCATCTTCTCTCCAGCCTGCTTCCCGGCAGTTGGATGTGCTCAGTTTTGAAGGACGAGCCCTTTACTCTCCAACAGGATCCTGCTGAGATCCCTTAGGCCCTTCCTTTTGGGGAACTGCAAGGAAGGGTGCCCCCTATGGAGAAGCAGAAAGGGCTGTCCTCACCTTCTCCGAGGACACTGGAAATCCTTTCAAGGACACAGTGGTCTGTTTGGGATTGCACGCCGAGGAGCTGTGGAGGAGTAGGCTGGCCTGAGCGCCCAGCAGCACCCCCTCTGAGGCACCCCAAAGTTCACCCCTCCTGGGAGCCCGTTGGGCAAGACTCCAGCTGAAGCCTTTTCAGAGCAATTGAAACCCAGCCCCACAGCCTTTGCAGCATCTCGTACAACAAGGGTTTTTTCCATCCTCCCCTTGTTTCACATTCACTTTTAGCCTCTCCCAGATGTCCTGTTTTCTTTGTGTGCATCTGTGGGCATGGGGAGGATGCCTGCACAGGGAAATCCAGGAGGGGGAGCCAACAAACCCCCCAAACCAAGCAGGAACAGGAAACCACACCTGCTCATCCCTCTTCTTGCTGGCCCGAGCTGCTCTGGGAGAGGCGGCTGCGCATTGCCAAAGCCTTTGAGCAGACTTAACCATGCCTCCCCGCTGAGGTCTGGAGGAGCTCTGCCCTCAGCTTTCCCATGCGTCTGCCAGAAACGGGGGGTCTGAGTTAGTCTGAGCACGCTGAAGGGGGAAATCCTGTGACCAAGGGGCCCTTCAGCAATGCCACGCTAGAAACCACCCCCACGATGGCACTGTTAACCAGGGTTTCTTGCTGTTTTCCAGCCTTGTCAACGAGGTCCACAAAATCAACGAGACGGTCCAGAGCCTCCAGCAGCGCCTGAGAGACACCGAGGACACCCTGCAAATGCTGGTTCATACCAAGTCGGTCTTGCAGCATGACCTGGCCGTCAAAGCCAACACACTCTTCATTGATGAGGAGAAGTGCATGGGCATGCGCAAGACCTTTCCCAGCACGGTGCGGCTGCTGGGTTCCATTTAGGCTCAGCTGAACTCACTGAATCTGTTGTGGGAGGGATTCCCAGTTTGGCTAAGATGCTTTGGAAATACTTGATTAGAGTTTCACTTCCTGCTGAAAGCCATGAGTAGAAATTAAATGATCTTTTTGTGTGTTATACGGTCTACCGGTATTTTTTTTGCCTTTGGTTTTTCTCTTTCCACTGTACTTTCACGGTGTGCCAGAAAGTCACTGAAAATACTTTGTAAGCGACTAAGAGTAAATCCACCCACGGGGATTCAGTCCTACCCTCTCAGTCGGTGATTTTAGGAGAAAAACTGTCGTGTCTGCCTCCTTTTGAGTCTGTCTGATGTGGGAAAAGCACAGGGTGAAGCCATGCCGGCTGTCTCGAATCACCTCCCTGTCCTCCACGGGCCTTAGCATAGCTTCAAGGAGAGTCCGTTCCAGGATCTTCCCAGGCACAGAGGTGAGGCTGACAGCTGGGGACTTCCCAGGCTCCCCCTTTCCCCCTTTTTCAAAAATGGGTGCCACATTTCCCTTCTTCCAGTCACTGGGGACTTCCCCTGACTGCCATGACTTTTCAAATATCACCTTCTTAGGTGATATCACCCTTTCATTCCTTGGAGGTATTTCACTGGTGTTTCCTTCTTGCCTCATCGCTGGAAGACTTCAGGTGTCCTGCAGCGTAGCCAGCACATCTCAGAGCAACAGCCTGTGGGCCCTCACTAGCACCCTGTCCCTCTAACCTTGGCGTGTCATCTCACAGCTTGTCACGGGCAAGCCTGATATTGTCCCCCTCTCCCTTCAAGCCTCGTTTTAAGCGCTGTCAGGGAGCCCTGATAGCTGGTGAGCAAAGACCTTCTTCCCCCTTTGAGACAAGTGAATCCCATCTGACGCCGGCAAGCCTGGTGCTGTGTAGGCCATCCCCTTATCAAAAAAAACAAAATTCTGTTGGTCACACCAGCCACGGATCCACCTATTAATAGACTGGGCCTGTCTGTATGTTTCTTCCAATGTCGCTGCCTGTAACTGGAAGGAAAGAGGAAAAAATAACCTGTGCCCCACATCCCCTTACCAACCGTCCCAAGGCCCTGAAGTCTCTTTTGATCGCCATTGGAGGACATGTTGCAGCTTCACCACCACACACACAGAAGAGTAATAATGGGTAATAGTCCGAGGGCCGTACCAGGCTTGGAAGTTTCCTAGTGATATCCTTAAGCTGGGGCCCAGGGAGGAAGCAGACATCCCATCGGAAGAATAAGGGTTTGGACCAATTTATGTCATTCATGTTCATGGTATGAAAATAATCTTGTATGTTATGAAATAATCTTGCCGGCCAGCTTGGGTCAAGTGCTCACGTCTCACTCCTCCTCATCCCTGCGCCTGGCAAGCTCAAAATCTCTGAGCCCTTGAAACCCACACACCATAGCCAGCTATAAAGTACATATTTTCACAAGTTCAGACACTGGAGTCTTCTAAAAGTGCAGGCTTCCCAACTATTAGAAGAGAAGTTAGTCCTGTGTCGCTCAAAGCAGGACACACTATAACAGTTTTTCATCGCAGGAGAGAGCATATTATTCTCTTTGCATAACCTCATGCAAAATGACTGCAATTCAAAGTGCAGAGCACTCAGGCCTGGTGGCCCTATCTCCCTTAAGCTCTCAGTTTCGCAGCTGCTCACTGAGTTCACGAAAAACACAGTCAGAGTTTTTATTCATTAAGCACAGTCTTTAAGGCAGCTATCTTGTCAGGTTTTGAAAGCCGAGCTCTTGTCCTCAGCTCCTCTGCTCTTCTCCTGGGCACACAGTAGCTACTGGAAACAGCTGAAGAGGCACTGCTCATTGTGTGTTGCTATCAACATATTTACATTAGTTTAGTCTAAAATACACCCCGTGATTATGTAAAGGTTTGGAAAGGACCAGGCCAAGTCGGGACAGCTGAGGCCACCTGGGCTAGTATCAAGGCTGATTTGGTACTAGCAGACGATTGTTTCTCTTTGGAAGAGCAATTACACAAAACAGTGAAGGTGATCTGAAGCTTTGTTGAGGCGGGTGCACTGCATACCCTGACCTCTGAGTTCATGATCTGCTTCCCCTCCTAATCAATGGGCAGAAATAGCACTTCTTTGATACAGTTCCAGTGACTTCAGACATTGGTTTTAACAGATTTTGACTTGACGCACAGAGGCACGTGTCTTTCCACTGAAAGAGGGTTTAGTTCATGACGAGGCAGGAAGTTGCAATAATACTGTTAGGTGAGATTGCATCCACTATGAACAGCCATGCAAGGATGATGATGGTTTTGAAAAGAATCAAAATTTTTATCACAGCTCCCATAAAATTCAATAGAGCCCAAAACCTCTGGTGCAAACTGTAGGAACAAATCTCAAGAATGTGGCAAAGTTCAAAGCAAGGAGGGGAGGAAGATTTTTATTTCAAGATAAAAGTGATTTCACCCCTTCATGTGCATGCTGTCCTATCCTCCCAGCAGCTAAATGTGTATTTCCACCCAGCCTGGACACAATTCCCCGAGCCGAGACAGAGGACAAGAGACACAGCTTTGGGAGGCCTCTGCATATCTCCCGGATGGTCCCTGCCTGGGTGAACAACGCTCACATCTGCCCCTTCACACTGGGTTATACCAACAACCAAACCACTCAAGTGCCCCTACTGGAAGAGGCCTCTTGTGCAACTCGGAGACGGCTCAGGGAAGGGTCAACAAGGAATATAGACCTGGATGCTCTGGAGTGTGGCATCGCAGGTCTGGACGGATTGACCTCCAGGCTCAGGGATCCCACAGCCTCTCTGGCAACCCACTCCACTGCTTTATGAGTCTCACAAGGATTTTCTTCTGGATTCCTGCTCTCCAGCCTGAACCTCTCCACTTTCAGGAGATGCCACCAGGCAGTGCTGGCAAGACGTTCCAAGTGATGGGTTCTGTTGTCACCGAGGGATGGGCTCTGATGTCACCAAGTGACGGATTGTGAACACGTGCCCCTCGCTGCTTAAATCCAGGTGCCGAGTCCCATCCGGCTGGTTCATACCCGCATTCCAGCTGAGCAGTTGGCGAGGCTGGAGTGTTGAGCCAAGCCTTGGCGCTGGTGTCCTGACTGGGGAGTTAGTTGCTCGCGGCAGCTCTCCATCTGTGCCCCAGAGCCCGCAAAGGATTTTCCCTGGCCCTGTCAGCTTCAGGCAGCCGGGGCAGTCAGGAGGCACGCTCGCAGCAGCAGAGGTGAGCTGTGTGGGGACACCGCACCCTGGGGAGCTGGGAGGGTTTCTTTCTTGAGGGACCTGGGCATTTCTTCCAGCCCTCCTCAGGCCAGCCAGTGACCGTAGCCTCTCTTCCTTTTCCAGCCTGACACTGGCTGCTGCAGCGCCACAGGGAGGGAGCACTTGGTCACCCCCAGCTGCCCCTAGCACGATGCAGCGAGTGGAGAGCATGGCAATGGACCTGGACAACCGCTGCCCAGTGTGCCTGGACAGCTGGGACGATGCCGCCTATGCCATGCCATGCCTCCACCAATTCTGTTACCAGTGCATCCTGCGCTGGGCTAACAGCAAGCCCGAGTGCCCTCTCTGCAAGAGGAGAGTGCGATCCATCGTGCACTCGGTGAGGGCAGACAATGACTTCGAAGAGGTTCCCATCCCGTCATCTGCCTCAGCCCCCGCACCAGTTGGCACCCGGCAGGCCGGAGGAGCGCCCAGGCACCCAGACACCCACAGCCCCCCTCGCCGCTCTGTAACACCTCAGCTGCTGGCAGTGGAGTCAGTGCCCAGGGCTCTGGTGGGCGGCCTCCAGCCCCATACCTGGGCGTTCCTCTTTGACGACCACCCGGCTCTCCTCCAACGCTTTCTGCCCTGGCTCCAACAGCAGCTGGGGCTGATCTTTGCCGAGGAGCCTTCAGCAGCCGTTGTGATGGAGGACCTCATCCTGGCCGTCCTGGGCTTCTTTGGTCTGGACGAAGAGGTCCTGGTCCGGCTGCTGCAGGTCAGCCTCCAGGATCGCGCGGCGACATTTGTACAGCAGCTTATCAACGTCGCCGTGCAACGCTGCAGCGCGGAGGCCCACCGTCTGCTGGGCCTCGAGGACAGCCATGCTGCCGAGGAGCGGGAGGGCAGCCCCGTGGCTGTCCCTCCTCCTGCTGCCTCCAGAAGGGGGTCTCCTGGCCCTGGCCAAGCCACCTCCCGCAGCCCTGCTGCAGACGATGAAGAGGAGCGACCCAACACCTCCACCGCTGCTCTTCATGGGGCTCCCGGCAGCTCCCCCGATGCCCCTGTTCCAACCAACGGGGAACAGGAGGAGCTGCATGAGGATCCAGGGGAGGTTGCCGCAGGTCCCTCTACTCCCAGCCGCAGCAGGGACCTCTCCCGTGGGGGGCCACGGCGAGGCCCGAAGAGGAGGGCCAGCAGCTCCCAACATTCACCTCAGCAACCCAAGAGGCCACCCCGCCGGCACAACTAGAACAAGGCCCCAGGAGCTGCCAAAACCAGGGCCAGGCCAGCAGCTGGGACACATGCCGGCCAACGGTTCAGTCAGAAGGGGGACTCCAGGGCTGGACCATTCCCCACTGCCAAATGTCCCATGCCTGGTCTCCTCCTCACCACATCATCTGCCCCGACGTCCCGGGGATCTGCTCTCCTACCAGCCTCTACTGCCCCGTCATGCCCTGCAACACTGGCACCCAAATCCTTCCTCCTGCTCAGAGTCTGCACCACTTGGCTCTGCCCTCTGCATCACCCCATGCTCACACCCTGCCAAGGCAGGAGCCACAAGAAGTTCAACAGGAGAAAGAAGTGAAGTCCAGAACCTGGCGAGGGACAACCCCAGGAACCAGCACATTTGGCGCGCTGCTCGGCTGGAAAGCAGCTTGGCGTAAAAAGCCCTGCAGGTCCTGGTGGCCACCCAGCTGATCATGAGCCAACAGTGTGCCCTTGCCACCAGGAGCACTGATGGTGTCCTGGGCTGGACTGGAGAGAGAGTCTGGCAAAGGAGTGTGAAGATGATAAAGGCACTGCAGCATCTCTCCTCTGAGGAAAGGCTGAGCGAGCTGGCACCGCTTAGCCTGGTGAAGAGAAGGCTCGCAGGGGAATTGATCAATGAATAAAAAGCCTGATGGGAGGCTGCAGAGAAGATGGAGCCAGACCCTGGCTGAGCGGCGCTGGCTGTCTCTGCTGCAGCAGGCAGCTATCGCAAGATGACTTCCAGAGGTCCCTTCCAACCTCAGCCTTTCTGTCATTCAGTTAAAGTATTTGAATTGCCTAAAGAATCTATATGAATAACTTCAGTGCTGTTCTATAAAGTCAATAAAGAAGAGAAAGTAGTACAAACTTGCTGACGTTCCTCAAACTCCATTGATCGAATCATTAATACTGTGAAGTTCCAACACGCAGGGACGTCCCCAAATTCACTTATATGTTCTGGAAGACTGCCTCAGCTCAGTCAGCGTGACCCCGACATGGGGTACAATTCTGCTGTGCTTATACTTAGTTGCCATCCTCAGGACACGTACCAGATGTATGACACAGGTGCAGGTTCTGCTGCTGAATAAAAGGACTGTAATCTAGGGCTGCTAAGAAAGACCCATAACAATTATGCTATAGAAGAAATATTTTCTCTCTCTTCTGCTGATCTTGCAATTTTTAGTTTAGTGGAAACTGCTCAGTTTTCTTCACCTTACTTTGAGTATTTCCCACTGTTATGCCTGTCCTCAAGGATAAAAAAAACAACAGCAACAAAATCACACATCTCTACTTCCACTATTACACGTAAAACCATTCTGGGAGCTCAATACAGTTTTGTATATATTTCATTATTTCCTTTTTATTTTATTCTTAACGTTTTAGTCAAGTAGTTCAGTTCCTTCTGAAATCCTGAGTCTCTCTTTCTCTCTCCTGCCTCTCTTTGAAGACACATTGACAAGAGCATCTGTCCTGCCACCCAGTGGCCAATCCGGCCCAAACCACAACAGCCATAGAGAATCACACCTCCAGTATCAACTCTGTGCTACAGCTCATAATCAAACCTTACCAGCTATTTAGTCCTCTCAGTTTTTATTGACACAGAGCAAGTTTTGCAGACCCAGGCCAGTTTTGTTCCGGGGAAATTCTATCTGGCCTCATCTTTCCAGGGCCAGGCATCACACACCGCAGCAGGTAAAACATCCTGTCCTGCAGAACACCCGTTTTCATGGGGGAGGGAAACAGCACTGCGGGTAGCACTGATAACGTAGACCACAGAAGCAAGTGGGCAGAGCTCCATGAAAACACTGCCAGGCTTTTTGCCACACAAGGACTACCCCTGCAGTCTTGTCAGAGGTTGCTTACTTAGCTTATAGCAGTCCACCCCTCCAACGTCAAAGGTGTCGCTGCAAGACTGAGACCCCAGAGATGCCACAGAAAGCACCATCTCCACCCCTTTACCAAAGCGGTTCCCGGTTAAGTACCAACAGCAGGAATTGCTGCTGCCCACTGCTCTGGGCATCCGCCACCATCCACCCCACACAAAGGGCCAGCTGGGTATCTCCCCCATGGGCACGCCAACTCTGCAGACTCCTTTCAGGTGTCTTTTCAGGCAGAGCAGACACAGACCAGATGAGTTTCAAGCTGAAACACGACTTTGTCATGCAGGCAGAGAAAAAAGCTCTCAGAACTTGAGAGTTTTATTTCTCAATCTGAAAAATGACACACAGCGTAGGTACAAAGACAAGGAGACGCTACAGTCCACAGCAGGAGCGGTGGTCAGGCACTCTCCCTGCACCTCTTTGCCAGGGACGGTGCTCTTGCACAGGCAGAGGTATCTTCTCCCCTCCCCAAAAGCGCACCGACCCCACAGACAGACATTTCTCCCACACCTCCTTTGAAGGAAGGCTACCAGCGACCCACCTGCAGAATTAGCCAGAGACTTCTCAGCACCTTATCATGCCGCTGTGCTTTCAGTCAGAACGGCATTTTTGATTATAAGCAACTAAGGGCAGAACTAAAGTAAATCTCTATCAAAATGCAGCAAAACCATGACACTGTTCTTATTCCTCTGGCTTCTTTCCAGAGTCATTTACAAAATACCATTCCTCTCTAGGCCACTCCTAATGGACAGCCTTTCAAGAAAATCCACAGCAGCATCTTCTTTAAGAGTTTAGCACCCAACACAGAGCTGAAGGCATTTCTCCTTCTCCTAAGAAAGCCCAGCTCAGTCTCTACTTTGCTTGTGCTCAGATTCCAGCCCTTCAAATACAAGCCGCATGTTTTAGTCATTCCACATAGGGGAATCAACCCAATATCACAGTACATCATCAATCAAGTTCATAAAGAAAAAGGCTGTTAGTAGGTGAGGGGTTTGGGGGTATTTTATAGGAAAGAGCACCTGCTCTTCCAGGTGTCTCAGCCTTCCAAGACCGAAGCGTGGAATACTAAGAACTACGTAGATACAGCATTTCCATCGCTTGAGCCTGCACTTGTTTGTGGCCTCAGAAGGGTCCGCACAGCTCCGTCATTTAAGAGAGCTGCTGCTCTAAAGGCAGGCACTCCAATGAAGAATTCTCAAGCAGTTCACCACACTCCATCATGAAGCTGCCTCTCCTGAACAATGCAGAAAAACAGGCTGCATATAAGGTGTTTCTAAGGAATCATTTTTCTGGTACTGGTTCAATAAGTCACACACCTACCTAAGCACTAAGGCTCTGCCTAAGAAAGCAACGGCACAGAGAATTGCTCACACCACAACTAGAAAGCACAAAGTTAAATCTTATCAAAATGAAACAGAAATATTGGAACGGTCAGGGGGTTGGTTTTGTTTTTGGTTTTTTTTTTTTTTAAATTTATTGGATGTCACCAGGTCTCTCTTTAAGCCATAAAGCACTGATTCAGCTGATGAAGAACATGACATGACATCACTGCGGCAACGAGCTCTGTGCTTGAGGTCTCTTCCCTCATCTCTGAAGGCACAGAGAGTCCCCACCAAGCAGCAGATCTTCTCTGTGCAACACCAGGGTGGGTCTGGCATCATCTTCAACCACCCATTGGGTAGCTGAGGCAAGAACCGTCCGGGGACAGCAACCCGCCATGGGCCTTCCCGTCCGCAGACTGAACACCCCTCCTCCAGGCCCCAAGGACCTCGGTGGCCCTACAATGGACTCCTCCTGTTGCCCCTGCGCAGCAGCATGCACCAGGCCAGGCCCTCTGACACTGTGGCCGCTGTCCTGTTGAGGCCTGGCACAAGGAGGGGCCCGGAGCCCAGGGCACACCAGGGGAGATGGAGGGCAGACCCACTGCTCCAGGGGCAGCCTTTCTCTCTGGAAGCAAAAGGGCCGCCCGCAATGGGGCCTTCAGGGCCTCAGGGGCCCCCCTCCCAGCCACAGCAACGTCCGTTGGTGACATCACCGGCTGGCCGTTAGGCAAGCAGGCAGCCCTGTGGCTGGCCCACAGCTCGCTCAGCAGCCGGACACACTCACGCCAAGCCTGCTTGCGAGAGGAGGAGGCGGCCAAGGGAGGCGAGTGCCCACAGTGGGTGGCACCAGTGCCTACATTGAGTGGGCCCAGGGCCAAGAGGCTCATTGGAAGCCCTGAGGATGCCTCCCCAGCCCAGGAAACGCCAGTGGGCTGGCGCCAGCAGCAGCAGCCCTGCCCAGAGAGATGAGCCCATGGAGGTCGACCCGCCACAGAAGAGGGATGAGGAAGAGCCCATGGAGGTGGATCCCCCCGCAGACGACACAGAGCCCATGGAGGTGGATCCATCTCCCGCAGGCCTGGTGGGGCACACCACCACCACGGCCAGGCTGCCTCCAGCAGCACGCTGTCCAAAGCGCCGCAGGACCCTCGCGGGCTGCCAGGGACAGCCACAGCGCAACAAGCGGCGCCAGCCGCGCAGACGACGCTAGCCGTAAGTGGGCAGCGGGTGGAGGGAGGTGATGGGTGCCCTCTGCTGTGTCCTGCTCTGGGCTCCCCCATGCCAGACAGAGATGGCCATAGTGGAGAAAAGCCATGCCCCGGTGCCTCCCGGTAACCAGCCAGCTTCCGTTGAGCTCCCAGTGTTTGTCAGTTGCAGCCAAGAGCCACCAGAGACAGCAGGATGGAGCTGTGCTGGCCCAAAGCAGCACCAGCAGCAGCACCCCGCATCCCATCCTTACTGTGGCTGCCTGGGCCGTGTCCTTGGGGCACGGCCAGGGTCCTCCAGTCCCGGGTGGAATGGGCCAGGCCAACTGCTGCTGTGGCTCTAGGTGGGCTCTCCCTGGGGCTCGGGGACACGCGGGCATGGCCGGGCCCCACAGCAGCAGCCTTTCACATACCCACCACTCTCTGCTCTGCAGGGAGCCTCTCAGAAAGGGCACGGCGGTGCTGAGCGTGGATGTGTGGTTGAGCCAGGGCTGCAAGAGAAGCCAGAGGTGCCTTTGCCTCCTCCAGCAGAAGCTGCTCATTGCCAAGTTGCAGTAAGTGCCTGCAAGCCCAGCCGCCTTTCCCCCAGCCCTGTCCCTGGCAGCGGGGCAGGGACACCCTGGCACCAGCCTCAGCCCCCGGGGGCACCTTGCTGCTGGATGCACCCATGTCTGCCCCAACGGCAGGCGGGGGACAGGGCTCCGGCCAGGGGGTACCTCTAGGAGGCCACCTCCAGCTCCCTGCCTGCCTCTCCGCTCTTCAGATGTGGCACCACCCTGTGCCCACGGCTCTGCCTGGCCCTGGACCAGCTGTGGGTGCTGAGTGCTGACAAGGAGGCAGCAAGAGCAGAAAAGGAAGGAAGTGATGAGGATGGGACCTCCATCATCCTCTCCTGGCCCAGCAGCTCCTGTGTTGCCACTTTCAGGTGAGTCATGGTGCCACGTCCCATGACTGGGCAGGAGAGGTTCCCAACTGGGCCCATGGCATCCTGTGAATGGCCTCTGCCCTCCGAGCAGAGCCTGGGCAGGGAACAGGCAGCACGCTGGCACGGAGGAATAGGGGCATTTCTACATCCTGAATCCCCTGGTCACCTTTTGGTGCCCAGAAGGGAAGGGCAGAAGAAGCTGCAATGCCAAGAGAAGGGAGAAGAGGCAGCTTGGGCTTGACCCAGCTCCCTCCCTGTCCCTTCCTGGTGCACAGGACACCAGAAGGAGACAAGAGAGCCCGGGTGAGCTGCCTCCCATCCATCAAGCACCTGGAAAAGGAGCTGAGCCACTGCCACGCTGTGAGTGTTTCTGTCCCTAACAACCGCTCCTCCAGCCGAGCAGCAGATGCATCGCTGCTCAGCTTCTTCCACTCCTTCTTGCCCAGTGGAGGACATTCAATCCCAGGAGCCTGGAGAAGCTGCTAGAGGTCCAGGCAGAGGTGAGAATGGCCTTTCCCCCACCCATGGCTGTGCAGGATGTGTGGTGAGTGGGGTGAGCCCCGGAAGGCAGAGGGTCCCACCGCTAATGCTCTCAGGCTGCTGGTGCCGCCTGGCAGCTTGCCAGTGGCCCTTTCTGCTGCGAGGCTGCTCTCTAACCGCTCTCTGATTCTTGTAGGATGATCCCAAGCAAGCACCGCTGCTTGCCCCATCTGTCAATAAAGGAGGACATCACCGTTCAGGTAAGTTTTGGAAAGAAAGGCAGGGAGGGCCTTTTGTCCTCCTGCAAGCAACAAGTCTGCAGAATTGAGGAGGATGCTGCCCTTCACCCTGAGGAATTCTGTGCCCATCACGCTGCAGCAGGAGAGAGCTCAGCCCTTGGTACCCTTCAACATTGTGGAGCGCTTGAGGTGCTTCCTGCTTCACTCCGTCCCCAGAACTAAATTGACCTCTGCTCCTCAGCCAGAGCCGGGAGGAGCCATGCTCACTTGTCCCTTGAGTGTCCCTATGCAGGTGTGGCAGCCCAAGGGAGGACGTCACCTGGAGGAGCAAGGGGACCCGTTGGGCAGCGGCTGCTGGACCTGGTTCTGCGGGGACACGGAGCCTCTGCTGCTGCCCACAGCTTGGAGGAGGAGGGCAGGGCGAGGGCTGGGCAGGGCTGTCGTGGTGGCATGCCGGCTCTCAGGAGCATCCCAGCTGGAACTGCTGAGCCAGAGCCGCGGTTCCAGCTGCTGGCCCCCTGCCCGTCCTGCCCCATCGCACCACGCTGCAGGCAGGGCAGGGCAGGGCAGGCTCTGGGAGCACTGGGCTGGTGGTCTCCATTGACGGGCTCTTACTCTGTTTTCCTTTGCAGCGGGAGGGAGCAGCAGCAGGAGGAGGAGGAGGGGGCTGCCCTTCCCCCAGGTACAGGGGTAGCAGACGTGGTGTACCAGGCAAAAGCTTTCCTGGAGGCACCACCCTCTCTGCTAGTCCTCAAGGAAGTAGAAGTGGCAGATACGGAGGCAGGATTGGAAATAGCAGAGGTATGGCAGGTCCACAAACACTGCAACAATGTGTCTCGTGGAGGAGGGTATGTCTTAATGAGTCCAAGGAGCTGCTGTGCCTCTTCCCAGCATTCATTGCCATGTGGCTTTGTATGGTTGTTTTTATCCCCCAGAACAGGGCAGTGTAAGTGAAAGTGGAAAGGTGGTTTCTCCAATGTGTTAGGAATGTGCTTAGTCAAAGGAAATACCTACAAAATACCTGCAGAAGGACAGACTCCAAAAGCAAAGCCTGCCACCGCAGAAGGGGGTGTTGCACCAAAGGGGTATCTGCAGAGTTCTGTCTCGGGAGGGCAGAAGAAACGGCAGGAGAAAGAAGTGGGCAAGCCTTTTCTTGCCCGCAGGGGACCGCAGGGTGTCTGCTGAATGGCCCCTGCAAATTAGCAGAGTGTCACACACCTGTGAGAACGTTGTGTTCGAAAGTGAGGCCCTTGGAAGAAAGGGCTAATGCCAACCAGCCCAAGGCACCTTCTCTAGAGAGCTAAGGGAGCAATTTGCCAAAAAATTGCTTACTCCTCCAGGGCATCCCTTGCCACCTGCTAACGCCAACATTTCTGGTTTAGGCAACCACCACTTTTCCTCCAACCGCCCCCGAGACCACGACAGAGTCCCTGTGATGTGCAGAAGATCAAAAGAACCTTTCAAAGGCACAAAGGTAAAAGGAGTGAGCTTGGGTTAAATGGAGAACTGATTGATCCAGTTGATCCTGGCTTTACCTCTCCAATCCACTGTGGGATGGAAAGGTTTGCAGGCTCCCTCCAGGAAACCGAAAACCAAAGCAAAAGGAAGAGACCAGAGGCCTGGGAAGAGGAGATGGAATGTAAACAAGAAGAAAAAAGAAGGAAGAGAGGAAGAAGACTGCGACTGAAGAGAAGAAGAAAGGTCCAGATGGTGAAGAAGCCCAGGTGAGTCCCAGGCTCTGCTGCCCATCTTTTCCAACTCCTTAAACTGCGCTAAGTCAGTCCAAGGGGCTGGCAAGGGTCGGCCAGGGATGGTGCCGTGCAGGCTTTGGGAAGAAGTCCATGGCAGCTCCCCAGGGGCTCCCGATGGAGCCCTGCTGCGTGGCACAGGCGCACTGTGCATCCCTGCAGACGCACAGTCTCAAAGGGCGTTCCCCATGGGGACAAGGCGCCAGAACCACCCCCTGCTCAATGCCAGCTGGGCTAGAAACCCTTCCTTGCCGGCTGTGTTTCCCAAAGGAAGGGGAACCAAGTCCTGTCTCGTCCTGCCTTTGGGCTTTACCAGCGTTTTCTGACTCTGTCCTTGTAGGTGCCCGTTTCCTGTTAGTGCCTGAACCCCTGTGACTCCTGGGCTCCCGCACGCCATGTTCACAATAAAAGGATCTTTTCTCTCTTAATACAGTTGTGGATATAGTGTGCATGTGTCTTTAGTTTCTCTCTTTTTTTTGGTTGAGGTTTTCATTAAAGTAATTTAATTTGTTTTTTAAACGTGTAAGTCTCTTTTCTCTCTCATCCCTTCCCTCAGAGAGTTAAACTTACTGGAGTTGTGGGAACTTGTGCTGTGTGCCCAACTGCAAAAGATAACTTATGACGCCCTGGCAGAAACGCGTATGACATATCCTGCACCACAAAAGGGGTAACCTGTCCGGCCTTCCCCACCCAGACCGTTCCTGTTTTCTGTCTTTTTAACAGACATGATGTACTCCACCAATGACATCATGGGACAAATAGCATCTGTCCTTGTTTGAAGTAAAACGAACCGATTCTCTCTTCAGTCATTTCACTTTTTAGCTAAGCCTCTTCTAACTACTGCAGTGAGCAGCCTATTGTGCAGAAACCGTTCACTCTCAGAGTGACGAGACCTGTGTTGATAGTTGATGCCAGGCATGGTATGCAGAGAGGCTCTTGCTTAGACTTAGGGCTATAACACCCAAGGGCAGATAACGTGGCTAT
This sequence comes from Vanellus vanellus, assembly GCF_965231255.1. NCBI lineage: Eukaryota > Metazoa > Chordata > Aves > Charadriiformes > Charadriidae > Vanellus > Vanellus vanellus. The sequence goes on from NC_138908.1 coordinate 25,030,339, forward strand.
TTGCCCCGTTGGAGGGTGGGAAGCGGAAAAGCGCAGTGGGGTCGCACCTGCGGGGAGGAGCGGACTAGACAGGTGACCCAAAATTGCCCAACAGGGGATTCCATCCCATCTGCCTCACGCGCAGTAGAAAAGCTGAGGGATCAAAGGGTCAGCCCTCTTTCTTCGATGGTCGACGCCTGAGGAGGACTCTGTCTGTTCGTGTGCATTTGGTCTCGATCCTGAATGCAGCCCCGGAATCCAGTTCCCATCCGTCACTGAGTCCAGTCTGGGGCTTCCCCAGGGCCAGCTGGCGAGGTGACTGTCATCCTGGGAGCTCGATACGGTTTTCTATACATTTCATTATTTCCTTTTTACTTTTCTATTAATATTTCATTAAAGCCGTTTAGTTCCTTCTAAACTCGTATGTCTCTCTCTCTCTCTCTCTCCTGCCTCTCTTTTTTTTTTTACTGAAGAGAGGGAGCGGGGAGCATCTGTCACTTGCCTTGTGGCCGTTTTGGCCCAAACCATGAGAGGCAGGTAGAGTGTTTACAGGAGAGAGAGCAATATTCAAAAGTTGCATGAAAACGGCGACTTGGCAATGTTATGGGTACGTGTAGACTCATGACGGATGCTATAAAAGATCTGGATCGGGGTATTTTCAGAAGGGCAGCTTATGAGCCAGTGTAATCCTGTAGTAACGGACAGCAAGAACGTAGCGCTGCAACAGAAAGATGGACAGCTTTTGGCAGTCAATTTTGTGCTTAGGTGACTAAGTAGTTAGATTCTCAGGGAGATACTTAGAGAAGTACTACTTGAACTAAGTAGTTTCGATAACTAGGCAGACCTGGGCTGATGTGCAGAAAATTGGCGCCCCTGCTTAGTATCTGCCGCACGTTTGCACCCTGGGTTTTCTTTTTTGGTGAGCTAAAATGGTCGAGGCTTTAGGACAAACTGTCTCCTCCCAGGTCTATCAAAACTGGACATGCCTTAGCACAACTGGGAGTGGTAGTTTTGTAATTTTAGTGAATTTGCTGCTGTTGGAGCTGTAGTCAAAATTAAGGAAGGAGTTTAATTACTTGCATAAAGGGAGAGCATGCGAGTAGTCTACTGACTTTGGTGTGGTCCCCAGAGCACGAGGGATTTGGGGACCACTTACTACTGGGTGTAGTTGAGAACTTCGTGCTGGAGAGTCACTGTCCTGGTTTGAGGTAAAACAGAAACAATTTTGTTCAGTAACTTCACTTCTTAGCTGGGCCTCTTCTAACTACTGAAATTAACTGCATATTGTGCAGACAATGTTCACTCTCAGAGTGATAAGACCAATTGTTTGTAGCTGATGCCCAGACATGGTATGCAGAGAGGCTCCTGTTTATACTTATTGCTATAACCCCCAAGGCCAACCAACTTTGTTATTTGCCCCGTTGGAGGGTCAGAAATGGAAAAGCATAGTGGAGTCCCACCTGCAGGGAGGAGCGGACAGGACAGGTGACCCAAAACTCACCAACAGGGTATTCCATCCCATCTGCCTCATGCTCAGTATAAAAGCTGAGGGATCAAAGGGGCAGCTCTTCCTTCAACGGCCGACGTCTGAGGAGGACTCTGTTTGTCTGCCTGTGATCCCGATCCTGAATCCAGATCCAGAATCCAGTTCCCGTCCGTCACTGCGTCCAGCCTGGGACTGCCCCAGTGCCAGCAGGTGATGTGATTGTCACCTCGGGAGCTTGATACGGTTTTGTATATATTTTTCATTATTTCTTTTTATATTATTAATAATATTTCATCAAAGTACTTTAGTTCCTTCTAAACTCATAAGTCTCTTTTTCCTCCTCTGCCTCTCTCTTTGAAGAAGGGTAGAGGGGAGCACCTGTCGGTGCCATCTGGGGTGCCTCAGGTCCCCAGTAGTGGATTTTGGCCTAAACCACGACAGATTAATTGGCGCCCAACGTGGGGCCCAAGCAGTGCTCGATCAGACCTGTGATAAATTGCCCAAATAGTTTGAGTTCCAGCTTGCTCAGAGATTAGAACAGACAGCTTGCATCATGTCATTCTTAGACGAAATCTTGTATCATGCCTTTAAGCAGCTTTGTTCGACCTTAATGCAGTCAGCTTGGTTTAACCTGCCAAATGTGTTTCAAAGTTCATTTATTCTTTGTCTTTTTATGCGAAGGTTTAAAGGTGCTGTTTTGGTGTGATTCGCAATTCCGATGTATAACATGATGAGTTGGGTAAGGGCTCTACCTGTATATCTCGGGCCTCTCGTGATGGATTCTGTGATTAATTATACTTTCGGTTCTACCTGGGGAATGTTTACTTCGCCCTTTGATAATTATGCTAATGTGACACCATCAGAGGTGGGGCACGGCAACCTTCTGGGCTCTGAGGATAAGGATTGGTGCCCTGTTAAGACCGTGCTTTTGTTGTCAGTTTTCCTGAATGTGATGCAGGGGTGGTTTCATGTGAAACACCGGTGCAGGGAGAGCAGTAGGGGGACCGGGCGCTGCCGCCACTCAGACCCGCGCAGCCGCTCGGCGATCTGCAGCGGCGCAAACCGCGGCCCCGCCCGGCCCGGCCGCAGCCGCCCCCCCCACCGCAACGGCACAGGCGCCTGCACCGCCGCGCCGCCGCCGCCTGCAGCGGCACCGGTACCACCGGCAGCCGACCCCCCCACACACACACCGCAACGGCACAGGCGCCTCCGCCGCCTGCAGCGGCACCGGTACCACCGGCAGCCGCCCCCCCCGCCCCGCCACACACACACCGCAACGGCACAGGCGCCGCCGCCGCCTGCAGCGGCACCGGTACCACCGGCAGCCGACCCCCCACACACACACACACCGCAACGGCACAGGCGCCTCCGCCGCCTGCAGCGGCACCGGTACCACCGGCAGCCGACCCCCCACACACACACCGCAACGGCACAGGCGCCTCCGCCGCCCGTCCCGGCGCAAGCCCTGCCCCCGCCCTGCAGCGGCACAAGCCACGCCGCCGCCTGTCCCGGCACAAGCTACTCCAGCCACTACGAGCAGTACCAAAACTACTCAATCTCCATCAAAATCGGTACAAGCTGCCCCAGTAACCAGGAAGAAGAGAAAGCAGTCAGATCGTTCCCCTGTCGCTCACGACAAGGACCAGCTGTCCCAAGACAGCTTGGGAGGGAGTTCTGAAGGAGATCCAGGAGAAGGCCCTTCTAGGGTAGATCCAGGAGAGGGTCCTTCAAGCAGCCAGGGACCAGGTTAGGAAAGCTAAAGGCCTGAAAGAATTAAATCTTGCCAGAGAGGTCAAGGGCAACAAGAAAAGCTTCTACAGGTATGTCGGTAATAAAAGCAAGACTAGGGAAAATGAAAGGAAGAGGAAAACATTAAAAATAGAAATGATCCAGAAAAAGCCAGGTCACTGAAGCCTACAAACAACTTAATACCTTGCAAATGGATAATGTTAGTTATACACGAATTTCAAGTCTTTGATCTAAAACACAGGACACAATTATAGTGTTGATCTTCTCTGCTAAAAGTTTGCTCCTAGCAAGAAAAAAAGCTCCTATAGAAAGTTCTTATTTCGGACAAAAGATGCTTAAGCACAAGGTGCATTAAACACAGTCGAACCACATCCATTTTTAGAAACACTTTGTGTCTGTTTCACAGATATTTATGGCCTACACAGTTGATTTGATTTCTCAGGCGCAAAGGATATTGCATTCTTCCTGACCTACACTATGTATTTTGAACCTGGGGCGTTTCCACACAAACAGATTGTTGAACCGAGTCCTGTGAAAGTCAGTGTGCCTCTGAGCAGGTGAAGAGCCTGCCAATACAGATGAGCCTAAAGGTAAGGATTGGAAGCCCACGTGCTTATGTTGTAGTATCGGAGGCTTATTTGCAAGCCAAGATGAGTCCACACTTAATTCTGACAGCAGGATGAAATAGATCAGCCTTTCAAGGTCCACAGGCCACTTGCTGTGCTTGTTGGGGACGGCAAACACTCCTTCATTAATGAACGTGTACAGAGTTGGAAGTTTACCGCTGCTTTACAGTTTGGGGATTTTCACTGCATCTCTTTTTTACGCCAAACTCTGTCTTTATTTTAAGAACTGCAACGTGACAGCGTCCTCCTTTATTCCCTTAACAATCAAACCAACTTTCGATTTAACTTAAACGGACATTTGTTCCTTAATGGAAAACTTTATCATAATTTTGTCAATATCGTCCCAGAGCAGTTCCGTTTACCTATACAGATCGGACCTTGCAGACTATCTATGGAAACGACATCGCAGTTACTGTGGCTCTTCTCCTTTACTGATATCGGTCAGTGCTGTCTTGTCTCTCTGTCTTACTCTTTTCCACGCTGCAAAAAGGAAAAAGCAGACCTCGAAATCAATGCGAGTTCCTCTTTTCCCCAAATTAATCCTCAGGCCTCCTCTTTTGAGAGTGAGGGGAACAGGTCTCTGAAGAGCAGCAACAGTGACACCCAGTGGCCACCTACAAATTAGACTTGAAACAGCCCTCAGGGCACAGGAGGTCCATGTTGTCTACCACTGAAAGTGAACAGCTCGAAAGAGTAGTTTAAAGTCACAACGTCCTGGGCAACCTGTTGTAGGTGACCCTGCTTGAGCAGAGGGTTGGAGTACGCAATGACCGGAGGTCTCTGCCTACCTCGGTCACTCTGGGATCTTGGATCCAAATTCTGAGATGTGATAATCAGCTGTGATCGAGTTTGCAATGTTTAGCACTGATGGCAAGTAGCCCAAACTGGTTTGTGACCACATAACAGTTATTTCCTAATAGAAAAAAAGAAAGATGAGTGTCTCTAGACCTACTTTACTTGACAGCCTTTGTCTCCCATTTATCTTGAAAACTTTATGCAATTTTCACATTGAAATAAGTAAATGAACTAATACTGTTGTTACCATTCCATAGTAAGAGAAAGCAACTCATCACAATTAATCAAACATGCATGGGTAGTCTGAATATACCCTACTAGAAAACTTGCATTTTCATTTCCTCAGACTGGCAGACTCACTTGAAAAAAAAAAAAAAAACAACCCAGAAAAATCCATGAGATGGAATTCAAGTAGGGCCACTGTAAGAGCACGGGGCCGGGTGCCATGGCACTGTGCTCAAGGGAAATGGGCCCTGCAAGAGCAGAGGGCCAAGACCCAGGGGGCTGTGCTCTGGGGAGAGATGCACTCTGAGAGTAACAGGGGAGTAACTACCCTGGGGTAGTCCAAGCAGGGTAACGAGGTTGTGCCAGACCAGAGGGGGAAGCCCCGTGCTGCTCTTCTAAGAACACAGAGAGGAAACAGCGGGTATAGCACCGGGAAAAGACAGCACGGGTGAGGATAGCAACGCCACCTGCATTGTTAGGAACACGGAGACTGTTTCTGGAGCTTTCGTGCCTTTATTCCTCTCTCTGATCACTACATCCAGACTACTAAGGAGAGGCTTCTGATCTTCCTGGGGGCTGGCACATGCCCCAGATGATGGCCCAGCCCTGGTTTCAGCAGCTCCTGGGTCGTTCTTCTAGCGTTGCTGGTGGGCTGGCCTCTTGCTGGGTGGTGAAGAGTCCTCAGGGCTGCCAGCCCTCCTCTTTGCGGGTCGCTGTGTCTCCCCAGGGGAGCGTTCCCTGCCCTGGCTGGAAGTGGAGGGACCTGGCGCAGTGTCCTCTGGCTCCTCCTGCGGCTCTTCTTGCTCCTCTGGGATGGGAATGGGGGCAGAGGCGGAGCTGCCGGCATCCCCAGCAAGGGCAGCTGTGGGGGTGCTGGGGAGCTGGCCCACATTGTGTGTGGCAGGGCTTCCGGAGGGGGCTGGGCTGGGTGCAGGAGACCCTCCCCGGGAGGCAACAGGGCTGCCCTCCCACCCCCCAGGAGCATGGATGCCCTCCAGCTCCAGCACATGGTGGGCTGCCCCGGCTGCCCGAACCTGGCAGGGCCAGGGAAAACCAGAACCCATCGCTCAGTGATGTCACTGTCCCTTCCTCGGGGACATGGCAATGGGCTGTCCTTGCCCACGGCGCTTGCCCTGGCAGTGCCTCGGGGGTTACCGCAACGCCACTGCTCATTCCATCTGCCACCTCTGGTCCCGTGCTCGGCGTCAGTGTTTCATGCCAGTCAGTGAGGTCTTGGCTGTGTCTTCCCAGGGTCCCGTCAGGTTCCGGTGGCCGTGGTACATATCTCCAGGCACATACAGCAAGAGGGTTCATTTGATAATGTCCCATGCCTCCCTGGGAGGCTGCAGGACAACGTCCCACAGGCTGTCCACGTACTCCAGGACTGTTGGCCAGCCCTTTGGGCTCCCCTGCTTCCTCCCACAGCACATCGAAGAACCAGCGCCTAAGGACAAATAGAAAGAGGGGAAGAGGCCTCCAAAGGCTGTGCCTCTCGTCCTCTGCCTCACCTCCAGGAATTCTTTTCCAGACTGGGTGGAAAGACATGTTCAGCTGCTGAGAAATATGCGCCTATGACACCATACACGGGAATGGGTGAAATCAATTCTATTTTGAAATAAAAATCTTCCTCCCCGCCTTGCTTTGAACTTTGCAAAATTTTTGAGATTTGTTGCTCCTGTTTACAACAGAGGATTTTATCTGGGATGCCCTGAATACCCCAGGGAATGCTCACAAACTCTGCGTGGAGACCAGTGATGCAACCTGATCAAAACAATTCAAGGATAAGATTACTTACCATATTGCATGGCCCTTCTCCTCGCTCACAGTGCGGTTTAGGGGGCACATTGCTATTCAGGAGTTAAAATCATTCCATTTCTAAATGAATACAGTGTGCTATAGGGAGTCTGGAAGCAAAGCATGGCCTCTACCTGTTTCTATATCCCCAGGTTCTTTATTTGAGTCTGACATTCTAACATATGTTGCCTCACGTTCTAAAGTGATATATGTTTCCGCATGGGGAAACATATAGAAAAAAGAGCGAATGCCTTGCACTATCAGAAGCTGTCCTCTAATTTGATGGTATAGTTATAACCTGCTGTGCACGTGGTCACAAAGCAACCAACAAAGACAAGAAAAACAAGCCAGCAAGCAAAGTCTCACAGTCTCTCCCCACGCTTCAGCACTGCTGGCCAGCCCTCTTGGGCTCCCCTGGTTCCCCCCACGGGGAGTCAGGGGCAGCACTTGGCTCTCTTGCAGGGAGTTTTTCCAATTTTTCTCCCCTAGCCAGAGGGCGCAAGGCTGATCACCTCTGCTCAGCACCCATCAGGCCTCATCTGGGCACTGCGTCTTGTTTGGGGTTCAGCAATGGGCCCACGTTTTCTCTAGTGCTTGAGAGAACAGACCGGTGAATGTAGCATTACAGCGTTGGTGGATAAGGGAAGAGCAACTATCACCTACCCGGAAAGGATTTGACGCTGTCACACACAACGTTCACGTCTCCCAGTTGGAGAGACATGGGTTCCACGGATGGACTACTCGGTGGAGAAGGAATTGGCTGGGTGGCTGCACTCAAAGAGTTGCGGTCAACTGATCAATGTCCAAGTAGAGACCAGTGAGGAGCGGCATTCTTCAGGCGTCGCTATTGGGACTGGCGCTGTTTAGCGTCTTTGCCGGTGACATGGGTGTTGGGATGGAGCGCACCCTCGGCAAGTTTGCCAATGGCACCCAGCTGCGTGTTGCAGTCGACACGCTGGAGGGAAGGGATGCCATCCAGAGGGACCTGGACAGGCTGGAGAGGCGGGCCCGTGCCGAGCTCGTGATGTACAACAAGGCCAAGTGCAAGGTCCTGCACGTGGATCAGGGCAATCCCATGCACAAATACAGGCTGGGTGGAGAATGGATTGAGAGCAGCCCCGCCGAGAAGGACTTGGGGGTGCTGGCTGGTGGGAACCTGCTTAGCATGAGGCGGCAATGTGCGCTCACAGCCCAGAAAGCCAACTGCCTCCTTCTGGTACCTTCCTCATCACCACCTACCTGAAATATCAGTAGTGGGTAGTAAGCTGATGTCTTAACCAGGGAAGGGAGTTTTCTCCGTATGTCCTTAATTCTGGCGCCAGGCAGGCAGCTGACTTCCCTGTGGGATGTCTCCGGTCTACAGATAGGGCCCTCTGTTCCCCTCAGAAGGGAGTCACCTACTACAATTACCTTGCTTTCTTTCTTGGTTGAGGAAGTCCTGAGGCGTGGGGGTGGGTGCCCAGCACTGGGCATCTCACTGGAGGGATCATCCTTTCCATCCTCAATCGCCTGGTCCTCGATTTCCAAAGCCCCATACCTATTATGCAAGGGCAATTGGGATGGTGAGGGGGGCTGTGAGGGGTTTCGCTTGCCTCTCCGAGGAGGGATCTGACTCCACTCCCCCTTATCCCTTGAGTTCTCTCCTTCTGCAAACTGATAAGCAAACCGATGAGTTGAGCAAACTGATAAACTGTTTGATAAACTAACCAAGGTGGAGGAAAAACTCATTCTTTCCCTGCACAGACCCATGTTGCAGCTGCTAAGAAGAAACGCCCTCCTACTCAAGAGAAAAAACACCCTCTGACTCAAGAGAAATCAAACCCGATACAAGATATCCTGTGGTTTTGCCTCTGTGAATATGGAGAAGACATGAAGAAACGGGATGAAGAACCTACGTCAGCCCTACAGGCACGGGTGCTTGAGTTGCAAAATGAAGCAGATAGAAGAAAGGATTCTTACAGGAGGAAGGCTGCTCTGACCTACGGTAGGCGATCCTACGGACCAGGTACGAACCGATCTGATAATCGTAGGTACTACGGTCAACGTTAGAGGTGCCCTGCCTCCGGCCAGGAGGAGGAGAGGGACAACCGAATTTATTGGACTGTGTGGATTCGATGGCCTGGCACATTAGAGCCACAAAAGTATAAAGCCCTGGTGGACATTGGTGCACAGTGTACCCTATTGCCCTTGAATCATAAAGGGGCAGAAACAGTCACCATGTCTGGAGTGACAGGCGGATCTCAAGAACTGACTGTATTAGAGGCTGAAGTGAGCCTACCTGGGAATAAATGGGAGAAACACCCCATTGTTACTGGTCCAGATGCTCCGTGCATCCTTGGCATAGACTACCTCAAGAGAGGGTGTTTTAAAGACCAAAAAGGGTATCGGTGGGCTTTTGGTATAGCAGCTGTAGACACTGAGGATGTTACACAGCTGTCTACCTTACCCGGTCTTTCAGATGACCCTTCTGTTGTGGGACTGCTGAGGGTTGAAGATCAGCAGGTGCCAATTGCTACTGCCACGGTGCATCGACGACAGTATCGCACCAACCGAGACTCCCTGATTCCCATCCATCCCCTGATTCGCCGGCTAGAGAGCCAAGGAGTGATCAGCAAAACTCGCTCACCCTTTAACAGCCCTCTATGGCCAGTGCGAAAGTCTGACGGGGGACTGGAGATTAACAGTAGACTGTTGTGGCCTGAATGAAGTCACACCACCACTGAGTGCTGCTGTGCCAGACATGCTACAACTTCAGTATGAACTGGAGTCAAAAGCAGCCCAATGGTATGCTACAATTGTCATTGCTAATGCCTTTTTCTCTATTCCTTTAGCAGCAGAGTGCAGGCCACAGTTTGCTTTCACCTGGAGGGGTGTCCAGTACACCTGGAATCGACTGCCCCAGGGGTGGAAACACAGCCCTACTGTTTGCCATGGACTGATCCAGACCGCACTGGAGAAGGGTGGAGCTCCAGAACACCTACAATACATCGATGACATCATTGTGTGGGGTAATTCGGTGGAAGAAGTTTTCCACAAAGGTAGGAAAATAATTAAGATTCTTCTGAAAGCAGGTTTTGCCATTAAAGGAGGTAAGGTTAAGGGACCTGCACGAGAACTCCAGTTCTTGGGCATTAGGTGGCAAGATGGCCGTCACCAGATCCCAACGGATATGATTAACGGAATAACATCTATGTCCCCACCTACTAACAAAAAGGAAAGACAAGCCTTTTTAGGTGTTGTGGGTTTCTGGAGAATGCATATTCCAGGTTATAGCCAGATTGTGAAACCTCTCTATGAAGTAGCTCGAAAGAAAAATGAGTTTCTGTGGGGCCCTGAGCAATGACAAGCCTTTGAGCAAATTAAACAAGAGATTGTGCATGCAGTAGCCCTTGGAGCAGTCCAAACTGGACGGGACATTAGAAATGCGCTCTACACTGCAGCCGGGGACAATGGCCCTACCTGGAGCCTCTGGCAGAAAGCACCAGGGGAGACTCGAGGTCGACCCCTAGGATTCTGGAGTGGAGGATATAAAGGCTCCGAGGCCAACTATGCTCCAACTGAGAAAGAAATCTTGGCAGCATATGAAGGAGTTAGAGCTGCTTCAGAAGTAATTGGTACTGAGGCACAGCTCCTCCTGGCGCCCCGATTACAGTACTGGGCTGGATGTTCAAGGGTAAAGTTCCTTCTACTCATCATGCCGCCGATGCTACCTGGAGTAAGTGGGTTGCCTTAATCACGCAGTGAGCTCGAATAGGAAAGCCATATGGCCCAGGAATCGTAGAAGTCATCACAAATTAGCCCGAAGGCAAAGACTTGGGGAAGGCACTAGAGGAGGTGGTGACACGTGCTGAGGAAGCTGCACCATATAATGAACTCTCAGATAATGAGAAACAGTATGCCTTGTTTACTGATGGGTCTTGTCGTATTCTAGGAAAACATGGAAGGTGGAAAGCTGCTGTGTGGAGTCCTACACGACAAGTCACGGAAGCTGCTGAAGGACAAGGTGAATCGAGTCAATTTGCAGAGGTAAAAGCCATCCAGCTGGCGTTAGATGTTGCTGAACGAGAAAAGTGTCCAATACTCTATCTCTATACTGACTCATGGATGGTGGCAAATGCTCTGTGGGGGTGGGTAAAGCAGTGGAAGCAGAGCAACTGGCAGCGCAGAGATAAACCCGTCTGGGCTGCTGAGCTGTGGCAAGACATTGCTGAGCGGCTAGCGAACCTAGTCGTAAAGGTACATCACGTAGATGCCCACGTACCCATGAGTCGGGCCACCGAGGAACATCAAAACAATCAGCAAGCGGATCAGGCTGCTCAAATTTTCCAGACAGACTTGGACTGGGAACATAAAGGTGAACTATTCTTAGCTCAGTGGGCCCGTGACACTTCCGGTCATCAAGGAAGGGATGCAACATATAAATGGGCCCATGACCGAGGGGTGGATTTAACCATGGACACTATTGCGCAGGTTATCCGCGACTGTGAAACATGCGCCGAAATCAAGCAAGCTAAATGGTTAAAACCTTTGTGGTATGGGGGACAGTGGATGAAATATAAGTATGGGGAGGCTTGGCAAACTGATTACATCACGCTCCCTCAAACTCGCCAGGGTAAGCGCTATGTGCTTACAATGGTGGAAGCAAGCACCGGATGGTTGGAAAGCTCTGCCGTACCCCATGCCACTGCCCGGAATACTATCCTGGGCCTTGAAAAGCAAGTCGTGTGGCGACATGGCGGCCCAGAAAGAATTGAGTCAGACAACGGGACTCATTTTGAAAACAATCTTATAAGTAATTGGGCAAAAGAAGATGGCGTAGAGTGGATATATCCTATCCCCTATCATGCACCAGCTTCTGGGAAGATTGAGCGATACAATGGACTGTTAAAAACCACCCTAAAAGCAATAGGAGGGGTGGAACCTTTAAAAATTGGGACAAGCATTTAGAGCAAGCTACCCGGCTAGTTAACACCAGGGGATCCATCAATCGAGCTGGTCCTGCTCAATCAGACCTTTTACATACTGTAGAAGGGGATCAAGTCCCTGTGGTGCATGGAAGGAATTTGTTAGGGAAAACTGTTTGGGTTTTTCCTGCTTCAGGCAAAAGCAAACCCATTCGTGGGACTGTTTTTGCTCAAGGACCTGGATGTACTTGGTGGGTGATGCTGAAGGATGGAGAAGGTCAATGTGTACCTCAAGGGAATTTAACCCTTGGTGAGAATACTGAATCCTGAGCAGTATGATGCTGATCACTACATAATACTAACAGTGTTCCATACGTGCTTTTCAGGATAATAGAGAGGTGATGAAACCTGAGATAGCTTCATCAAGTGGCATCCAGCAAGCTCTTCAAGATGAACATGCTATCCGTGGGCACAAACCAGAGTGAATTTCGTACCATCTTTCCTGCCCTGAGATGAGATCCTGCAATCATGAACTAAATGGACTTTTGCATATAACTTTTGTAGGTAAATGTAAACCATAGATGAGTGACCTGCATGTATCCATCTCATATATATAATCTGTGTGTGTGTAAATTTGATAGATAAAAGTAATAGTAATCTGAGCAAGATGCAAATGGTATGGAATAAGGGGTGGAATGTCCTGGTTTGAGGTAAAACAGAACCAATTTTGTTCAGTAACTTCGCTTGTTAGCTGGGCCTCTTCTAACTACTGAAATTAACTGCATATTGTGCAGACAGCGTTCACTCTCTCAGAGTGATAAGACCACTTGTTTGTAGCTGATGCCCAGACATGGTATGCAGAGAGGCTCCTGCTTATACTTATTGCTATAACCCCCAAGGCCAACCAGCTTTGTTATTTGCCCCGTTGGAGGGTCGGAAGCGGAAAAGCATAGTGGAGTCCCACCTGCAGGGAGAAGCGGACAGGACAGGTGACCCAAAACTCACCAACAGGGTATTCCATCCCATCTGCCTCATGCTCAGTATAAAAGCTGAGGGATCAAAGGGGCAGCTCTTCCTTCAACGGCCGACGTCTGAGGAGGACTCTGTTCATCTGCCTGTGATCCCGATTCTGAATCCAGATCCGGAATCCAGTTCCCGTCCGTCACTGCGTCCAGCCTGGGACTGCCCCAGTGCCAGCCGGTGACGTCATTGTCATCTCGGGAGCTTGATACGGTTTTGTGTCTATTTTTCATTTTTTCTTTTCTTTTATTATTAATACTTCATTAAAGTACTTTAGTTCCTTCTAAACTCATAAGTCTCTTTTTCCTCCTCTGCCTCTCTCTTTGAAGAGGGGTAGAGGGGAGCATCTGTCGGTGCCATCTGGGGTGCCACAGGTCCCCAGTAGTGGATTTTGGCCTAAACCACGACAGTCCCGTAGCTTGTGAATTTGACTGGTTTCCCTATGCCATGAAGTCGATTTTAACCCGACTAAAGCAAGACATGTATTTAAAGTGAAATCAAAGTGTGCTAACCTTTGTATACAGAAAACAGTTGGAGTTCTTCTCTATCTCAGATCTTTGGCAGCAGAGGCATTGCTTTCTCATGGAGGCCGGCTCCGTGTGTACGTGTGCACAGAAAGCAGGAGCGGTGGGGCAGGGTGTCAGTGCACCCCTGAGAAGCTGTAAAACATTTGGTCCGGTCTCAGTGTGCAGCTGCAATAGGTGGGAAAACAGGAGGAAACCAAAGGCGGCAATGAGAAGACAGCTGTATCAGCCTGAGTATTTGATGAGCCATATACATAGCTCACAGTTAACCTCAAGTGGTAACATGAAGGAAATGAAAATGTTTCTTCTGGGGACAATGGGGCACAGGGGTGCTGACAGTTGGCCTGATGGGTGTTATCAAAAGTTGGAGACAAGTCCCCTTGATTGGCCGGAGCAGACGCCCAAAGGCTGTACTGGGTTGCCCATGGATGGCAGCGGGAGTTGTCCAGGGACGGGATCAATTGTCACAGCAAAGGCAGTCTGGTTGCCCGGAGTCTGCACTGAGCTGCCCACGGGTGGCCCCGGGTTGCCCATCAAGAGCACCGGGCACCAAAGGGCTGCATCAGGTTGCCATAGCGGCTGCAGGGAGCTGCCCAGGCAGAACCCGGTCCCTGAGCGCCCTGCGCCCCTGGCAACGCTGCCCTGGTTCTGTGTCACACAGGGCACTGGGGACGCTGCAGTGTCTGGCAGTGCTGCCACCGAACCCCACAGCACAGCAGGGAGTAGCCGCCCTCCCGGGCACTCCCAAGCCTCTGGAGGTTTCGGGTGAGTATGTACCATTATGGGAAAGGTTTTTTTATGCAAACTTCCCATTTTTGAAGGACTCAAGTGGCTTTCACGCTGTAACAGATGGGATTGAGCACATGCTTTGAGTCAAACCCCACTCCCACCCAGGCATCTTGTTGCAGCACACCAGTGTCCTCACCTTTCACTGGGCTCTGAGCCAGGCTGGGAGCCGTGGGGAGGGGATGGGGTACCTCCTGAGTCCCCTCCTGAGGGTTTGGCCTCAGATGCGGTGTGTTAGGGACATTTGCTGGCCCTCTGCATGATGTTTCTGACAACAACTGACTGATACCCTGAATCTGAAAAGAGCAGTAGCACCCACAATGCCGTATGCAGTTCTCGGTAGCAAAATCTTCACGTGTGGCCATTCCTCCTAGGGCTCCTGCAAGGCTGCTGTTTACACACCCCTCTGAAAAGACTGTCTGGGATTTCTCCTTTCCAAGTGCATCGATTTTACGTCAGGTGAGGCGTAGGCATTTTTCTTCCTTTGCAAGTCAAGAGAGGGCTGTTCTCTTGAGACTGAAATAGCTGGAGGGGGGTCAAATTTGGATATAGATCTGCAAAGCATCAATGCAAGTGAAGGTGGGGGGTGAGGATTGAGTCCCTGACCCACCAATCACACTGGGTTGGTCCAAAGGGGCGCAGCTATCGGGGCTGGAAAGGGCACTTTGAAAGAGAAAAGGACATCTGGAGTACTAGAAGATCAGCACATACGCCAACCAAAAGAAGCCAATGAACACAAGACAATCACCAGCTACACTTTCACGGGATTGACAGATTTGAGGAGAATGAAGGCTAATATCTGTCATTCTCCTGAGCAGCCATGCTTTGCTTTTCTCCGCATTTCAATACTTGAGGCTAGATACTAAACAAATTCAAATCCCTTTCCAGATACAAATGCTTGGGGTGCTGTGAGAAGGCATTTGCTTTCAAGAGTTTTAGGCCTGTACAGGTGACCTGTGGGTGCTGTGTGCGTTGCTGTTTGTGTTAGAAGCTGCATGTGTTGCTGTAAGAAGGAAGGCAAGTGCAGGTGCTGACTGAGGGAAGTTGTCTTCTATCTCCTCCTCTGTGCAGGACAAGTACTTGAAGAGCAGTGGTCAGGAATGGAGGCTGTCGGCTCTCGCTTAACGGCAAGACGTGCCAAGGTTCTGCCTGCCATCAACACCATGGCTTCCAGCTATAAGGACCGTTTCCCGTACTACCCGTTGCCTCAGAGCTCCAGCCTCCCCTGGATGCCCAGCACCTACTCTAAAAGAGATGCCATCAAACCAGCTTTGGCTCCCTTTTCCAAAACTTCCCAGGGGATGACCACCAGCGAGAAACTCCCTTACATTTCCAACAGAACAACCCTCTTCACCCGCTACACCCCTGACGACTGGTACAGGTCCAACCTGACCAAGTACAAAGAGTCAGAGACTTCCCGGCACAATGCGGAGGCTCTGAGAGTTGATACCACCCGCATGATTGGGGATAAATACCAGCAGACAAAGAAAACACAAGAAGAAAGCACCAAAAGCCTGGGAGGACGTGTGAATGCTATTGAGTTTTGGAAAGGGGAGCTCTGCCGTGAGCTGGATGAGATGATCGGGGAGACCAACACGCTCACAGACATGAAGAAGAGACTAGAAAGGGCCTTGGCTGAGACGGAGGCCCCTCTCCAGGTAAGCACTCTGTCCAGTGGGCTGCAAGCTGTAGCCTACTGCTGGAACAACTGCAGCCATTCAAATGTCTAAGTTCCACTGCAGCTCCGCAAGACCTAGAGAGTTTTTATGAAGAGACCATAAGTTAAGTTTGCAATGTCTTCCCATCTGCTGCATCCCCTATCAGCCCGTTATGAGCTCATCACAATTCTATTTGCTTAACCAAATATTTGTGTAGGCGGAACATCCAAATTCCTGGACTGGGAGACAGAAGCCCATGTCTTCCTACAACACCCTGGGGAGGTCAGCATCAAGGCTGACACAGGTGCCTGTGCCACAGCTCTGGTTGCAGCTGGGACACGCGTGCTTCCTCATGTTGATTTGATGCATACGGTGCAGTTCGGTTTCTTGTTGTCAGCTGAAGCAGCCGCCCTGGGCACTTTGTTCCCCTGGTGTCCCCTCTGTGCCCGCCTAGAATTTCTTTTCTTGCATTTCTTGAGATGGGGACTCTCTCTATAGAGAGTCCTGCCCCTGCACCCAACAGTGATGGCATGTCCCCAACAGGTCGCTCAGCAGTGCTTGCTTCAGCGGGAGAAGAGGATGGGCATTGACCTCGTCCATGATGATGTGGAGAAAGAGCTCTTCACGGTAAGTTGGGCCACCCAGATCATGTGTTAAAGCCAGTTTTACCTAAACTGCCCTACTGAGGCTTTGCAGCCTTCTTCCCTACCTGGCTCCTTACCGCTGGGGAGGTGCTCAGCTCTTCAACCCCCCCAAAACCTGCTGGGCCAGGGGATGGGGTTCCCCCAGGCAGCAGCATGCCCACGCCGTGTGGGTATGACTTGGCCGTACAGAGGAAGGAATAGCTGAAGAGCAGCTGCGTGTTTGTGTAGCGTGTGGGGGTTCTGTGACCATCTTCAGGGAGTAGTGCACTAAAGACATGCACGCAGTTTGGGGGCACTTTCTCCACTCCCTGCCTGTTTACTCTGGGCAGAAAGACAAGCAGGCAAGTTCTTGCTGTGTGCAGGGTTGGGGAGGTCTGAGGGGACGAGTGGCATCAGGACAACTGAGTACAGACACTGATGATGGGGCCATGTGTCCTTTACCCAGGAAGTCAATGTCATCAGGTCGTGCCAGGAGAAGATGCAGCGGTACCTGGATGAAGCCAAAGCCCAGCTCGCGTAAGGAGGAGCTCCTTATGTCATGCCGTAGGGCTGATGTGCATTTGCAGTTGTGATGTGGACCCCCAGCGGACCCCGACCTCTCCCCACACCGTGCAGATGGAAAAGCCAGGCGGGCTCCCCGGGAAGTGGGCAGTGATGCTCATGGGAGGACAGAGCTGCGTGGGAGGGAGCTGCGGGGAACTGGAGCGGGGAGGAAGCCCTTCCACCTGAACATCCCCAGCGATGGCTGTTGTTTGCATGTTGAAGGTCCAACAGGGCGGCCCAGCACGAGCTGGAGAGGGACCTGGCCCACAAGCAGGCGGCCCACCGCATCGATGACAAGTGTCACCACCTGAGGAGCACCTCCCACGGCATCAGCTACTACCCAGCGGTGGAGCGGGTTGATGCCACGTGAGTGCACGCTGGGCGGCACGCCAGCAGCAAGCTGTGCCCGGGATGCACGGTGCCTCTCCCTGGCAGGGAGCTGCTTGTCCCCAGCCCACTGTCAAGGCACGTCCATCCCGCCTGGAGACAGCTGCCTGAGTGGGACCGTTTCTCTCTGCTTATTGTTATTCTTACTGTTATTGTTATTGTTAACCTTACCTTTATTCTTACCCTTACTCGTAGTCTTCTTCTCATTCTTATTTTCTGTTGTTGTTCTATTAAACTGTCTCTATCTCCACCCGTGAGTCCTGTTCTTTCTCTTTCCCCTCCATTGAGAGTGGCTGTGTGGTCCTAGCTGCTGGCCAGAGTTAAACCACAACCTATGCTCAAATTAAAGACAGAGATTTCAGATACATTTAATCAGTGCTGCTCCCAGGCAGGCTTCATGCCTGCCCACGTCCAGCTTCAGCACTACGGGCTTACCGGGGCCTCTTCTTCCCCCTCACCTCCTGAAGGATCTCGGTGCCGGACTCTTGGGCCAAGATCACAGACGACAACATCCTCCGCTCACAGAGCCAACGGGCGGCCTCCTCCAAGCTGCGGGACAACATCGAGAACCTGCTGGTGGTGGCGGCAAACGAGATGCGGAGCCAGTTCAACAGGGTGAACATCGCCTTCACCAAACGCATCAGCGAGACAGCCGATGCCAAGAGCAAGATCCGGACCCACCTGGCCAAGGTAGTCGGAACCCCTCCCTTTCGGTGTGTCACTGTCACTTCCTAGTGACACCCCTGAGGTGGGACCCTTAGGAGTTGGCACCGTAATTTCATCTCAAGGGCTCTGTTTTTGCTAGGGCATCCTCACTGGCAGCCTGGGAGCACAGGGATTGCCAGCAGAAAATGCCAATGCTGGTTGCATCTCCTGGTAGTTCCTTCAGAAGCGCTGGCTGCCCTCCAGAACGGCCTTGCTGGGCCTCTGCTGGGCTGCCTGCTGGGGGGGTTGCAGGCTTGCTTCTCCTCCAAGGACGTGCTTTCACTCTCCGTGCTCTGGGGCTGCTGCATGGGCATGCGTGTGTTTGCTTTGCCAAGCAGAGTCAGTGGAAATCAGTGATGGACACCTGCCTCAGAGCTGTGGGTCTCATAGAAAGCTTCCTGAGACGTGCCCGACACTGTATTGAGTAACTGAGGGAAGACGGGGCTTGCAGCACTGCGAGCTGATGCCACGTCTTTCAGTGAGGATCCATGAAGAACCTTCCCTCTCTGAGTTACTGTTGATGGATGATTAGTTCCAGCAAGCGGTAATTTTGGGAAGCTGGAAATTCAATAGGTCCATCAGTGCTCCAAAACCTCCTCTGATGTGACAGCAAGAGCCAAGAGAGGTTTTTCCCTGAAGAAAAATTACTCTTGGCTCTGCGCCTTGATGTGTAGCAGAATGACAGGGGTCTGAGCCCAGGGTCTGCTTATTGAACTTGTATTGTTCTGCAGATGGACAGGAGGAAAGGGTAATTATGTTGTCACTTGAGAAGATACTTTTTAATTTGTGCATGGGTTTCTTTTTTACGCCAGACGCTGCAGGAAATCTTCCAGGTGGAGAAGACCATCGAAGCCATCCAAAAGGCCATTAAAGACCAAGGGCCTCCCTTAAAAGTGGCTCAGAGCCGGCTGGACGAGCGCACACGCAGACCAAACGTGGAGCTGTGCCGGGACACTGCCCAGCTGCGGTAAGGCAGGAGCGTGGGTCTGGTGGGCTCCTTGAGGAGTTACGGCTGGTAGCACCCGGGGGTAGCACTGCATGAAAAATTAAGCATGGGCTTTTCTTTCAACAGTCCTTCCATAAGCGCACTGCTATAATCAAAAGCAATGAGCAGGTATTGCAGCCTTTGGGTGCTGGGAGAGCTCTGCGCCCACAAAGGAGGCTGTACACCATGGCCGGGTATAGCCTGATGGCACCCCATGAGGGGATGGATTCTTCCCGCTTGGGTAAGCCCCATCTTCTCTCCAGCCTGCTTCCCGGCAGTTGGATGTGCTCAGTTTTGAAGGACGAGCCCTTTACTCTCCAACAGGATCCTGCTGAGATCCCTTAGGCCCTTCCTTTTGGGGAACTGCAAGGAAGGGTGCCCCCTATGGAGAAGCAGAAAGGGCTGTCCTCACCTTCTCCGAGGACACTGGAAATCCTTTCAAGGACACAGTGGTCTGTTTGGGATTGCACGCCGAGGAGCTGTGGAGGAGTAGGCTGGCCTGAGCGCCCAGCAGCACCCCCTCTGAGGCACCCCAAAGTTCACCCCTCCTGGGAGCCCGTTGGGCAAGACTCCAGCTGAAGCCTTTTCAGAGCAATTGAAACCCAGCCCCACAGCCTTTGCAGCATCTCGTACAACAAGGGTTTTTTCCATCCTCCCCTTGTTTCACATTCACTTTTAGCCTCTCCCAGATGTCCTGTTTTCTTTGTGTGCATCTGTGGGCATGGGGAGGATGCCTGCACAGGGAAATCCAGGAGGGGGAGCCAACAAACCCCCCAAACCAAGCAGGAACAGGAAACCACACCTGCTCATCCCTCTTCTTGCTGGCCCGAGCTGCTCTGGGAGAGGCGGCTGCGCATTGCCAAAGCCTTTGAGCAGACTTAACCATGCCTCCCCGCTGAGGTCTGGAGGAGCTCTGCCCTCAGCTTTCCCATGCGTCTGCCAGAAACGGGGGGTCTGAGTTAGTCTGAGCACGCTGAAGGGGGAAATCCTGTGACCAAGGGGCCCTTCAGCAATGCCACGCTAGAAACCACCCCCACGATGGCACTGTTAACCAGGGTTTCTTGCTGTTTTCCAGCCTTGTCAACGAGGTCCACAAAATCAACGAGACGGTCCAGAGCCTCCAGCAGCGCCTGAGAGACACCGAGGACACCCTGCAAATGCTGGTTCATACCAAGTCGGTCTTGCAGCATGACCTGGCCGTCAAAGCCAACACACTCTTCATTGATGAGGAGAAGTGCATGGGCATGCGCAAGACCTTTCCCAGCACGGTGCGGCTGCTGGGTTCCATTTAGGCTCAGCTGAACTCACTGAATCTGTTGTGGGAGGGATTCCCAGTTTGGCTAAGATGCTTTGGAAATACTTGATTAGAGTTTCACTTCCTGGTGAAAGCCATGAGTAGAAATTAAATGATCTTTTTGTGTGTTATACGGTCTACCGGTATTTTTTTTGCCTTTGGTTTTTCTCTTTCCACTGTACTTTCACGGTGTGCCAGAAAGTCACTGAAAATACTTTGTAAGCGACTAAGAGTAAATCCACCCACGGGGATTCAGTCCTACCCTCTCAGTCGGTGATTTTAGGAGAAAAACTGTTGTGTCTGCCTCCTTTTGAGGCACCTTCTTATCACCTTCTTAGAGGAACACCTTTTCATTCCTTGGTGTTTCCTTCTTGATTCATCGCTGGAAGACTTCAGGTGTCCTGCAGCGTAGCCAGCACATCTCAGAGCAACAGCCTGTGGGCCCTCGCTAGCACCCTGTCCCTCTAACCTTGGCGTGTCATCTCACAGCTTGTCACAGGTAAGCCTGATATTGTCCCCCTCTCCCTTCAAGCCTCGTTTTAAGCGCTGTCAGGGAGCCCTGATAGCTGGTGAGCAAAGACCTTTTTCCCCCTTTGAGACAAGTGAATCCCATCTGACGCCGGCAAGCCTGGTGCTGTGTAGGCCATCCCCTTATCAAAAAAAACAAAATTCTGTTGGTCACACCAGCCATGGAGCCACCTATTAATAGACTGGGCTTGTCTGTATGTTTCTTCCAATGTCGCTGCCTGTAACTGGAAGGAAAGAGGAAAAAATAACCTGTGCCCCACATCCCCTTACCAACCGTCCCAAGGCCCTGAAGTCTCTTTTGATCGCCATAGGAGGAAATGTTGCAGCTTCACCACCACACACACGGAAGAGCAATAATGGGTAATAGTCCAGGTGAGCTGTGTGGGGACATCGCACCCTGGGGAGCTGGGAGGGTTTCTTTCTTGAGGGACCTGGGCATTTCTTCCACCCCTCCTCAGGCCAGCCAGTGACCGTGGCCTCTCTTCCTTTTCCAGCCTGACACTGGCTGCTGCAGCGCCACAGGGAGGGAGCACTTGGTCACCCCCAGCTGCCCCTAGCACGATGCAGCGAGTGGAGAGCATGGCAATGGACCTGGACAACCGCTGCCCAGTGTGCCTGGACAGCTGGGACGATGCCGCCTATGCCATGCCATGCCTCCACCAATTCTGTTACCAGTGCATCCTGCGCTGGGCTAACAGCAAGCCCGAGTGCCCTCTCTGCAAGAGGAGAGTGCGATCCATCGTGCACTCGGTGAGGGCAGACAATGACTTCGAAGAGGTTGCCATCGCGTCATCTGCCTCAGCCCCCGCACCAGTTGGCACCCGGCAGGCCGGAGGAGCGCCCAGGCACCCAGACACCCACAGCCCCCCTCGCCGCTCTGTAACACCTCAGCCGCTGGCAGTGGAGTCGGTGCCCAGGGCTCTGGTGGGCGGCCTCCAGCCCCATACCTGGGCGTTCCTCTTTGACGACCACCCGGCTCTCCTCCAACGCTTTCTGCCCTGGCTCCAACAGCAGCTGGGGCTGATCTTTGCCGAGGAGCCTTCAGCAGCCGTTGTGATGGAGGACCTCATCTTGGCCGTCCTGGGCTTCTTTGGTCTGGACGAAGAGGTCCTGGTCCGGCTGCTGCAGGTCAGCCTCCAGGATCGCGCGGCGACATTTGTACAGCAGCTTATCAACGTCGCCGTGCAACGCTGCAGCGCGGAGGCCCACCGTCTGCTGGGCCTCGAGGACAGCCATGCTGCCGAGGAGCGGGAGGGCAGCCCCGTGGCTGTCCCTCCTCCTGCTGCCTCCAGAAGGGGGTCTCCTGGCCCTGGCCAAGCCACCTCCCGCAGCCCTGCCGCAGACGATGAAGAGGAGCGACCCAACACCTCCACCGCTGCTCTTCATGGGGCTCCCGGCAGCTGCCCGATGCCCCTGTTCCAACCAACGGGGAACAGGAGGAGCTGCATGACGATCCAGGGGAGGTTGCTGCAGGTCCCTCTACTCCCAGCCGCAGCAGGGACCTCTCCCGTGGGGGGCCACGGCGAGGCCCGAAGAGGAGGGCCAGCAGCTCCCAACATTCACCTCAGCCACCCAAGAGGCCACCCCGCCGGCACAACTAGAACAAGGCCCCAGGAGCTGCCAAAACCAGGGCCAGGCCAGCAGCTGGGACACATGCCGGCCAACGGTTCAGTCAGAAGGGGGACTCCAGGGCTGGACCATGCCCCACTGCCAAACGTCCCATGCCTGGTCTCCTCCTCACCACATCATCTGCCCCCACCTCCCGGGGATCTGCTCTCCTACCAGCCTCTACTGCCCCGTCATGCCCTGCAACACTGGCACCCAAATCCTTCCTCCTGCTCAGAGTCTGCACCACTTGGCTCTGCCCTCTGCATCACCCCATGCTCACACCCTGCCAAGGCAGGAGCCACAAGAAGTTCAACAGGAGAAAGAAGTGAAGTCCAGAACCTGGCGAGGGACAACCCCAGGAACCAGCACATTTGGCGCGCTGCTCGGCTGGAAAGCAGCTTGGCGTAAAAAGCCCTGCAGGTCCTGGTGGCCACCCAGCTGATCATGAGCCAACAGTGTGCCCTTGCCACCAGGAGCACTGATGGTGTCCTGGGCTGGACTGGAGAGAGAGTCTGGCAAAGGAGTGTGAAGATGATAAAGGCACTGCAGCATCTCTCCTCTGAGGAAAGGCTGAGCGAGCTGGCACCGCTTAGCCTGGTGAAGAGAAGGCTCGCAGGGGAATTGATCAATGCATAAAAAGCCTGATGGGAGGCTGCAGAGAAGATGGAGCCAGACCCTGGCTGAGCGGCGCTGGCTGTCTCTGCTGCAGCAGGCGGCTATCGCAAGATGACATCCAGAGGTCCCTTCCAACCTCAGCCTTTCTGTCATTCAGTGAAAGTATTTGAATTGCCTAAAGAATCTATATGAATAACTTCAGTGCTGTTCTATAAAGTCAATAAAGAAGAGAAAGTAGTACAAACTTGCTGACGTTCCTCAAACTCCATTGATCGAATCATTAATACTGTGAAGTTCCAACACGCAGGGACGTCCCCAAATTCACTTATATGTTCTGGAAGACTGCCTCAGCTCAGTCAGCATGACCCCGACATGGGGTACAATTCTGCTGTGCTTATACTTAGTTGCCATCCTCAGGACACGTACCAGATGTATGACACAGGTGCAGGTTCTGCTGCTGAATAAAAGGACTGTAATCTAGGGCTGCTAAGAAAGACCCATAACAATTATGCTATAGAAGAAATATTTCCTCTCTCTTCTGCTGATCTTGCAATTTTTAGTTTAGTGGAAACTGCTCAGTTTTCTTCACCTTACTTTGAGTATTTCCCACTGTTATGCCTGTCCTCAAGGATAAAAAAAACAACAGCAACAAAATCACACATCTCTACTTCCACTATTACACGTAAAACCATTCTGGGAGCTCAATACAGTTTTGTATATATTCATTATTTCCTTTTTATTTTATTCTTAACGTTTTAGTCAAGTAGTTCAGTTCCTTCTGAAATCCTGAGTCTCTCTTTCTCTCTCCTGCCTCTCTTTGAAGACACGTTGACGAGAGCATCTGTCCTGCCACCCAGTGGCCAATCCGGCCCAAACCACAACAGCCATAGAGAATCATACCTCCAGTATCAACTCTGTGCTACAGCTCATAATCAAACCTTACCAGCTATTTAGTCCTCTCAGTTTTTATTGACACAGAGCAAGTTTTGCAGACCCAGTCCAGTTTTGTTCCGGGGAAATTCTATCTGGCCTCATCTTTCCAGGGCCAGGCATCACACACCGCAGCAGGTAAAACATCCTGTCCTGCAGAACGCCCGTTTTCATGGGGGAGGGAAACAGCACTGCGGGTAGCACTGATAACGTAGACCACAGAAGCAAGTGGGCAGAGCTCCATGAAAACACTGCCAGGCTTTTTGCCACACAAGGACTACCCCTGCAGTCTTGTCAGAGGTTGCTTACTTAGCTTATAGCAGTCCACCCCTCCAACGTCAAAGGTGTCGCTGCAAGACTGAGACCCCAGAGATGCCACAGAAAGCACCATCTCCACCCCTTTACCAAAGCGGTTCCCGGTTAAGTACCAACAGCAGGAATTGCTGCTGCCCACTGCTCTGGGCATCCGCCACCATCCACCCCACACAAAGGGCCAGCTGGGTATCTCCCCCATGGGCACGCCAACTCTGCAGACTCCTTTCAGGTGTCTTTTCAGGCAGAGCAGACACAGACCAGATGAGTTTCAAGCTGAAACACGACTTTGTCATGCAGGCAGAGAAAAAAGCTCTCAGAACTTGAGAGTTTTATTTCTCAATCTGAAAAATGACACACAGCGTAGGTACAAAGACAAGGAGACGCTACAGTCCACAGCAGGAGCGGTGGTCAGGCACTCTCCCTGCACCTCTTTGCCAGGGACGGTGCTCTTGCACAGGCAGAGGTATCTTCTCCCCTCCCCAAAAGCGCACCGACCCCACAGACAGACATTTCTCCCACACCTCCTTTGAAGGAAGGCTACCAGCGACCCACCTGCAGAATTAGCCAGAGACTTCTCAGCACCTTATCATGCCGCTGTGCTTTCAGTCAGAACGGCATTTTTGATTATAAGCAACTAAGGGCAGAACTAAAGTAAATCTCTATCAAAATGCAGCAAAACCATGACACTGTTCTTATTCCTCTGGCTTCTTTCCAGAGTCATTTACAAAATACCATTCCTCTCTAGGCCACTCCTAATGGACAGCCTTTCAAGAAAATCCACAGCAGCATCTTCTTTAAGAGTTTAGCACCCAACACAGAGCTGAAGGCATTTCTCCTTCTCCTAAGAAAGCCCAGCTCAGTCTCTACTTTGCTTCCCATCTTCCCCACCCCAACTCACACCAACACAGCGCACGTACCTCCTCAAGCAACACTTTCTTTCACCAAAACACAGGACCTGTTTCTGAAGTCAACTGCCGGAGGGACCAGCGAGAACTGCTTGGGCTCTTCTACCTGTGACATTGAAAGGGATGTTGAAGTGGGATTTCAGTAGTGAACTCAACATGACAAACTCCAGCAGAGGTAAGAAAAACACATTTTTTAGGAACTAGTTCAAAACAGGGCCCAGGAGCACCACTAAGTGTTTCAGTGCCACATCCCCCCTCTCCAGTAACACCAGAGTCGCAGCAGAACTCTCATCTGTAACAATAAACGTACGAGGCACATACTGCCTGTAAAAGCAGAATATCCAAAACTGCAGGCAAATCCTCACTGGCACAGAGCAGCACACTTCAGTCCTCCTCAGGGTCTCTGTTGAAAGGGTGGTAACTGGAGCAACGGGATTTGCCACTGCCTCCTTTCTTCCTACAGAAGAAAGCTATCGAGTATTGCCATACATTTGCCTTTCTGCTCTGGCAGAGCCCTTTCTTCCGCAGGCCTCTCTGAAGTCCTTGGGAAGTGCGGAGTGCCCACAGCTCTCCTGTTCCACCCCCAGCGCTGGAGGCAACCCAGGGGAGAATTAGAGCAGTCGAGAAGCTGCTCTGGCTTGCGTTGCTGTGTGAACGCATGCCGACCACCTCCACAGACGCAAGGCTAATGGCAACCCACCAGCAAGGAACGCTTCTTGCACCAGCCTTCTTCAATACCTACATACTTTTGTGGGCCTAAGCCCAGGTCTCCCATGACAATTTTCATTAAGCTGCATTCTAAGTGATGATTTTTCAAAACACTCTGGAGATTGTCCTTTCTTAGCAGCTTTCTAACTGCTCAATCAATGCAAAGTATTATTTTTCCCACACAAATGGAAACTCATTGGTCTCAACCTGATATTACTCGGTGTTCCTCAAGAGTATCAGCCTTTTCTCCCAGCTGACACTTCAAGAGCAGATGCAGCAGCTCAGCCATTTCCCCAAGAAATTCTACACAAATTTGCAGTACCTGGAACTAGGTGCCTACACAGAAGTCACATCTCATGGGAAAACACACGTTTAAGGCCATCCCTCACACTCTGGTGTTGCTGGCCTTCTTTTGCATACATTTGTTTTCCTAGGTATAAGGATTAACAAAACCATGAATCATTTGGGTCAGTCTGCCACACCCTGCAGGTAATACTGCATAGCATGTTTTCCAAGTGTTCACGGCCCTGGGAGTCACGCTTGCCCACATTGAACAATAAATGCTCAATAATGCCCAGATCACAAAGCCAATACGCTGCTTGTGTGCACCAAATAGAAGGCAAAAGCACAGGAACTCCTATGCAACAAGGGTCCGAAGAAGCAGAAGAAGCTGCAAGTCGAAACCTGAGTCATCAGATCCCAAATTTGGTCCAGTTGTTTTGTGAGTACGAGTAGCAATGAAGACACACAGAGCGACAAACACAGCAATCCTCTTGGTGTCTTCAGGAAGAACCTAAATCATTAGGCACAGTCAGAAATGGTGAGCGTCCTCAGATCATGTGCCTGAGCTCAAAAAGGAAACGTTTCTCCTCCAGACTGGCACAACCTGTGGAAATAAGACTATCAGGAATGCTGCTGAGAAGGAGAGAGATTAAGATGGGCAGATCAAAAGTCAGCATGTTGCACCTTAACCTGCGGAGGGACAAGGGCAAAAGGTTACAGAATTTGCAAACGCGTGCTCAGGGAACAAAGAAATACTGGAAGCAAAGCCGCGGCTCCCCAAGGCTTGTGTCCTGGGCTCATGGGAAGGAAGCACGGCTAGCAGCTTGGAAACCTGCCAACCTGATGCTCAGGCTTTCCTGAGATAAGGCTCCAAGGCAATCCTCAACAGCTGTCTTTTCCCTCTACTTCCAGGAGCTGCAACAACAGAGAGGAAAGAAGGAGGAGAGAGACAATGGAGGAAAGAGGAATGAAACCAAGCTCACCAAGTGCCAAGGTATAGCCATCCCTGCTGAAAGGAGCACTCCCCCATTGTTTAAATCCTTCCTTTCTGCTCCTTGGCTCCGTCAGGATCCTGCCAGCCTGTGCTTTCAGCAGCAGCCTTTCTCTCCCGGGTGAAAGCAGAGCGCTCCAGCTCGCTCTTAGCTGCCCTTGAGCATCTGCCCGTGACAGCACACACACCCAACTTCACGCATCTCCTGCCACGGGCAGCCGAATCCCAGAGGCGTGCATGCAGCAGCTCTCTTCTCCCCCAAACACTCTTGCTGGCATGTTACCCACCTGCCTACTCAGAGGTCGACAACTGCTTAGAGGGTCTGCTATCTTAACCGGCAGTCAAGTAGTGCCAGACCATCCAGTCCACAAGCCAGCTGTAGCTCGCAAATCTCTGGGTGGGGGTTCAGCACACAAGTAAAAATTTTGCTGCCACCCACCCACTGATGCTCCGTGGATTCCCTCCTGTGCTGCAGCCCTGACTTCTGTGGCTCCCTTTGCTCAGGGGCACTTCAGACTTGCAGCAAATTGTGCTCAGATTCCAGCCCTTCAAATACAAGCCGCATGTTTTAGTCATTCCACATAGGGGAATCAACCCAAGATCACAGTACATCATCAATCAAGTTCATAAAGAAAAAGGCTGTTAGTAGGTGAGGGGTTTGGGGGTATTTTATAGGAAAGAGCACCTGCTCTTCCAGGTGTCTCAGCCTTCCAAGACCGAAGCGTGGAATACTAAGAACTACGTAGATACAGCATTTCCATCGCTTGAGCCTGCACTTGTTTGTGGCCTCAGAAGGGTCCGCACAGCTCCGTCATTTAAGAGAGCTGCTGCTCTAAAGGCAGGCACTCCAATGAAGAATTCTCAAGCAGTTCACCACACTCCATCATGAAGCTGCCTCTCCTGAACAATGCAGAAAAACAGGCTGCATATAAGGTGTTTCTAAGGAATCATTTTTCTGGTACTGGTTCAATAAGTCACACACGTACCTAAGCACTAAGGCTCTGCCTAAGAAAGCAACGGCACAGAGAATTGCTCACACCACAACTAGAAAGCACAAAGTTAAATCTTATCAAAATGAAATGGAAATATTGGAACGGTCAGGGGGTTGGGTTTGTTTTTGGTTTTTTTTTTTTTTAAATTTATTGGATGTCACCAGGTCTCTCTTTAAGCCATAAAGCACTGATTCAGCTGATGAAGAACATGACATGACATCACTGAGGCAACGAGCTCTGTGCTTGAGTTCTCTTCCCTCATCTCTGAAGGCACAGAGAGTCCCCACCAAGCAGCAGATCTTCTCTGTGCAACACCAGGGTGAGTCTGGCGTCATCTTCAACCACCCATTGGGTAGCTGAGGCAAGAACCGGCCGGGGACAGCAACCCGCCATGGGCCTTCCCGTCCGCAGACTGAACACCCCTCCTCCAGGCCCCAAGGACCTCGGTGGCCCTACAATGGACTCCTCCTGTCACCCCTGCGCAGCAGCATGCACCAGGCCAGGCCCTCTGACACTGTGGCCGCTGTCCTGTTGAGGCCTGGCACAAGGAGGGGGCTGGAGCCCAGGGCACACCAGGGGACATGGAGGGCAGACCCACTGCTCCAGGGGCAGCCTTTCTCTCTGGAAGCAAAAGGGCCGCCCTCAATGGGGCCTTCAGGGCCTCAGGGGCCCCCCTCCCAGCCACAGCAACGTCCGTTGGTGACATCACCGGCTGGCCGTTAGGCAAGCAGGCAGCCCTGTGGCTGGCCCACAGCTCGCTCAGCAGCCAGGCACACTCACGCCAAGCCTGCTTGCGAGAGGAGGAGGCGGCCAAGGGAGGCGAGTGCCCACAGTGGGTGGCACCAGTGCCTACATTGAGTGGGCCCAGGGCCAAGAGGCTCATTGGAAGCCCTGAGGATGCCTCCCCAGCCCAGGAAACGCCAGTGGGCTGGTGCCAGCAGCAGCAGCCCTGGCCGGCGAGATGAGCCCATGGAGGTCGACCCACCAGAGAAGAGGGATGAGGAAGAGCCCATGGAGGTGGATCCCCCCGCAGATGACACAGAGCCCATGGAGGTGGATCCATCTCCCGCAGGCCTGGTGGGGCACACCACCACCACGGCCAGGCTGCCTCCAGCAGCACGCTGTCCAAAGCGCCGCAGGACCCTCGCGGGCTGCCAGGGACAGCCACAGCGCAACAAGCGGCGCCAGCCGCGCAGACGACGCTAGCCGTAAGTGGGCAGCGGATGGAGGGAGGTGATGGGTGCTCTCTGCTGTGTCCTGCTCTGGGCTCCCCCGTGCCAGACAGAGATGGCCATAGTGGAGAAAAGCCATGCCCCGGTGCCTCCCGGTAACCACCCAGCTTCCGTTGAGC
Source organism: Vanellus vanellus (assembly GCF_965231255.1). NCBI lineage: Eukaryota > Metazoa > Chordata > Aves > Charadriiformes > Charadriidae > Vanellus > Vanellus vanellus. The sequence goes on from NC_138908.1 coordinate 25,059,668, forward strand.
TCCCAGTGTTTGTCAGTTGCAGCCAAGAGCCACCAGAGACAGCAGGATGGAGCTGTGCTGGCCCAAAGCAGCACCAGCAGCAGCACCCCGCATCCCATCCTTACTGTGGCTGCCTGGGCCGTGTCCTTTGGGCACGGCCAGGGTCCTCCAGTCCCGGGTGGAATGGGCCAGGCCAACTGCTGCTGTGGCTCTAGGTGGGCTCTCCCTGGGGCTCGGGGACACGTGGGCATGGCCGGGCCCCACAGCAGCAGCCTTTCACATACCCACCACTCTCTGCTCTGCAGGGAGCCTCTCAGAAAGGGCACGGCGGTGCTGAGCGTGGATGTGTGGTTGAGCCAGGGCTGCAAGAGAAGCCAGAGGTGCCTTTGCCTCCTCCAGCAGAAGCTGCTCATTGCCAAGTTGCAGTAAGTGCCTGCAAGCCCAGCCGCCTTTCCCCCAGCCCTGTCCCTGGCAGCGGGGCAGGGACACCCTGGCACCAGCCTCAGCCCCCGGGGGCACCTTGCTGCTGGATGCACCCATGTCTGCCCCAACGGCAGGCGGGGGACAGGGCTCCGGCAGGCTCCACCTCCAGCTCCCTGCCTGCCTCTCCGCTCTTCAGATGTGGCACCACCCTGCGCCCACAGCTCTGCCTGGCCCTGGACCAGCTGTGGGTGCTGAGTGCTGACAAGGAGGCAGCAAGAGCAGAAAAGGAAGGAAGTGATGAGGATGGGACCTCCATCATCCTCTCCTGGCCCAGCAGCTCCTGTGTTGCCACTTTCAGGTGAGTCATGGTGCCACGTCCCATGACTGGGCAGGAGAGGTTCCCAACTGGGCCCATAGCATCCTGTGAATGGCCTCTGCCCTCCGAGCAGAGCCTGGGCAGGGAACAGGCAGCACGCTGGCACATAGGAATAGGGGCATTTCTACATCCTGAATCCCCTGGTCACCTTTTGGTGCCCAGAAGGGAAGGGCAGAAGAAGCTGCAATGCCAAGAGAGGGGAGAAGAGGCAGCTTGGGCTTCACCCAGCTCCCTCCCTGTCCCTTCCTGGTGCACAGGACACCAGAAGGAGACAAGAGAGTCCGGGTGAGCTGCCTCCCATCCATCAAGCACCTGGAGAAGGAGCTGAGCCGCTGCCACGCTGTGAGTGTTTCTGTCCCTGAGCACTGCTCTTCCAGCCGAGCAGCAGATGCATCGCTGCTCAGCTTCTTCCACTCCTTCTTGCCCAGTGGAGGACATTCAATCCCAGGAGCCTGGAGAAGCTGCTAGAGGTCCAGGCAGAGGTGAGAATGGCCTTTCCCCCACCGCTGGCTGTGCCAGGATGTGTGGTGAGTGGGGTGAGCCCCAGAAGGCAGAGAGTCCCACCGCTAATGCTCTCAGGCTGCTGGTGCCGCCTGGCAGCTTGCCAGTGGCCCTTTCTGCTGCGAGGCTGCTCTCTAACCGCTCTCTGATTCTTGTAGGATGATCCCAAGCAAGCACCGCTGCTTGCCCCATCTGTCAATAAAGGAGGACATCACCGCTCAGGTAAGTTTTGGAAAGAAAGGCAGGGAGGGCCTTTTGTCCTCCTGCAAGCGGCACGTCTGCAGAATTGAGGATGCTGCTGCCCTTCACCCGGAGGAAGTCTGTGCCCATCACGCTGCAGCAGGAGAGAGCTCAGCCCTTGGTACCCTTCGACATTGCGGAGCGCTTGAGGTGCTTCCTGCTTCACTCCGTCCCCAGAACTAAATTGGCCTCTGCTCCTCGGCCAGAGCCGGGAGGAGCCATGCTCACTTGTCCCTTGAGTGTCCCTATGCAGGTGTGGCAGCCCAAGGGAGGATGTCACCTGGAGGAGCAAGGGGACCCGCTGGGCAGCGGCTGCTGGACCTGGTTCTGCGGGGACACGGAGCCTCTGCTGCTGCCCACAGCTTGGAGGAGGAGGGCAGGGCAAGGGCTGGGCAGGGCTGTCATGGTGGCATGCCAGCTCTCAGGAGCATCCCAGCTGGAACTGCTGAGCCAGAGCCGCGGTTCCAGCTGCTGGCCCCCTGCCCGTCCTGCCCCATCGCACCACGCTGCAGGCAGGGCAGGGCAGGGCAGGCTCTGGGAGCGCTGGGCTGGTGGTCTCCATTGACGGGCTCTTACTCTGTTTTCCTTTGCAGCGGGAGGGAGCAGCAGCAGCAGGAGGAGGAGGGGGCTGCCCTTCCCCCAGGTACAGGGGTAGCAGCCGTGGTGCACCAGGCAAAAGCTTTCCTGGAGGCACCACCCTCTCTGCTAGTCCTCAAGGAAGTAGAAGTGGCAGATACGGAGGCAGGATTGGAAATAGCAGAGGTATGGCAGGTCCACAAACACTGCAACAATGTGTCTCGTGGAGGAGGGTATGTCTTAATGAGTCCAAGGAGCTGCTGTGCCTCTTCCCAGCATTCATTGCCATGTGGCTTTGTATGGTTTTTTTTTATCCCCCAGAACAGGGCAGTGTAAGTGAAAGTGGAAAGGTGGTTTCTCCAATGCGTTAGGAATGTGCTTATTCAAAGGAAATACCTACAAAATACCTGCAGAAGGACAGACTCCAAAAGCAAAGCCTGCCACCGCAGAAGGGGGTGTTGCACCAAAGGGGTATCTGCAGAGTTCTGTCTCGGGAGGGCAGAAGAAACGGCAGGAGAAAGAAGTGGGCAAGCCTTTTCTTGCCCGCAGGGGACCGCAGGGTGTCTGCTGAATGGCCCCTGCAAATTAGCAGAGTGTCACACACCTGTGAGAACGTTGTGTTCGAAAGTGAGGCCCTTGGAAGAAAGGGCTAATGCCAACCAGCCCAAGGCACCTTCTCTAGAGAGCTAAGGGAGCAATTTGCCAAAAAATTGCTTACTCCTCCAGGGCATCCCTTGCCACCTGCTAACGCCAACATTTCTGGTTTAGGCAACCACCACTTTTCCTCCAACCGCCCCCGAGACCACGACAGAGTCCCTGCGATGTGCAGAAGATCAAAAGAACCTTTCAAAGGCACAAAGGTAAAAGGAGTGAGCTTGGGTTAAATGGAGAACTGATTGATCCAGTTGATCCTGGCTTTACCTCTCCAATCCACTGTGGGATGGAAAGGTTTGCAGGCTCCCTCCAGGAAACCGAAAACCAAAGCAAAAGGAAGAGACCAGAGGCCTGGGAAGAGGAGATGGAATGTAAACAAGAAGAAAAAAGAAGGAAGAGAGGAAGAAGACTGCGACTGAAGAGAAGAAGAAAGGTCCAGATGGTGAAGAAGCCCAGGTGAGTCCCAGGCTCTGCTGCCCATCTTTCCCAACTCCTTAAACTGCGCTAAGTCAGTCCAAGGGGCTGGCAAGGGTCGGCCAGGGATGGTGCCGTGCAGGCTTTGGGAAGAAGTCCATGGCAGCTCCCCAGGGGCTCCCGACGGAGCCCTGCTGCGTGGCACAGGCGCACTGTGCATCCCTGCAGACGCACAGTCTCAAAGGGCGTTCCCCATGGAGACAAGGCGCCAGAACCACCCCCTGCTCAATGCCAGCTGGGCTAGAAACCCTTCCTTGCCGGCTGTGTTTCCCAAAGGAAGGGGAACCAAGTCCTGTCTCGTCCTGCCTTTGGGCTTTACCAGCGTTTTCTGACTCTGTCCTTGTAGGTGCCCGTTTCCTGTTAGTGCCTGAACCCCTGTGACTCCTGGGCTCCCGCACGCCATGTTCACAATAAAAGGATCTTTTCTCTCTTAATACAGTTGTGGATATAGTGTGCATGTGTCTTTAGTTTCTCTCTTTTTTTTGGTTGAGGTTTTCATTAAAGTAATTTAATTTGTTTTTTAAACGTGTAAGTCTCTTTTCTCTCTCATCCCTTCCCTCAGAGAGTTAAACTTACTGGAGTTGTGGGAACTTGTGCTGTGTGCCCAACTGCAAAAGATAACTTATGACGCCCTGGCAGAAACGCGTATGACATATCCTGCACCACAAAAGGGGTAACCTGTCCGGCCTTCCCCACCCAGACCGTTCCTGTTTTCTGTCTTTTTAACAGACATGATGTACTCCACCAATGACATCATGGGACAAATAGCATCTGTCCTTGTTTGAAGTAAAACGGAACCGATTCTCTCTTCAGTCACTTCACTTTTTAGCTAAGCCTCTTCTAACTACTGCAGTGAGCAGCCTATTGTGCAGAAACCGTTCACTCTCAGAGTGACGAGACCTGTGTTGATAGTTGATGCCAGGCATGGTATGCAGAGAGGCTCTTGCTTAGACTTAGGGCTATAACACCCAAGGGCAGATAACGTGGTTATTTGCCCCGTTGGAGGGTGGGAAGCGGAAAAGCGCAGAGGGGTCGCACCTGCGGGGAGGAGCGGACTAGACAGGTGACCCAAAATTGCCCAACAGGGGATTCCATCCCATCTGCCTCACGCGCAGTAGAAAAGCTGAGGGATCAAAGGGTCAGCCCTCTTTCTTCGATGGTCGACGCCTGAGGAGGACTCTGTCTGTTCGTGTGCATTTGGTCTCGATCCTGAATGCAGCTCCGGAATCCAGTTCCCATCCGTCACTGAGTCCAGTCTGGGGCTTCCCCAGGGCCAGCTGGCGAGGTGACTGTCATCCTGGGAGCTCGATACGGTTTTCTATACATTTCATTATTTCCTTTTTACTTTTCTATTAATATTTCATTAAAGCCGTTTAGTTCCTTCTAAACTCGTATGTCTCTCTCTCTCTCTCTCTCTCCTGCCTCTCTTTTTTTTTTTACTGAAGAGAGGGAGCGGGGAGCATCTGTCACTTGCCTTGTGGCCGTTTTGGCCCAAACCATGAGAGGCAGGTAGAGTGTTTACAGGAGAGAGAGCAATATTCAAAAGTTGCATGAAAACGGCGACTTGGCAATGTTATGGGTACGTGTAGACTCATGACGGATGCTATAAAAGATCTGGATCGGGGTATTTTCAGAAGGGCAGCTTATGAGCCAGTGTAATCCTGTAGTAACGGACAGCAAGAACGTAGCGCTGCAACAGAAAGATGGACAGCTTTTGGCAGTCAATTTTGTGCTTAGGTGTCTAAGTAGTTAGATTCTCAGGGAGATACTTAGAGAAGTACTACTTGAACTAAGTAGTTTCGATAACTAGGCAGACCTGGGCTGATGTGCAGAAAATTGGCGCCCCTGCTTAGTATCTGCCGCACGTTTGCACCCTGGGTTTTCTTTTTTGGGACAAACTGTCTCCTCCCATGTCTATCAAAACTGGACATGCCTTAGCGCAACTGGGAGTGGTAGTTTTGTAATTTTAGTGAATTTGCTGCTGTTGGAGCTGTAGTCAAAATTAAGGAAGGAGTTTAATTACTTGCATAAAGGGAGAGCATGCGAGTAATCTACTGACTTTGGTGTGGTCCCCAGAGCACGAGGGATTTGGGGACCACTTACTACTGGGTGTAGTTGAGAACTTCGTGCTGGAGAGTCACTGTCCTGGTTTGAGGTAAAACAGAACCAATTTTGTTCAGTAACTTCACTTCTTAGCTGGGCCTCTTCTAACTACTGAAATTAACTGCATATTGTGCAGACAATGTTCACTCTCAGAGTGATAAGACCAATTGTTTGTAGCTGATGCCCAGACATGGTATGCAGAGAGGCTCCTGTTTATACTTATTGCTATAACCCCCAAGGCCAACCAACTTTGTTATTTGCCCCGTTGGAGGGTCGGAAGCGAAAAAGCATAGTGGAGTCCCACCTGCAGGGAGGATCGGACAGGACAGGTGACCCAAAACTCACCAACAGGGTATTCCATCCCATCTGCCTCATGCTCAGTATAAAAGCTGAGGGATCAAAGGGTCAGCTCTTCCTTCAACGGCCGACGTCTGAGGAGGACTCTGTTTGTCTGCCTGTGATCCCGATCCTGAATCCAGATCCAGAATCCAGTTCCCGTCCGTCACTGCGTCCAGCCTGGGACTGCCCCAGTGCCAGCAGGTGATGTGATTGTCACCTCGGGAGCTTGATACGGTTTTGTATGTATTTTTCATTATTCCTTTTTATATTATTAATAATATTTCATCAAAGTACTTTAGTTCCTTCTAAACTCATAAGTCTCTTTTTCCTCCTCTGCCTCTCTTTGAAGAAGGGTAGAGGGGAGCACCTGTCGGTTCCATCTGGGGTGCCACAGGTCCCCAGTAGTGGATTTTGGCCTAAACCACGCCAGATTAATTGGCGCCCAACGTGGGGCCCGAGCAGTGCTCGATCAGACCTGTGATAAATTGCCCAAATAGTTTGAGTTCCAGCTTGCTCAGAGATTAGAACAGACAGCTTGCATCATGTCATTCTTAGACGAAATCTTGTATCATGCCTTTAAGCAGCTTTGTTCGACCTTAATGCAGTCAGCTTGGTTTAACCTGCCAAATGTGTTTCAAAGTTCATTTATTCTTTGGCTTTTTATGTGAAGGTTTAAAGGTGCTGTTTTGGTGTGGTTCGCAATTCAGATGTATAACACGATGAGTTGGGTAAGGGCTCTACCTGTATATCTCGGGCCTCTCGTGATGGATTCTGTGATTAATTATACTTTCGGTTCTACCTGGGGAATGTTTACTTCGCCCTTTGATAATTATGCTAATGTGACACCATCAGAGGTGGGGCACGGCAACCTTCTGGGCTCTGAGGATAAGGATTGGTGCCCTGTTAAGACCGTGCTTTTGTTGTCAGTTTTCCTGAATGTGATGCAGGGGTGGTTTCATGTGAAACACCGGTGCAGGGAGAGCAGTAGGGGGACCGGGCGCTGCCGCCACTCAGACCCGCGCAGCCGCTCGGCGATCTGCAGCGGCGCAAACCGCGGCCCCGCCCGGCCCGGCCGCAGCCGCCCCCCCCACCGCAACGGCACAGGCGCCTGCACCGCCGCGCCGCCGCCGCCTGCAGCGGCACCGGTACCACCGGCAGCCGACCCCCCCCCACACGCACACCGCAACGGCACAGGCGCCTCCGCCGCCTGCAGCGGCACCGGTACCACCGGCAGCCGACCCCCCACACACACACCGCAACGGCACAGGCGCCTCCGCCGCCTGCAGCGGCACCGGTACCACCGGCAGCCGACCCCCCCCACACACACCGCAACGGCACAGGCGCCTCCGCCGCCTGCAGCGGCACCGGTACCACCGGCAGCCGACCCCCCCACACACACACCGCAACGGCACAGGCGCCTCCACCGCCCGTCCCGGCGCAAGCCCTGCCCCCGCCCTGCAGCGGCACAAGCCACGCCGCCGCCTGTCCCGCCACAAGCTACTCCAGCCACTACGAGTGTGATAAACTCAGTATCGTTTGTTCACCAAACCTAAAAACTTACATTTCCACAAGAAGGCAACTGCTTAACAAGAGGTGGCAAGATGGCCAACATTTTACTGTGTAAACAAGATATGCATGATTGTGCAGGCAAAACTAAGCTGCAGGGTCAAGTTATGTAGACAATGTATAATAAATTGTGAAAAGACTTGAAGGAAAGAAACCTTCACCCCAAGACCACTGGCAATACTAGTGTTTAAGATGTTAATTTGTGTAATTTTAAAGGTGTTCGTTTAGTACTGCCAGAGTTTTAGAGATACCTATAGCACTTAGATAAATACTTTGAGAAAATGTTAGATGAAGAATCCTTATAGAATTTAGTAACTCTTTAGAAAAAGGGGGGGGGACTAAGTCAAAGATATAGTACTAATTAACTAGTAGTAATTCATAACCTAAAAGACAGGCCTGATAAAAAATGGACAAAGCAAGAAGTCTTGAGGCATTGCCAAGGACAGCTCCTGATAACAAATAAAAGAAGGCCTTGAAAGGCGGCTGAAACCAACCCTGCAGTCTGGACAGAGACCAAAAAGAAAAACTGAGTCTGCGCAGGGACAAAAGGTTACTTGAAGTGATGAAGAAGAATTTGCAGCCTTCATCCTCAAGACCCTCAGCGACCACCACCACAAAGCATTGCGCAAGCGCAGTTAGGAGGAGTTTATGAAAATGACTTCTTAAAGCTAATTTTAATACGAAGCGGGGATAGGTTATGCATATGTATAGCCGTATTAAGAGATCTTATGATTATGTAAAAAGTACCATATATATTTGAGAAAGCCGCTGCATTGAGTGCGCGCCGTCGGTGGAGTGAGACTCCCGGGCCGCCCAGCGCTGTTTTGCTTGCTGCCGCTTGCTAATAAATACTCCAAATTTTAATTGACTCTGTCTCACGTCAATTTTGTGAGATCAACTTATAACAATTTTGGTGCCGTGACTCGGATGGAGGCAATCTGGTGAGAAGCCCCATACAGGGAGGCGCCCCGCTGAAATTCAGCGGCCCTGGCTGGGTGCTATCGCATCACATCCTCTACCGACGAACCCTAAATTCGGCAACAAGCAAAAGAAAGCCGGCAAACCCTGTAATCTTTGTGCACGAAGCCCCGAACGAAGACGCAGGAACGCGTGAGTATAGGCCGGTTATCCGTTCGGTTGGGGTTGGGTATCCCGGAGTGTGATAATGTGAGACGTCCACCGGACTTAGTAGCCCACCGGACGAAGCGAGTGCGGACCCCTTAGTAGTGCGGTTCTCATCTCCCGCGAGGGACTGGGCCACGAATAGGGGGAGCGTGTGTGTGTGTGTAAGAAGGCACTCCGGAAGATGGGACAGAGAAAGAGCAAGCCCTCTGATCCCATGGGTGGATTGGGACCTCATGTGAAACCCCCCCCAAATACCACCAGATGTGGATTGGGACCTCATGTGAGACCCCCCCCAAATACCACCAGACAGTCCGTTAAGTTTAATGATCAAGTATCGGGATGATTACCCCTCTAGGCGGGGTAAGAACAAAGTAAAATTGATCGACTATTGTATGGAAATATGGAGAGAAAGAAACAAATAAGAAAAGGCTTATATTGGCCAATTTAGATTTGTGATCAGTCTGACTATCTTGGTGCAGATTAGTAGTAAATGGCAAATGGTTTAAGATTTAAGTTACACGTAACTGGCTATTGTTTTAATTGGAAAATCTTGTGGTGTGAGTGAGAAGTGTAATGGGCCCTTTTATATGACTGAGTGAGTGTTTGAGTGAGTGCGGTGCAGAGTTTGTGTGTTCACCCTAAGTGAAAAGGATTTTCATAATGGAGGAGAGAGAACATCGACATAGTCCAGGCGCAGACATTAAATGGCTACTACAGCAGCCAAACTGGACTAATCAAGACACTGAACATAAAACTCATATGGTGGATCTGCGCACCAGAGTTGTTCAAGAAATTAAAAAATCTGTTCCTTAGAGACAGAATATAAATAAAGCTTTTAGTGAACATCAAGGGAAAGATGAACCCCCCACTAAATGGCTAGACAGATTGCGACAGAATCTGCAACTCTATTCAAGGCTAGATCCCACCACCCCTGTGAGACAAGTTCTGTTGAAAACTCAGTTTGTGGTAAAGTCATGGACAGACATTAGAAAGAAATTGATAAAGTTAGAAAACTGGCAAGAGCAAGGATTAAACGAGTTGTTGAGAGAGGTATTGTTCTCGCCCCTCACTCTCGGGACGAGATTGAGCACGGAACCATTGGTTCCAACTGCAAGGTGTCATAAACCGAATAGTGGTGTTGCACAAAGAAGCTAAAGCTAGAAAGAGAAAAGGGAAAGCTACTGTTTGTGCTGTGCTGGGAGCGTGCCTGGCGGCTGCGGTGAAGGACAAGAGGCAGGCGCCCTGTCAAGAAGAGGCGATAGTTGCCTCAATACAAGCGGCACTGGCGCCGCTGCAGGAACAGTTCCTAGAAACCAAGCGGGTGCTAAAGGAAGAAAAGAGCAAAAAAACTTAATATTGAAAGAGAAGCTGAGTTCAGCTCCTGAAGGAGTCAGACACCCTCGCTGAGACAAAACTAATGCCAAAGGGAAAAGGGGTGCGCCCAATTTATCGTCAGGAAGATAAAAACACCACAAAACAAAAACCCAACTAAAAGACGCCACAGATAACACCCCCACATGTATCCACTGATAAAAACAGAATCCCCTTTACCGCCACTGAATTAGCCAAACTACGGAAAGATTTTGCTAGGATGGCAAAGAAATCCGAAACCGAATACGTGTGGAGTATATCCCTGTCGGGGGAGAACGGAATCATTTTATCAAAAAAGGAGCAGAAGGATATTGAGACCCTGGCGTTTTCCTCACAACGGGCGACCTCCGAGCCCCATGGTCTCTAACCCAGAGAGCCGCATATTAGTCGGGGGGTGGGGGGGGCTGAACCCATTGAAGAGGGGGAAGTGACTCAAGAATTAATAAATTACAGAAAGAAATATAAGCCAGTAAGTCGGACTTACCAAAAAGCAGAAACTAGAGCAGTGCGGACGGAGGAGCAGGCGAATAAATCATTGTTTAGGTTTTTTTTTTCTGGGAAAAGCCCTGATCTTAAAAAAAAAAAAAAAAAAAAAAAAAAAAAAAAAAAAAGAGAGAGACCTCTGTTCCAGCAAGAATTGTGGCAAATAGAACTACAAAAGGAGGTGCCCCAAGACTTAATGGATGGGGCTCCCCACCAAAAAGCTAGAGTTCCTGGTGCGGAGGTGGTCTGAACAAAGACCCCCGCTCACACTGAACCCATCTTCGGCGCCACCCGTGGACATAGAAGAAGGGTTCAAAGGAAACAAAAAGGTGGCAGAAAGCTAAATCCTCCGCCCCCCCAAGGTGAGAGGGGAGGCAGAGGGTAAATGTTTGTTAGACAACTCATCTGCAATAATAAAGGAGACTTACTAATTACAGTTGCAGTAGAGCCAAGGAAAAAACCCGTGACTTTTTTAATTGATACAGGGGCCCAAATTACAGCAATTAATCGGAGTGAGGTAGAACAGTCGGCATCTCGGCCCCTTCTAAACACCTAATAGTACTAAATGCTTTGGGGAAATCCCAATCTGTGCCCATGACTCCAGTAATCTTGTGGCTACCAGGAGAGGAAAGTCCGGTAGACACCATGGCGGTTATAAAGCCCTTCCAAATAAATCTCCTAGAAATAAATGTTTTGAAGAGAAGACAGTGGCGGGACACCCAAAGGAACTTACAGTCTTTCAGCATTCCTCAGGTTAGAAGGCTAACCGAGAATTTCAGTGTGTCAGTGCGCCTGCTACAAGCGGCGCCTCCCCTCCCCCCTTCCCGCTTGACTAATGTGAAACCCTACCCGTTACCCCTGGGAGCGAGGGAGGGCATCACCCCCGTGTTAGAAGATCCGAAGAAGCAGAGAGTCGTAGTCCCGACACAGTCCCCCTTCAACTCTCCCATATAGCCCGTGAGAAAACCTAATAAGAAATGGAGATTGGCTGTAGACTACCGGCGCTTCAATAACAATACGGGCCCATTAACGGCTGCCGTGCCAAACATCGCTGAGTTAATCGCCACCATTCAGAAACAATCTCACCCGGTGATAGCAACAATTGATGTCAAAGACATTTTTTTATGGTTCCGCTGCAACCTGTGAAACAGGAATGCTTTGCTTTCACGTGTGGGGGGGGGGGGAGGGGGGGGCAGCAGTATACGTTTACTCGACTGCCTCAAGGATGTAAACACTCCCCCACACCAGCTCATCATGTACTGGCCCAAGAACTTGAAACCATTCACATACAAGAAAGAGTTAAAATTTACAAAGACCCCACCCCTGACGGGGTGGCTCAGAGCGCCTCCATAAAAAAAAAAAAAATAGTATGCTCAAATAAAACACTATTGCGATTTTTTGTGACAAAAGGAACTGCTAAAATACTGCCTATCCAAGATGAGGCGAACTTAGATAAGGAGATGCCCCCAACTTTCCCTTGTGATCAAAGTCGCTCCCCCATTCTCAGAGCAAGTTTTAAATGCATAGTTTACTGATGCTTCATCGAAGCGAGAAGAGAAAGTTTAGAAGTACCGGGCTGTGGCCCTTCAAGTAAAAACCAAGAAGCAAATCATTACAAGAGAAGGCAGTGCACAGGTGAGAGAGCTAGTTGCAGTGTGGAGTGTGTTTCAAGGTGAGAGACAGACTCTTTCTCCTGTGCATGAAAAGGAAGCAAAAGTTAATAAAGAAAAGACTAAAAGTGCAGAGACCGCCTTTAAATATTACAATTAAATAAAGTATTGATCAAAGTCTGGAAAGAATCATCCCTGACTCCCTGTTGGGAGGTACCTTTTCTTGTTTTACTCACTACAGATTCTGTTGTTCGGACTGCTGAAAAAGAGTGGACTCACGCAAGCCGAATCAAGGACCCGTTCGAAGTTCCCATTAGGAGGCAACAGGAAGCCCAGACAACCTAAAGGTTACCTTCCGAAGAAAGACAAATGAATGAAACTGTCTTTTGTAGAAATCCTAACTGTATTTGTTATCCCTTTGTCTAAGTGTAAACTTTGTAAAGAAAAGTGGTGGGTCCACTGCCTCTATGGGTATCCTCTTAGTAGTATTTGCCATGAATGTTATAACTACAGACATTACGCATAAGAGTTGCAACCGGGAAAATCATAAAAGAATCTAAGAAGTAGTAAAATATCTTTGCCAAAAGCATGAACCCTGAGAAGTGTTGTCTCCATGCAAATGAACCTTGTTTAACAGAGGCCAAAATTGTGCAGGTGACTTGCGGACAGACAGTGTCTAAGATAGGGTGTAGAGCTTAGGAGGTAAAAAGTAAAAACTGACAAGCATGTAAGTCAAGGTGAGCTAAATATGAAGGAGGTTCCCCTGAAAAATACGACTGCTGCCGAGAAGATGGTACCCCTCGCTGCTCTAAGCAACAGAGTAGGCAGAGGAAGAGGCAGAGGCGTACTGCTGTGGGGATTGAGATTAATAAACCACCTCCAGAAATGACCCATATAGCCCTTTGACTTACAACTCCCAACCCAAGCAACCTTAAGACTTTCCCGAAGTCTACACACTCTCCCAGGAAACAAAAGTAAAAAAAAAAAAAAAAAAAAAAAAATAAAAAAAAATATATATATAAATTGCCAGAGATATTGAAATACCTATAGCAAAGGCAAGAGCACTCCACCTTTCTCAAATCTGCAAATAAGTCTGTGTACAATAAAAGTGTTGGTAATGACAATAAAGCAAAAAATAGTTGCAATTGTAAAAAGCAAATTAAAAGCAGCTCATTTAATGCTTATAAGAGCCAAGTATGAACCCCTAAAAAAGATACCAAAACCAAAAGAGACCTTTATTTTAAGTCAACAAAAGCTTAAGCGGTTTGATGAACAAAATAGTAAAAAAAAATAAAGGGGGGAATTGTGATAAACTCAGTATCGTTTGTTCACCAAACCTAAAAACTTACATTTCCACAAGAAGGCAACTGCTTAACAAGAGGTGGCAAGATGGCCAACATTTTACTGTGTAAACAAGATATGCATGATTGTGCAGGCAAAACTAAGCTGCAGGGTCAAGTTATGTAGACAAAGTATAATAAATTGTGAAAAGACTTGAAGGGAAGAAACCTTCACCCCAAGACCACTGGCAATACTAGTGTTTAAGATGTTAATTTGTGTAATTTTAAAGGTGTTCGTTTAGTACTGCCAGAGTTTTAGAGATACCTATAGCACTTAGATAAATACTTTGAGAAAATGTTAGATGAAGAATCCTTATAGAATTTACTAACTCTTTAGAAAAAGGGGGGGGGACTAAGTCAAAGATATAGTACTAATTAACTAGTAGTAATTCATAACCTAAAAGACAGGCCTGATAAAAAATGGACAAAGCAAGAAGTCTTGAGGCATTGCCAAGGACAGCTCCTGATAACAAATAAAAGAAGGCCTTGAAAGGCGGCTGAAACCAACCCTGCAGTCTGGACAGAGACCAAAAAGAAAAACTGAGTCTGCGCAGGGACAAAAGGTTACTTGAAGTGATGAAGAAGAATTTGCAGCCTTCATCCTCAAGACCCTCAGCGACCACCACCACAAAGCATTGCGCAAGCGCAGTTAGGAGGAGTTTATGAAAATGACTTCTTAAAGCTAATTTTAATACGAAGCGGGGATAGGTTATGCATATGTATAGCCGTATTAAGAGATCTTATGATTATGTAAAAAGTACCATATATATTTGAGAAAGCCGCTGCATTGAGTGCGCGCCGTCGGTGGAGTGAGACTCCCGGGCCGCCCAGCGCTGTTTTGCTTGCTGCCGCTTGCTAATAAATACTCCAAATTTTAATTGACTCTGTCTCACGTCAATTTTGTGAGATCAACTTATAACACGAGCAGTACCAAAACTACTCAATCTCCATCAAAATCGGTACAAGCTGCCCCAGTAACCAGGAAGAAGAGAAAGCAGTCAGATCGTTCCCCTGTCGCTCACGACAAGGACCAGCTGTCCCAAGACAGCTTGGGAGGGAGTTCTGAAGGAGATCCAGGAGAAGGCCCTTCTAGAGTAGATCCAGGAGAGGGTCCTTCAAGCAGCCAGGGACCAGGTTAGGAAAGCTAAAGGCCTGAAAGAATTAAATCTTGCCAGAGAGGTCAAGGGCAACAAGAAAAGCTTCTACAGGTATGTCGGTAATAAAAGCAAGACTAGGGAAAATGAAAGGAAGAGGAAAACATTAAAAATAGAAATGATCCAGAAAAAGCCAGGTCACTGAAGCCTACAAACAACTTAATACCTTGCAAATGGATAATGTTAGTTATACACGAATTTCAAGTCTTTGATCTAAAACACAGGACACAATTATAGTGTTGATCTTCTCTGCTAAAAGTTTGCTCCTAGCAAGAAAAAAAGCTCCTATAGAAAGTTCTTATTTCGGACAAAAGATGCTTAAGCACAAGGTGCATTAAACACAGTCGAACCACATCCATTTTTAGAAACACTTTGTGTCTGTTTCACAGATATTTATGGCCTACACAGTTGATTTGATTTCTCAGGCGCAAAGGATATTGCATTCTTCCTGACCTACACTATGTATTTTGAACCTGGGGCGTTTCCACACAAACAGATTGTTGAACCGAGTCCTGTGAAAGTCAGTGTGCCTCTGAGCAGGTGAAGAGCCTGCCAATACAGATGAGCCTAAAGGTAAGGATTGGAAGCCCACGTGCTTATGTTGTAGTATCGGAGGCTTATTTGCAAGCCAAGATGAGTCCACACTTAATTCTGACAGCAGGATGAAATAGATCAGCCTTTCAAGGTCCACAGGCCACTTGCTGTGCTTGTTGGGGACGGCAAACACTCCTTCATTAATGAACGTGTACAGAGTTGGAAGTTTACCGCTGCTTTACAGTTTGGGGATTTTCACTGCATCTCTTTTTTACCCCAAACTCTGTCTTTATTTTAAGAACTGCAACGTGACAGCGTCCTCCTTTATTCCCTTAACAATCAAACCAACTTTCGATTTAACTTAAACGGACATTTGTTCCTTAATGGAAAACTTTATCATAATTTTGTCAATATCGTCCCAGAGCAGTTCCGTTTACCTATACAGATCGGACCTTGCAGACTATCTATGGAAACGACATCGCAGTTACTGTGGCTCTTCTCCTTTACTGATATCGGTCAGTGCTGTCTTGTCTCTCTGTCTTACTCTTTTCCACGCTGCAAAAAGGAAAAAGCAGACCTCGAAATCAATGCGAGTTCCTCTTTTCCCCAAATTAATCCTCAGGCCTCCTCTTTTGAGAGTGAGGGGAACAGGTCTCTGAAGAGCAGCAACAGTGACACCCAGTGGCCACCTACAAATTAGACTTGAAACAGCCCTCAGGGCACAGGAGGTCCATGTTGTCTACCACTGAAAGTGAACAGCTCGAAAGAGTAGTTTAAAGTCACAACGTCCTGGGCAACCTGTTGTAGGTGACCCTGCTTGAGCAGAGGGTTGGAGTACGCAATGACCGGAGGTCTCTGCCAACCTCGGTCACTCTGGGATCTTGGATCCAAATTCTGAGATGTGATAATCAGCTGTGATCGAGTTTGCAATGTTTAGCACTGATGGCAAGTAGCCCAAACTGGTTTGTGACCACATAACAGTTATTTCCTAATAGAAAAAAAGAAAGATGAGTGTCTCTAGACCTACTTTACTTGACTGCCTTTGTCTCCCATTTATCTTGAAAACTTTATGCAATTTTCACATTGAAATAAGTAAATGAACTAATACTGTTGTTACCATTCCATAGTAAGAGAAAGCAACTCATCACAATTAATCAAACATGCATGGGTAGTCTGAATATACCCTACTAGAAAACTTGCATTTTCATTTCCTCAGACTGGCAGACTCACTTGAAAAAAAAAAAAAACCAACCCAGAAAAATCCATGAGATGGAATTCAAGTAGGGCCACTGTAAGAGCACGGGGCCGGGTGCCATGGCACTGTGCTCAAGGGAAATGGGCCCTGCAAGAGCAGAGGGCCAAGACCCAGGGGGCTGTGCTCTGGGGAGAGATGCACTCTGAGAGTAACAGGGGAGTAACTACCCTGGGGTAGTCCAAGCAGGGTAACGAGGTTGTGCCAGACCAGAGGGGGAAGCCCCGTGCTGCTCTTCTAAGAACACAGAGAGGAAACAGCGGGTATAGCACCGGGAAAAGACAGCACGGGTGAGGATAGCAACGCCACCTGCATTGTTAGGAACACGGAGACTGTTTCTGGAGCTTTCGTGCCTTTATTCCTCTCTCTGATCACTACATCCAGACTACTAAGGAGAGGCTTCTGATCTTCCTGGGGGCTGGCACATGCCCCAGATGATGGCCCAGCCCTGGTTTCAGCAGCTCCTGGGTCGTTCTTCTAGCGTTGCTGGTGGGCTGGCCTCTTGCTGGGTGGTGAAGAGTCCTCAGGGCTGCCAGCCCTCCTCTTTGCGGGTCGCTGTGTCTCCCCAGGGGAGCGTTCCCTGCCCTGGCTGGAAGTGGAGGGACCTGGCGCAGTGTCCTCTGGCTCCTCCTGCGGCTCTTCTTGCTCCTCTGGGATGGGAATGGGGGCAGAGGCGGAGCTGCCAGCATCCCCAGCAAGGGCAGCTGTGGGGGTGCTGGGGAGCTGGCCCACATTGTGTGTGGCAGGGCTTCCGGAGGGGGCTGGGCTGGGTGCAGGAGACCCTCCCCGGGAGGCAACAGGGCTGCCCTCCCACCCCCCAGGAGCATGGATGCCCTCCAGCTCCAGCACATGGTGGGCTGCCCCGGCTGCCCGAACCTGGCAGGGCCAGGGAAAACCAGAACCCATCGCTCAGTGATGTCACTGTCCCTTCCTCGGGGACATGGCAATGGGCTGTCCTTGCCCACGGCGCTTGCCCTGGCAGTGCTGCGGACCCAGCACATGCCTCGGGGGTTACCGCAACGCCACTGCTCATTCCGTCTGCCACCTCTGGTCCCGTGCTCGGCGTCAGTGTTTCATGCCAGTCAGTGAGGTCTTGGCTGTGTCTTCCCAGGGTCCTGTCAGGTTCCGGTGGCCGTGGTACATATCTCCAGGCACATACAGCAAGAGGGTTCATTTGATAATGTCCCATGCCTCCCTGGGAGGCTGCAGGACAACGTCCCACAGGCTGTCCACGTACTCCAGGACTGTTGGCCAGCCCTTTGGGCTCCCCTGCTTCCTCCCACAGCACATCGAAGAACCAGCGCCTAAGGACAAATAGAAAGAGGGGAAGAGGCCTCCAAAGGCTGTGCCTCTCGTCCTCTGCCTCACCTCCAGGAATTCTTTTCCAGACTGGGTGGAAAGACATGTTCAGCTGCTGAGAAATATGCGCCTATGACACCATACACGGGAATGGGTGAAATCAATTCTATTTTGAAATAAAAATCTTCCTCCCCGCCTTGCTTTGAACTTTGCAAAATTTTTGAGATTTGTTGCTCCTGTTTACAACAGAGGATTTTATCTGGGATGCCCTGAATACCCCAGGGAATGCTCACAAACTCTGCGTGGAGACCAGTGATGCAACTTGATCAAAACAATTCAAGGATAAGATTACTTACCATATTGCATGGCCCTTCTCCTCGCTCACAGTGCGGTTTAGGGGGCACATTGCTCTTCAGGAGTTAAAATCATTCCATTTCTAAATGAATACAGTGTGCTATAGGGAGTCTGGAAGCAAAGCATGGCCTCTACCTGTTTCTATATCCCCAGGTTCTTTATTTGAGCCTGACATTCTAACATATGTTGCCTCACGTTCTAATGTGATATACGTTTCCGCATGGGGAAACATATAGAAAAAAGAGCGAATGCCTTGCACTATCAGAAGCTGTCCTCTAATTTGATGGTATAGTTATAACCTGCTGTGCACGTGGTCACAAAGCAACCAACAAAGACAAGAAAAACAAGCCAGCAAGCAAAGTCTCACAGTCTCTCCCCACGCTTCAGCACTGCTGGCCAGCCCTCTTGGGCTCCCCTGGTTCCCCCCACGGGGAGTCAGGGGCAGCACTTGGCTCTCTTGCAGGGAGTTTTTCCAATTTTTCTCCCCTAGCCAGAGGGCGCAAGGCTGATCACCTCTGCTCAGCACCCATCAGGCCTCATCTGGGCACTGCGTCTTGTTTGGGGTTCAGCAATGGGCCCACGTTTTCTCTAGTGCTTGAGAGAACAGACCGGTGAATGTAGCATTACAGCGTTGGTGGATAAGGGAAGAGCAACTATCACCTACCTGGAAAGGATTTGACACTGTCACACACAACGTTCACGTCTCCCAGTTGGAGAGACATGGGTTCCACGGATGGACTACTCGGTGGAGAAGGAATTGGCTGGGTGGCTGCACTCAAAGAGTTGCGGTCAACTGATCAATGTCCAAGTGGAGACCAGTGGCGAGCGGCATTCTTCAGGCGTCGCTATTGGGACTGGCGCTGTTTAGCGTCTTTGCCGGTGACATGGGTGTTGGGATGGAGCGCACCCTCGGCAAGTTTGCCAATGGCACCCAGCTGCGTGTTGCAGTCGACACGCTGGAGGGAAGGGATGCCATCCAGAGGGACCTGGACAGGCTGGAGAGGCGGGCCCGTGCCGAGCTCGTGATGTACAACAAGGCCAAGTGCAAGGTCCTGCACGTGGATCAGGGCAATCCCATGCACAAATACAGGCTGGGTGGAGAATGGATTGAGAGCAGCCTCGCCGAGAAGGACTTGGGGGTGCTGGCTGGTGGGAACCTGCTTAGCATGAGGCGGCAATGTGCGCTCACAGCCCAGAAAGCCAACTGCCTCCTTCTGGTACCTTCCTCATCACCACCTACCTGAAATATCAGTAGTGGGTAGTAAGCTGATGTCTTAACCAGGGAAGGGAGTTTTCTCCGTATGTCCTTAATTCTGGCGCCAGGCAGGCAGCTGACTTCCCTGTGGGATGGCTCCGGTCTACAGATAGGGCCCTCTGTTCCCCTCAGAAGGGAGTCACCTACTACAATTACCTTGCTTTCTTTCTTGGTTGAGGAAGTCCTGAGGCGTGGGGGTGGGTGCCCAGCACTGGGCATCTCACTGGAGGGATCATCCTTTCCATCCTCAATCGCCTGGTCCTCGATTTCCAAAGCCCCATACCTATTATGCAAGGGCAATTGGGATGGTGAGGGGGGCTGTGAGGGGTTTCGCTTGCCTCTCCGAGGAGGGATCTGACTCCACTCCCCCTTATCCCTTGAGTTCTCTCCTTCTGCAAACTGATGAGCAAACCGATGAGTTGAGCAAACTGATAAACTGTTTGATAAACTAACCAAGGTGGAGGAAAAACTCCTTCTTTCCCTGCACAGACCCATGTTGCAGCTGCTAAGAAGAAACACCCTCCTACTCAAGAGAAAAAACACCCTCCGACTCAAGAGAAATCAAACCCGATACAAGATATCCTGTGGTTTTGCCTCTGTGAATATGGAGAAGACATGAAGAAACGGGATGAAGAACCTACGTCAGCCCTACAGGCACGGGTGCTTGAGTTGCAAAATGAAGCAGATAGAAGAAAGGATTCTTACAGGAGGAAGGCTGCTCTGACCTACGGTAGGCGATCCTACGGACCAGGTAGGAACCGATCTGATAATCGTAGGTACTACGGTCAACGTTAGAGGTGCCCTGCCTCCGGCCAGGAGGAGGAGAGGGACAACCGAATTTATTGGACTGTGTGGATTCGATGGCCTGGCACATCAGAGCCACAAAAGTATAAAGCCCTCGTGGACACTGGTGCACAGTGTACCCTATTGCCCTTGAATCATAAAGGGACAGAAACTGTCACCATGTCTGGAGTGACAGGCGGATCTCAAGAACTGACTGTATTAGAGGCTGAAGTGAGCCTACCTGGGAATAAATGGGAGAAACACCCCATTGTTACTGGTCCAGATGCTCCGTGCATCCTTGGCATAGACTACCTCAAGAGAGGGTGTTTTAAAGACCAAAAAGGGTATCGGTGGGCTTTTGGTATAGCAGCTGTAGACACTGAGGATGTTACACAGCTGTCTACCTTACCCGGTCTTTCAGATGACCCTTCTGTTGTGGGACTGCTGAGGGTTGAAGATCAGCAGGTGCCAATGGCTACTGCCACGGTGCATCGACGACAGTATCGCACCAACCGAGACTCCCTGATTCCCATCCATCCCCTGATTCGCCGGCTAGAGAGCCAAGGAGTGATCAGCAAAACTCACTCACCCTTTAACAGCCCTCTATGGCCAGTGCGAAAGTCTGACGGGGACTGGAGATTAACAGTAGACTGTCGTGGCCTGAATGAAGTCACACCACCACTGAGTGCTGCTGTGCCAGACATGCTGCAACTTCAGTATGAACTGGAGTCAAAGGCAGCCCAATGGTATGCTACAATTGACATTGCTAATGCCTTTTTCTCTATTCCTTTAGCAGCAGAGTGCAGGCCACAGTTTGCTTTCACCTGGAGGGGTGTCCAGTACACCTGGAATCGACTGCCCCAGGGGTGGAAACACAGCCCTACTGTTTGCCATGGACTGATCCAGACCGCACTGGAGAAGGGTGGAGCTCCAGAACACCTACAATACATCGATGACATCATTGTGTGGGGTAATTCGGTGGAAGAAGTTTTCCACAAAAGTAGGAAAATAATTAAGATTCTTCTGAAAGCAGGTTTTGCCATTAAAGGAGGTAAGGTCAAGGGACCTGCACGAGAACTCCGGTTCTTGGGAATTAAGTGGCAAGATGGCCGTCACCAGATCCCAACGGATATGATTAACGGAATAACATCTATGTCCCCACCTACTAACAAAAAGGAAAGACAAGCCTTTTTAGGTGGTGTGGGTTTCTGGAGAATGCATATTCCAGGTTATAGCCAGATTGTGAAACCTCTCTATGAAGTGGCTCGAAAGAAAAATGAGTTTCTGTGGGGCCCTGAGCAATGACAAGCCTTTGAGCAAATTAAACAAGAGATTGTGCATGCAGTAGCCCTTGGAGCAGTCCAAACTGGACGGGACATTAGAAATGCGCTCTACACTGCAGCCGGGGACAATGGCCCTACCTGGAGCCTCTGGCAGAAAGCACCAGGGGAGACTCGAGGTCGACCCCTAGGATTCTAGAGTGGAGGATATAAAGGCTCCGAGGCCAACTATGCTCCAACTGAGAAAGAAATCTTGGCAGCATATGAAGGAGTTAGAGCTGCTTCAGAAGTAATTGGTACTGAGGCACAGCTCCTCCTGGCGCCCCGATTACCAGTACTGGGCTGGATGTTCAAGGGTAAAGTTCCTTCTACTCATCATGCCGCCGATGCTACCTGGAGTAAGTGGGTTGCCTTAATCACGCAGTGAGCTCGAATAGGAAAGCCAGATGGCCCAGGAATCGTAGAAGTCATCACAAATTGGCCCGAAGGCAAAGACTTGGGGAAGGCACTAGAGGAGGTGGTGACACATGCTGAGGAAGCGGCACCATATAATGAACTGTCAGATAATGAGAAACAGTATGCCTTGTTTACTGATGGGTCTTGTCGTATTCTAGGAAAACATGGAAGGTGGAAAGCTGCTGTGTGGAGTCCTACACGACAAGTCACGGAAGCTGCTGAAGGACAAGGTGAATCGAGTCAATTTGCAGAGGTAAAAGCCATCCAGCTGGCGTTAGATGTTGCTGAACGAGAAAAGTGTCCAATACTCTATCTCTATACTGACTCATGGATGGTGGCAAATGCTCTGTGGGGGTGGGTAAAGCAGTGGAAGCAGAGCAACTGGCAGCGCAGAGATAAACCCGTCTGGGCTGCTGAGCTGTGGCAAGACATTGCTGAGCGGCTAGCGAACCTAGTCGTAAAGGTACATCACATAGATGCCCACGTACCCATGAGTCGGGCCACCGAGGAACATCAAAACAATCAGCAAGCAGATCAGGCTGCTCAAATTTTCCAGACAGACTTGGACTGGGAACATAAAGGTGAACTATTCTTAGCTCAGTGGGCCCGTGACACTTCCGGTCATCAAGGAAGGGATGCAACATATAAATGGGCCCATGACCGAGGGGTGGATTTAACCATGGACACTATTGCGCAGGTTATCCGCGACTGTGAAACATGCGCCGAAATCAAGCAAGCTAAATGGTTAAAACCTTTGTGGTATGGGGGACAGTGGCTGAAATATAGGTATGGGGAGGCTTGGCAAACTGATTACATCACGCTTCCTCAAACTCGCCAGGGTAAGCGCTGTGTGCTTACAATGGTGGAAGCAAGCACCGGATGGTTGGAAAGCTCTGCCGTACCCCATGCCACTGCCCGGAATACTATCCTGGGCCTTGAAAAGCAAGTCGTGTGGCGACATGGCGGCCCAGAAAGAATTGAGTCAGACAACGGGACTCATTTTGAAAACAATCTTATAAGTAATTGGGCAAAAGAAGATGGCGTAGAGTGGATATATCCTATCCCCTATCATGCACCAGCTTCTGGGAAGATTGAGCGATACAATGGACTGTTAAAAACCACCCTAAAAGCAATAGGAGGGGTGGAACTTTTAAAAATTGGGACAAGCATTTAGAGCAAGCTACCCGGCTAGTTAACACCAGGGGATCCATCAATCGAGCTGGTCCTGCTCAATCAGACCTTTTACATACTGTAGAAGGGGATCAAGTCCCTGTGGTGCATGGAAGGAATTTGTTAGGGAAAGCTGTTTGGGTTTTTCCTGCTTCAGGCAAAAGCAAACCCATTCGTGGGACTGTTTTTGCTCAAGGACCTGGATGTACTTGGTGGGTGATGCTGAAGGATGGAGAAGTTCAATGTGTACCTCAAGGGAATTTAACCCTTGGTGAGAATACTCAATCCTGAGCAGTATGATGCTGATCACTACATAATACTAACAGTGTTCCATACGTGCTTTTCAGGATAATAGAGAGGTGATGAAACCTGAGATAGCTTCATCAAGTGGCATCCAGCAAGCTCTTCAAGATGAACATGCTATCCGTGGGCACAAACCAGAGTGAATTTCGTACCATCTTTCCTGCCCTGAGATGAGATCCTGCAATCATGAACTAAATGGACTTTTGCATATAACTTTTGTAGGTAAATGTAAACCATAGATGAGTGACCTGCATGTATCCATCTCATATATATAATCTGTGTGTGTGTAAATTTGATAGATAAAAGTAATAGTAATCTGAGCAAGATGCAAATGGTATGGAATAAGGGGTGGAATGTCCTGGTTTGAGGTAAAACAGAACCAATTTTGTTCAGTAACTTCGCTTGTTAGCTGGGCCTCTTCTAACTACTGAAATTAACTGCATATTGTGCAGACAGCGTTCACTCTCTCAGAGTGATAAGACCACTTGTTTGTAGCTGATGCCCAGACATGGTATGCAGAGAGGCTCCTGCTTATACTTATTGCTATAACCCCCAAGGCCAACCAACTTTGTTATTTGCCCCGTTGGAGGGTCGGAAGCGGAAAAGCATAGTGGAGTCCCACCTGCAGGGAGGAGCGGACAGGACAGGTGACCCAAAACTCACCAACAGGGTATTCCATCCCATCTGCCTCATGCTCAGTATAAAAGCTGAGGGATCAAAGGGTCAGCTCTTCCTTCAACGGCCGACGTCTGAGGAGGACTCTGTTCATCTGCCTGTGATCCCGATCCTGAATCCAGATCCGGAATACAGTTCCCGTCCGTCACTGCGTCCAGCCTGGGACTGCCCCAGTGCCAGCCGGTGACGTCATTGTCATCTCGGGAGCTTGATAGGGTTTTGTGTCTATTTTTCATTTTTTCTTTTCTTTTATTATTAATACTTCATTAAAGTACTTTAGTTCCTTCTAAACTCATAAGTCTCTTTTTCCTCCTCTGCCTCTCTCTTTGAAGAAGGGTAGAGGGGAGCATCTGTCGGTGCCATCTGGGGTGCCACAGGTCCCCAGTAGTGGATTTTGGCCTAAACCACGACAGTCCCGTAGCTTGTGAATTTGACTGGTTTCCCGGTGCCATGAAGTCGATTTTAACCCGACTAAAGCAAGACATGTATTTAAAGTGAAATCAAAGTGTGCTAACCTTTGTATACAGAAAACAGTTGGAGTTCTTCTCTATCTCAGATCTTTGGCAGCAGAGGCATTGCTTTCTCATGGAGGCCGGCTCCGTGTGTACGTGTGCACAGAAAGCAGGAGCGGTGGGGCAGGGTGTCAGTGCACTCCTGAGAAGCTGTAAAACATTTGGTCCGGTCTCAGTGCGCAGCTGCAATAGCTGGGAAAACGGGAGGAAACCAAAGGCGGCAATGAGAAGACAGCTGTATCAGCCTGAGTATTTGATGAGCCATATACATAGCTCACAGTTAACCTCAAGTGGTAACATGAAGGAAATGAAAATGTTTCTTCTGGGGACAATGGGGCACAGGGGTGCTGACAGTTGGCCTGATGGGTGTTATCAAAAGTTGGAGACAAGTCCCCTTGATTGGCCGGAGCAGACGCCCAAAGGCTGTACTGGGTTGCCCATGGATGGCAGCGGGAGCTGTCCAGGGACGGGATCAATTGTCCCAGCAAAGGCAGTCTGGTTGCCCAGAGTCTGCACTGAGCTGCCCACGGGTGGCCCCGGGTTGCCCATCAAGAGCACCGGGCACCAAAGGGCTGCATCAGGTTGCCATAGCGGCTGCAGGGAGCTGCCCGGGCAGAACCCGGTCCCTGAGCGCCCTGCGCCCCTGGCAACGCTGCCCTGGTTCTGTGTCACACAGGGCACTGGGGACGCTGCAGTGTCTGGCAGTGCTGCCACCGAACCCCACAGCACAGCAGGGAGTAGCCGCCCTCCCGGGCACTCCCAAGCCTCTGGAGGTTTTGGGTGAGTATGTACCATTATGGGAAAGGTTTTTTTATGCAAACTTCCCATTTTTGAAGGACTCAAGTGGCTTTCACGCTGTAACAGATGGGATTGAGCACATGCTTTGTGTCAAACCCCACTCCCACCCAGGCATCTTGTTGCAGCACACCAGTGTCCTCACCTTTCACTGGGCTCTGAGCCAGGCTGGGAGCTGTGGGGAGGGGATGGGGTACCTCCTGAGTCCCCTCCTGAGGGTTTGGCCTCAGATGCGGTGTGTTAGGGACATTTGCTGGCCCTCTGCATGATGTTTCTGACAACAACTGACTGATACCCTGAATCTGAAAAGAGCAGTAGCACCCACAATGCCGTATGCAGTTCTCGGTAGCAAAATCTTCACGTGTGGCCATTCCTCCTAGGGCTCCTGCAAGGCTGCTGTTTACACACCCCTCTGAAAAGACTGTCTGGGATTTCTCCTTTCCAAGTGCATCGATTTTACGTCAGGTGAGGCGTAGGCATTTTTCTTCCTTTGCAAGTCAAGAGAGGGCTGTTCTCTTGAGACTGAAATAGCTGGAGGGGGGTCAAATTTGGATATAGATCTGCAAAGCATCAATGCAAGTGAAGGTGGGGGGTGAGGATTGAGTCCCTGACCCACCAATCACACTGGGTTGGTCCAAAGGGGCGCAGCTATCGGGGCTGGAAAGGGCACTTTGAAAGAGAAAAGGACATCTGGAGTACTAGAAGATCAGCACATACGCCAACCAAAAGAAGCCAATGAACACAAGACAATCACCAGCTACACTTTCACGGGATTGACAGATTTGAGGAGAATGAAGGCTAATATCTGTCATTCTCCTGAGC
This sequence comes from Vanellus vanellus, assembly GCF_965231255.1. Taxonomy (NCBI): domain Eukaryota; kingdom Metazoa; phylum Chordata; class Aves; order Charadriiformes; family Charadriidae; genus Vanellus; species Vanellus vanellus. Next base: position 25,085,472 of record NC_138908.1, read on the forward strand.
AGCCATGCTTTGCTTTTCTCCGCATTTCAGTACTTGAGGCTAGATACTAAACAAATTCAAATCCCTTTCCAGATACAAATGCTTGGGGTGCTGTGAGAAGGCATTTGCTTTCAAGAGTTTTAGGCCTGTACAGGTGACCTGTGGGTGCTGTGTGCGTTGCTGTTTGTGTTAGAAGCTGCATGTGTTGCTGTAAGAAGGAAGGCAAGTGCAGGAGCTGACTGAGGGAAGTTGTCTTCTATCTCCTCCTCTGTGCAGGACAAGTACTTGAAGAGCAGTGGTCAGGAATGGAGGCTGTCGGCTTTCCCTTAACGGCAAGACATGCCAAGGTTCTGCCTGCCATCAACACCATGACTGCCAGCTATAAAGACCGTTTCCCGTACTACCCGTTGCCTCAGAGCTCCAGCCTCCCCTGGATGCCCAGCACCTACTCTAAAAGAGATGCCATCAAACCAGCTTTGGCTCCCTTTTCCAAAACTTCCCAGGGGATGACCACCAGCGAGAAGCTCCCTTACATTTCCAACAGAACAACCCTCTTCACCCGCTACACCCCTGACGACTGGTACAGGTCCAACCTGACCAAGTACAAAGAGTCAGAGACTTCCCGGCACAATGCGGAGGCTCTGAGAGTTGATACCACCCGCATGATTGAGCATAAATACCAGCAGACAAAGAAAACACAAGCAGAAAGCACCAAAAGCCTGGGAGGACGTGCGAATGCTATTGAGTTTTGGAAAGGGGAGCTCTGCCGTGAGCTGGATGAGATGATCGGGGAGACCAACACGCTCACAGACATGAAGAAGAGACTGGAGAGAGCCTTGGCCGAGACGGAGGCCCCTCTCCAGGTAAGCACTCTGTCCAGTGGGCTGCAAGCTGTAGCCTACTGCCGGAACAACTGCAGCCATTCAAATGTCTAACTAAGTTCCACTGCAGCTCCGCAAGACCTAGAGAGTTTTTATGAAGAGACCATAAGTTAAGTTTGCAATGTCTTCCCATCTGCTGCATCCCCTATCAGCCCGTTATGAGCTCATCACAACTCCATTTGCTTAACCAAATATTTGTGTAGGCGGAACATCCAAATTCCTGGACTGGGAGACAGAAGCCCATGTCTTCCTACAACACCCTGGGGAGGTCAGCATCAAGGCTGACACAGGTGCCTGTGCCACAGCTCTGGTTGCAGCCGGGACACACGTGCTCCCTCATGTTGATTTGATGCGTATGGTGCAGTTCGGTTGCTTGTGGTCAGCTGAAGCAGCCGCCCTGGGCACTTTGTTCCCCTGGTGTCCCCTCTGTGCCCACCTAGAATTTCTTTTCTTCCATTTCTTGAGATGGGGACTCTCTCTATAGAGAATCCTGCCTCTGCACCCAACAGTGATGGCATGTCCCCAACAGGTCGCTCAGCAGTGCTTGCTTCAGCGGGAGAAGAGGATGGGCATTGACCTCGTCCATGATGATGTGGAGAAAGAGCTCTTCACGGTAAGTTGGGCCACCCAGATCATGTATTAAAGCCAGTTTTACCTAAACTGCCCTACAGAGGCTTTGCAGCCTTCTTCCCTACCTGGCTCCTTACCGCTGGGGAGGTGCTCAGCTCTTCAACCCCCCAAAACCTGCTGGGCCAGGGGATGGGGTTCCCCCAGGCAGCAGCATGCCCACGCCGTGTGGGTATGACTTGGCCGTACAGAGGAAGGAATAGCTGAAGAGCAGCTGCGTGTTTGTGTAGCGTGTGGGGGTTCTGTGTTCCTCTTCAGGGAGTAGTGCACTAAAGACATGCACGCAGTTTGGGGGCACTTTCTCCACTCCCTGCCTGTTTACTCTGGGCAGAAAGACAAGCAGGCAAGTTCTTGCTGTGTGCAGGGTTGGGGAGGTCTTAGGGGACGAGTGGCATCAGGACAACTGAGTACAGACACTGATGATGGGGCCATGTGTCCTTTACCCAGGAAGTCAATGTCATCAGGTCGTGCCAGGAGAAGATGCAGCGGTACCTGGATGAAGCCAAAGCCCAGCTCGCGTAAGGAGGAGCTCCTTATGTCATGCCGTAGGGCTGATGTGCATTTGCAGTTGTGATGTGGACCCCCAGCAGACCCCGACCTCTCCCCACACCCTGCAGATGGAAAAGCTAGGCGGGCTCCCCGGGAAGTGGGCAGTGATGCTCATGGGAGGACAGAGCTGCGTGGGAGGGAGCTGCGGGGAACTGGAGCGAGGAGGAAGCCCTTCCACATGAACATCCCCAGCGATGGCTGTTGTTTGCATGTTGAAGGTCCAACAGGGTGGCCCAGCACGAGCTGGAGAGGGACCTGGCCCACAAGCAGGCGGCTCACCGCATCGATGACAAGTGTCACCACCTGAGGAGCACCTCCCACGGCATCAGCTACTACCCAGCGGTGGAGCGGGTCGATGCCACGTGAGTGCACGCTGGGTGGCACGCCAGCAGCAAGCTGTGCCCGGGATGCACGGTGCCTCTCCCTGGCAGGGAGCTGCTTGTCCCCAGCCCACTGTCAAGGCACGTGCATCCCGCCTGGAGACAGCTGCCTGAGTGGGACCGTTTCTCTCTGCTTATTGTTATTCTTACTGTTATTGTTATTGTTAACCTTACCTTTATTCTTACCCTTACTCGTACTATTCTTCTCATTCCTATTTTCTGTTGTTGTTCTATTAAACTGTCTCTATCTCCACCCGTGAGTCCTGTTCTTTCTCTTTCCCCTCCATTGAGAGTGGCTGTGTGGTCCTAGCTGCTGGCCAGAGTTAAACCACAACCTATGCTCAAATTAAAGACGGAGATTTCAGATACGTTTAATCAGTGCTGCTCCCAGGCAGGCTTCATGCCTGCCCACGTCCAGCTTCAGCACTACGGGCTTACCGGGGCCTCTTCTTCCCCCTCACCTCCTGAAGGATCTCGGTGCCGGACTCTTGGGCCAAGATCACAGACGACAACATCCTCCGCTCACAGAGCCAACGGGCGGCCTCCTCCAAGCTGCGGGACAACATCGAGAACCTGCTGGTGGTGGTGGCAAACGAGATGCGGAGCCAGTTCAACAGGGTGAACATCGCCTTCACCAAACGCATCAGCGAGACAGCCGATGCCAAGAGCAAGATCCGGACCCACCTGGCCAAGGTAGTCGGAACCCCTCCCTTTCGGTGTGTCACTGTCACTTCCTAGTGACACCCCTGAGGTGGGACCCTTAGGAGTTGGCACCGTAATTTCATCTCAAGGGCTCTGTTTTTGCTAGGGCATCCTCACTGGCAGCCTGGGAGCACAGGGATTGCCAGCAGAAAATGCCAATGCTGGTTGCATCTCCTGGTAGTTCCTTCAGAAGCGCTGGCTGCCCTCCAGAACGGCCTTGCTGGGCCTCTGCTGGGCTGCCTGCTGGGGGGGTTGCAGGCTTGCTTCTCCTCCAAGGACGTGCTTTCACTCTCCGTGCTCTGGGGCTGCTGCATGGGCATGCGTGTGTTTGCTTTGCCAAGCAGAGTCAGTGGAAATCAGTGATGGACACCTGCCTCAGAGCTGTGGGTCTCATAGAAAGCTTCCTGAAACGTGCCCGACACTGTATTGAGTAACTGAGGGAAGACGGGGCTTGCAGCACTGCGAGCTGATGCCACGTCTTTCAGTGAGGATCCATGAAGAACCTTCCCTCTCTGAGTTACTGTTGATGGATGATTAGTTCCAGCAAGCGGTAATTTTGGGAAGCTGGGAATTCAATAGGTCCATCAGTGCTCCAAAACCTCCTCTGATGTGACAGCAAGAGCCAAGAGAGGTTTTTCCTTGAAGAAAAATTACTCTTGGCTCTGCACCTTGATGTGTAGCAGAATGACAGGGGTCTGAGCCCAGGGTCTGCTTATTGAACTTGTATTGTTCTGCAGATGGACAAGAGGAAAGGGTAATTATGTTGTCACTTGAGAAGATACTTTTTAATTTGTGCATGGGTTTCTTTTTTACGCCAGACGCTGCAGGAAATCTTCCAGGTGGAGAAGACCATGGAAGCCATCCAAAAGGCCATTAAAGACCAAGGGCCTCCCTTAAAAGTGGCTCAGAGCCGGCTGGACGAGCGCACACGCAGACCAAACGTGGAGCTGTGCCGGGACACTGCCCAGCTGCGGTAAGGCAGGAGCGTGGGTCTGGTGGGCTCCTTGAGGAGTTACGGCTGGTAGCACCCGGGGGTAGCACTGCATGAAAAATTAAGCATGGGCTTTTCTTTCAACAGTCCTTCCATAAGCGCACTGCTATAATCAAAAGCAATGAGCAGGTATTGCAGCCTTTGGGTGCTGGGAGAGCTCTGCGCCCACAAAGGAGGCTGTACACCATGGCCGGGTATAGCCTGATGGCACCCCATGAGGGGATGGATTCTTCCCGCTTGGGTAAGCCCCATCTTCTCTCCAGCCTGCTTCCCGGCAGTTGGATGTGCTCAGTTTTGAAGGACGAGCCCTTTACTCTCCAACAGGATCCTGCTGAGATCCCTTAGGCCCTTCCTTTTGGGGAACTGCAAGGAAGGGTGCCCCCTATGGAGAAGCAGGAAGGGCTGTCCTCACCTTCTCCGAGGACACTGGAAATCCTTTCAAGGACACAGTGGTCTGTTTGGGATTGCACGCCGAGGAGCTGTGGAGGAGTAGGCTGGCCTGAGCGCCCAGCAGCACCCCCTCTGAGGCACCCCAAAGTTCACCCCTCCTGGGAGCCCGTTGGGCAAGACTCCAGCTGAAGCCTTTTCAGAGCAATTGAAACCCAGCCCCACAGCCTTTGCAGCATCTCGTACAACAAGGGTTTTTTCCATCCTCCCCTTGTTTCACATTCACTTTTAGCCTCTCCCAGATGTCCTGTTTTCTTTGTGTGCATCTGTGGGCATGGGGAGGATGCCTGCACAGGGAAATCCAGGAGGGGGAGCCAACAAACCCCCCAAACCAAGCAGGAACAGGAAACCACACCTGCTCATCCCTCTTCTTGCTGGCCCGAGCTGCTCTGGGAGAGGCGGCTGCGCATTGCCAAAGCCTTTGAGCAGACTTAACCATGCCTCCCCGCTGAGGTCTGGAGGAGCTCTGCCCTCAGCTTTCCCATGCGTCTGCCAGAAACGGGGGGTCTGAGTTAGTCTGAGCACGCTGAAGGGGGTAATCCTGTGACCAAGGGGCCCTTCAGCAATGCCACGCTAGAAACCACCCCCACGATGGCACTGTTAACCAGGGTTTCTTGCTGTTTTCCAGCCTTGTCAACGAGGTCCACAAAATCAACGAGACGGTCCAGAGCCTCCAGCAGCGCCTGAGAGACACCGAGGACACCCTGCAAATGCTGGTTCATACCAAGTCGGTCTTGCAGCATGACCTGGCCGTCAAAGCCAACACACTCTTCATTGATGAGGAGAAGTGCATGGGCATGCGCAAGACCTTTCCCAGCACTGTGCGGCTGCTGGGTTCCATTTAGGCTCAGCTGAACTCACTGAATCTGTTGTGGGAGGGATTCCCAGTTTGGCTAAGATGCTTTGGAAATACTTGATTAGAGTTTCACTTCCTGCTGAAAGCCATGAGTAGAAATTAAATGATCTGTTTGTGTGTTATACGGTCTACCGGTATTTTTTTTGCCTTTGGTTTTTCTCTTTCCACTGTACTTTCATGGTGTGCCAGAAAGTCACTGAAAATACTTTGTATGCGACTAAGAGTAAATCCACCCACGGGGATTCGGTCCTACCCTCTCAGTCGGTGATTTTAGGAGAAGAACTGTCGTGTCTGCCTCCTTTTGAGGCACCTTCTTATCACCTTCTTAGAGGAACACCCTTTCATTCCTTGGTGTTTCCTTCTTGCCTCATCGCTGGAAGACTTCAGGTGTCCTGCAGCGTAGCCAGCACATCTCAGAGCAACAGCCTGTGGGCCCTCGCTAGCACCCTGTCCCTCTAACCTTGGCGTGTCATCTCACAGCTTGTCACGGGTAAGCCTGATATTGTCCCCCTCTCCCTTCAAGCCTCGTTTTAAGCGCTGTCAGGGAGCCCTGATAGCTGGTGAGCAAAGACCTTCTTCCCCCTTTGAGACAAGTGAATCCCATCTGACGCCGGCAAGCCTGGTGCTGTGTAGGCCATCCCCTTATCAAAAAAAACAAAATTCTGTTGGTCACACCAGCCATGGAGCCACGTATTAATAGACTGGGCCTGTCTGTATGTTTCTTCCAATGTCGCTGCCTGTAACTGGAAGGAAAGAGGAAAGAATAACCTGTGCCCCACATCCCCTTACCAACCGTCCCAAGGCCCTGAAGTCTCTTTTGATCGCCATAGGAGGACATGTTGCAGCTTCACCACCACACACACGGAAGAGCAATAATGGGTAATAGTCGGAGGGCCGTACCAGGCTTGGAAGTTTCCTAGTGATATCCTTAAGCTGGGGCCCAGGGAGGAAGCAGACATCCCATCGGAAGAATAAGGGTTTGGACCAATTTATGTCATTCATGTTCATGGTATGAAAATAATCTTGTATGGTATGAAATAATCTTGCCGGCCAGCTTGGGTCAAGTGCTCACGTCTCACTCCTCCTCATCCCTGCGCCTGGCAAGCTCAAAATCTCTGAGACCTTGAAACCCACACACCATAGCCAGCTATAAAGTACATATTTTCACAAGTTCAGACACTGGAGTCTTCTAAAAGTGCAGGCTTCCCAACTATTAGAAGAGAAGTTAGTCCTGTGTCGCTCAAAGCAGGACACACTATAACATAGTTTTGCATCGCAGGAGAGCATATTCTTCTCTTTGCATAACCTCATGCAAAATGACTGCAATTCAAAGTGCAGAGCACTCAGGCCTGGTGGCCCTATGTCCCATAAGCCCTCAGTTTCACAGCTGCTCACTGAGTTCACGAAAAACACAGTCAGAGTTTTTAGTCATTAAGCACAGTCTTTAAGGCAGCTATCTTGTCAGGTTTTGAAAGCCGAGCTCTTGTCCTCAGCTCCTCTGCTCTTCTCCTGGGCACACAGTAGCTACTGGAAGCAGCTGAAGAGGCACTGCTCATTGTGTGTTGCTATCAACATATTTACATTAGTCTAAAATACACCCCGTGATTATGTAAAGGTTTGGAAAGGACCAGGCCAAGTCGGGACAGCTGAGGCCACCTGGGCTAGTATCAAGGCTGATTTGGTATTAGCAGACGATTGTTTCTCTTTGGAAGAGCAATTACACAAAACAGTGAAGGTGATCTGAAGCTTTGTTGAGGCGGGTGCACTGCAAACCCTGACCTCTGAGTTCATGATCTGCTTCCCCTCCTAATCAATGGGCAGAAATAGCACTTCTTTGATACAGTTCCAGTGACTTCAGACATTGGTTTTAACAGATTTTGACTTGACGCACAGAGGCACGCGTCTTTCCACTGAAAGAGGGTTTAGTTCATGACGAGGCAGGAAGTTGCAATAATACTGTTAGGTGAGATTGCATCCACTATGAACAGCCATGCAAGGATGATGATGGTTTTGAAAAGAATCAAAATTTTTATCACAGCTCCCATAAAATTCAATAGAGCCCAAAACCTCTGGTGCAAACTGTAGGAACAAATCTCAAGAATGTGGCAAAGTTCAAAGCAAGGAGGGGAGGAAGATTTTTATTTCAAGATAAAAGTGATTTCACCCCTTCATGTGCATGCTGTCCTATCCTCCCAGCAGCTAAATGTGTATTTCCACCCAGCCTGGACACAATTCCCCGAGCCGATACAGAGGACAAGAGACACAGCTTTGGGAGGCCTCTGCATATCTCCCGGATGGTCCCTGCCTGGGTGAACAACGCTCACATCTGCCCCTTCACACTGGGTTATACCAACAACCAAACCACTCAAGTGCCCCTACTGGAAGAGGCCTCTTGTGCAACTCGGAGACGGCTCAGGGAAGGGTCAACAAGGAATATAGACCTGGATGCTCTGGAGTGTGGCATCGCAGGTCTGGACGGATTGACCTCCAGGCTCAGGGATCCCACAGCCTCTCTGGCAACCCACTCCACTGCTTTATGAGTCTCACAAGGATTTTCTTCTGGATTCCTGCTCTCCAGCCTGAACCTCTCCACTTTCAGGAGATGCCACCAGGCAGTGCTGGCAAGACGTTCCAAGTGATGGGTTCTGTTGTCACCGAGGGATGGGCTCTGATGTCACCAAGCAACGGATTGTGAACACGTGCCCCTCGCTGCTTAAATCCGGGCGCCGAGTCCCATCCAGCTGGTTCATACCCGCATTCCAGCTGAGCAGTTGGCGAGGCTGGAGTGTTGAGCCAAGCCTTGGCGCTGGTGTCCTGACTGGGGAGTTAGTTGCTCGCGGCAGCTCTCCATCTGTGCCCCAGAGCCCGCAAAGGATTTTCCCTGGCCCTGTCAGCTTCAGGCAGCCGGGGCAGTCAGGAGGCACGCTCGCAGCAGCAGAGGTGAGCTGTGTGGGGACACCGCACCCTGGGGAGCTGGGAGGGTTTCTTTCTTGAGGGACCTGGGCATTTCTTCCAGCCCTCCTCAGGCCAGCCAGTGACCGTGGCCTCTCTTCCTTTTCCAGCCTGACACCGGCTGCTGCAGCGCCACAGGGAGGGAGCACTTTGTCACCCCCAGCTGCCCCTAGCACGATGCAGCGAGTGGAGAGCATGGCAATGGACCTGGACAACCGCTGCCCAGTGTGCCTGGACAGCTGGGACGATGCCGCCTATGCCATGCCATGCCTCCACCAATTCTGTTACCAGTGCATCCTGCGCTGGGCTAACAGCAAGCCCGAGTGCCCTCTCTGCAAGAGAAGAGTGCGATCCATCGTGCACTCGGTGAGGGCAGACAATGACTTCGAAGAGGTTGCCATCGCGTCATCTGCCTCAGCCCCCGCACCAGTTGGCACCCGGCAGGCCGGAGGAGCGCCCAGGCACCCAGACACCCACAGCCCCCCTCCCCGCTCTGTAACACCTCAGCCGCTGGCAGTGGAGTCGGTGCCCAGGGCTCTGGTGGGCGGCCTCCAGCCCCATACCTGGGCGTTCCTCTTTGACGACCACCCGGCTCTCCTCCAACACTTTCTGCCCTGGCTCCAACAGCAGCTGGGGCTGATCTTTGCCGAGGAGCCTTCAGCAGCCGTTGTGATGGAGGACCTCATCCTGGCCGTCCTGGGCTTCTTTGGTCTGGACGAAGAGGTCCTGGTCCGGCTGCTGCAGGTCAGCCTCCAGGATCGCGCGGCGACATTTGTACAGCAGCTTATCAACGTCGCCGTGCAACGCTGCAGCGCGGAGGCCCACCGTCTGCTGGGCCTCGAGGACAGCCATGCTGCCGAGGAGCGGGAGGGCAGCCCCGTGGCTGTCCCTCCTCCTGCTGCCTCCAGAAGGGGGTCTCCTGGCCCTGGCCAAGCCACCTCCCGCAGCCCTGCTGCAGACGATGAAGAGGAGCGACCCAACACCTCCACCGCTGCTCTTCATGGGGCTCCCGGCAGCTCCCCCGATGCCCCCGTTCCAACCAACAGGGAACAGGAGGAGCTGCATGAGGATCCAGGGGAGGTTGCCGCAGGTCCCTCTACTCCCAGCCGCAGCAGGGACCTCTCCCGTGGGGGGCCACGGCGAGGCCTGAAGAGGAGGGCCAGCAGCTCCCGACATTCACTTCAGCCACCCAAGAGGCCACCCCGCCGGCACAACTAGAACAAGGCCCCAGGAGCTGCCAAAACCAGGGCCAGGCCAGCAGCTGTGACACATGCCAGCCAACGGTTCAGTCAGAAGGGGGACTCCAGGGCTGGACCATGCCCCACTGCTAAACGTCCCATGCCTGGTCTCCTCCTCACCACATCATCTGCCCCCACGTCCCGGGGATCTGCTCTCCTACCAGCCTCTACTGCCCCGTCATGCCCTGCAACACTGGCACCCAAATCCTTCCTCCTGCTCAGAGTCTGCACCACTTGGCTCTGCCCTCTGCATCACCCCATGCTCACACCCTGCCAAGGCAGGAGCCACAAGAAGTTCAACAGGAGAAAGAAGTGAAGTCCAGAACCTGGCGAGGGACAACCCCAGGAACCAGCACATTTGGCGCGTTGCTCGGCTGGAAAGCAGCTTGGCGTAAAAAGCCCTGCAGGTCCTGGTGGCCACCCAGCTGATCATGAGCCAACAGTGTGCCCTTGCCACCAGGAGCACTGATGGTGTCCTGGGCTGGACTGGAGAGAGAGTCTGGCAAAGGAGTGTGAAGATGATAAAGGCACTGCAGCATCTCTCCTCTGAGGAAAGGCTGAGCGAGCTGGCACCGCTTAGCCTGGTGAAGAGAAGGCTCGCAGGGGAATTGATCAATGCATAAAAAGCCTGATGGGAGGCTGCAGAGAAGATGGAGCCAGACCCTGGCTGAGCGGCGCTGGCTGTCTCTGCTGCAGCAGGCGGCCGTCACAAGATGACATCCAGAGGTCCCTTCCAACCTCAGCCTTTCTGTCATTCAGTGAAAGTATTTGAATTGCCTAAAGAATCTATATGAATAACTTCAGTGCTGTTCTATAAAGTCAATAAAGAAAAGAAAGTAGTACAAACTTGCTGACGTTCCTCAAACTCTATTGATCGAATCATTAATACTGTGAAGTTCCAACACGCAGGGACGTCCCCAAATTCACTTATATGTTCTGGAAGACTGCCTCAGCTCAGTCAGCGTGACCCCGACATGGGGTACAATTCTGCTGTGCTTATACTTAGTTGCCATCCTCAGGACACGTACCAGATGTATGACACAGGTGCAGGTTCTGCTGCTGAATAAAAGGACTGTAATCTAGGGCTGCTAAGAAAGACCCATAACAATTATGCTATAGAAGAAATATTTCCTCTCTCTTCTGCTGATCTTGCAATTTTTAGTTTAGTGGAAACTGCTCAGTTTTCTTCACCTTACTTTGAGTATTTCCCACTGTTATGCCTGTCCTCAAGGATAAAAAAAACAACAGCAACAAAATCACACATCTCTACTTCCACTATTACACGTAAAACCATTCTGGGAGCTCAATACAGTTTTGTATATATTTCATTATTTCCTTTTTATTTTATTCTTAACGTTTTAGTCAAGTAGTTCAGTTCCTTCTGAAATCCTGAGTCTCTCTTTCTCTCTCCTGCCTCTCTTTGAAGACACGTTGACGAGAGCATCTGTCCTGCCACCCAGTGGCCAATCCGGCCCAAACCACAACAGCCATAGAGAATCATACCTCCCGTATCAACTCTGTGCTACAGCTCATAATCAAACCTTACCAGCTATTTAGTCCTCTCAGTTTTTATTGACACAGAGCAAGTTTTGCAGACCCAGTCCAGTTTTGTTCCGGGGAAATTCTATCTGGCCTCATCTTTCCAGGGCCAGGCATCACACACTGCAGCAGGTAAAACATCCTGTCCTGCAGAACGCCCGTTTTCATGGGGGAGGGAAACAGCACTGCGGGTAGCACTGATAACGTAGACCACAGAAGCAAGTGGGCAGAGCTCCATGAAAACACTGCCAGGCTTTTTGCCACACAAGGACTACCCCTGCAGTCTTGTCAGAGGTTGCTTACTTAGCTTATAGCAGTCCACCCCTCCAACGTCAAAGGTGTCGCTGCAAGACTGAGACCCCAGAGATGCCACAGAAAGCACCATCTCCACCCCTTTACCAAAGCGGTTCCCGGTTAAGTACCAACAGCAGGAATTGCTGCTGCCCACTGCTCTGGGCATCCGCCACCATCCACCCCACACAAAGGGCCAGCTGGGTATCTCCCCCATGGGCACGCCAACTCTGCAGACTCCTTTCAGGTGTCTTTTCAGGCAGAGCAGACACAGACCAGATGAGTTTCAAGCTGAAACACGACTTTGTCATGCAGGCAGAGAAAAAAGCTCTCAGAACTTGAGAGTTTTATTTCTCAATCTGAAAAATGACACACAGCGTAGGTACAAAGACAAGGAGACGCTACAGTCCACAGCAGGAGCGGTGGTCAGGCACTCTCCCTGCACCTTTTTGCCAGGGACGGTGCTCTTGCACAGGCAGAGGTATCTTCTCCCCTCCCCAAAAGCGCACCGACCCCACAGACAGACATTTCTCCCACACCTCCTCTGAAGGAAGGCTACCAGCGTCCCACCTGCAGAATTAGCCAGAGACTTCTCAGCACCTTATCATGCCGCTGTGCTTTCAGTCAGAACGGCATTTTTGATTATAAGCAACTAAGGGCAGAACTAAAGTAAATCTCCATCAAAATGCAGCAAAACCATGACACTGTTCTTATTCCTCTGGCTTCTTTCCAGAGTCATTTACAAAATACCATTCCTCTCTAGGCCACTCCTAATGGACAGCCTTTCAAGATTTTTCAAATCCACAGCAGCATCTTCTTTAAGAGTTTAGCACCCAACACAGAGCTGAAGGCATTTCTCCTTCTCCTAAGAAAGCCCAGCTCAATCTCTACTTTGCTTCCCATCTTCCCCACCCCAACTCACACCAACACCGCGCACGCACCTCCTCAAGCAACACTTTCTTTCACCAAAACACAGGACCTGTTTCTGAAGTCAACTGCCGGAGGGACCAGCGAGAACTGCTTGGGCTCTTCTACCTGTGACATTGAAAAGGATGTTGAAGTGGGATTTCAGTAGTGAACTCAACATGACAAACTCCAGCAGAGGTAAGAAAAACACGTTTTTTAGGAACTAGTTCAAAACAGGGCCCAGGAGCACCACTAAGTGTTTCAGTGCCACATCCCCCCTCTCCAGTAACACCAGAGTCGCAGCAGAACTCTAATCTGTAACAATAAACGTATGAGGCACATACTGCCTGTAAAAGCAGAATATCCAAAACTGCAGGCAAATCCTCACTGGCACAGAGCAGCACACTTCAGTCCTCCTCAGGGTCTCTGTTGAAAGGGTGGTAACTGGAGCAACGGGATTTGCCACTGCCTCCTTTCTTCCTACAGAAGAAAGCTATCGAGTATTGCCATACATTTGCCTTTCTGCTCTGGCAGAGCCCTTTCTTCCGCAGGCCTCTCTGAAGTCCTTGGGAAGTGCGGAGTGCCCACAGCTCTCCTGTCCCACCCCCAGCGCTGGAGGCAACCCAGGGAGAATTAGAGCAGTCGAGAAGCTGCTCTGGCTTGCGTTGCTGTGTGAACGCATGCCGACCACCTCCACAGACGCAAGGCTAACGGCAACCCACCAGCAAGGAACGCTTCTTGCACCAGCCTTCTTCAATACCTACATACTTTTGTGGGCCTAAGCCCAGGTCTCCCATGACAATTTTCATTAAGCTGCATTCTAAGTGATGATTTTTCAAAACACTCTGGAGATTGTCCTTTCTTAGCAGCTTTCTAACTGCTCAATCAATGCAAAGTATTATTTTTCCCACACAAATGGAAACTCATTGGTCTCAACCTGATATTACTCGGTGTTCCTCAAGAGTATCAGCTTTTTCTCCCAGCTGACACTTCAAGAGCAGATGCAGCAGCTCAGCCATTTCCCAAGAAATTCTACACAAATTTGCAGTACCTGGAACTAGGTGCCTACACAGAAGTCACATCTCATGGGAAAACACACGTTTAAGGCCATCCCTCACACTCTGGTGTTGCTGGCCTTCTTTTGCATACATTTGTTTTCCTAGGTATAAGGATTAACAAAACCATGAATCATTTGGGTCAGTCTGCCACACCCTGCAGGTAATACTGCATAGCATGTTTTCCAAGTGTTCACGGCCCTGGGAGTCACGCTTGCCCACATTGAACAATAAATGCTCAATAATGCCCAGATCACAAAGCCAATACGCTGCTTGTGTGCACCAAATAGAAGGCAAAAGCACAGGAACTCCTATGCAACAAGGGTCCGAAGAAGCAGAAGAAGCTGCAAGTCGAAACCTGAGTCATCAGATCCCAAATTTGGTCCAGTTGTTTTGTGAGTACGAGTAGCAATGAAGACACACAGAGCGACAAACACAGCAATCCTCTTGGTGTCTTCAGGAAGAACCTAAATCATTAGGCACAGTCAGAAATGGTGAGCGTCCTCAGATCATGTGCCTGAGCTCAAAAAGGAAACGTTTCTCCTCCAGACTGGCACAACCTGTGGAAATAAGACTATCAGGAATGCTGCTGAGAAGGAGAGAGATTAAGATGGGCAGATCAAAAGTCAGCATGTTGCACCTTAACCTGCGGAGGGACAAGGGCAAAAGGTTACAGAATTTGCAAACGCGTGCTCAGGGAACAAAGAAATACTGGAAGCAAAGCCGCGGCTCCCCAAGGCTTGTGTCCTGGGCTCATGGGAAGGAAGCACGGCTAGCAGCTTGGAAACCTGCCAACCTGATGCTCAGGCTTTCCTGAGATAAGGCTCCAAGGCAATCCTCAACAGCTGTCTTTTCCCTCTACTTCCAGGAGCTGCAACAACAGAGAGGAAAGAAGGAGGAGAGAGACAATGGAGGAAAGAGGAATGAAACCAAGCCCACCAGATGCCAAGGTATAGCCATCCCTGCTGAAAGGAGCACTCCCCCATTGTTTAAATCCTTCCTTTCTGCTCCTTGGCTCCATCAGGATCCTGCCAGCCTGTGCTTTCAGCAGCAGCCTTTCTCTCCCGGGTGAAAGCAGAGCGCTCCAGCTCGCTCTTAGCTGCCCTTGAGCATCTGCCCGTGACAGCACACACACCCAACTTCACGCATCTCCTGCCACGGGCAGCCGAATCCCAGAGGCGTGCATGCAGCAGCTCTCTTCTCCCCCAAACACTCTTGCTGGCATGTTACCCACCTGCCCTCTCAGAGGTCGACAACTGCTTAGAGGGTCTGCTATCTTAACCGGCAGTCAAGTAGTGCCAGACTATCCAGTCCACAAGCCAGCTGTAGCTCGCAAATCTCTGGGTGGGGGTTCAGCACACCAGTAAAAATTTTGCTGCCACCCACCCACTGATGCTCCGTGGATTCCCTCCTGTGCTGCAGCCCTGACTTCTGTGGCTCCCTTTGCTCAGGGGCACTTCAGACTTGCAGCAAATTGTGCTCAGATTCCAGCCCTTCAAATACAAGTGGCATGTTTTAGTCATTCCACATAGGGGAATCAACCCAAGATCACAGTACATCATCAATCAAGTTCATAAAGAAAAAGGCTGTTAGTAGGTGAGGGGTTTGGGGGTATTTTATAGGAAAGAGCACCTGCTCTTCCAGGTGTCTCAGCCTTCCAAGACCGAAGCGTGGAATACTAAGAACTACGTAGATACAGCATTTCCATCGCTTGAGCCTGCACTTGTTTGTGGCCTCAGAAGGGTCCGCACAGCTCCGTCATTTAAGAGAGCTGCTGCTCTAAAGGCAGGCACTCCAATGAAGAATTCTCAAGCAGTTCACCACACTCCATCATGAAGCTGCCTCTCCTGAACAATGCAGAAAACCAGGCTGCATATAAGGTGTTTCTAAGGAATCATTTTTCTGGTACTGGTTCAATAAGTCACACACCTACCTAAGCACTAAGGCTCTGCATAAGAAAGCAACGGCACAGAGAATTGCTCACACCACAACTAGAAAGCACAAAGTTAAATCTTATCAAAATGAAACGGAAATATTGGAACGGTCAGAGGTTTGTTGTTGTTTTAGTTTTTGGGTATTTTTTAAATTTATTGGATGTCACCAGGTCTCTCTTTAAACCATAAAGCACTGATTCAGCTGATGAAGAACATGACATGACATCACTGCGGCAACGAGCTCTGTGCTTGAGGTCTCTTCCCTCATCTCTGAAGGCACAGAGAGTCCCCACCAAGCAGCAGATCTTCTCTGTGCAACACCAGGGTGGGTCTGGCGTCATCTTCAACCACCCATTGGGTAGCTGAGGCAAGAACCGGCCGGGGACAGCAACCCGCCATGGGCCTTCCCGTCCGCAGACTGAACACCCCTCCTCCAGGCCCCAAGGACCTCGGTGGCCCTACAATGGACTCCTCCTGTCACCCCTGCGCAGCAGCATGTACCAGGCCAGGCCCTCTGACACTGTGGCCGCTGTCCTGTTGAGGCCTGGCACAAGGAGGGGGCTGGAGCCCAGGGCACACCAGGGGACATGGAGGGCAGACCCACTGCTCCAGGGGCAGCCTTTCTCTCTGGAAGCAAAAGGGCCGCCCGCAATGGGGCCTTCAGGGCCTCAGGGGCCCCCCTCCCAGCCACAGCAACGTCCGTTGGTGACATCACCGGCTGGCCGTTAGGCAAGCAGGCAGCCCTGTGGCTGGCCCACAGCTCGCTCAGCAGCCGGACACAGTCACGCCAAGCCTGCTTGCGAGAGGAGGAGGCGGCCAAGGGAGGCCAGTGCCCACAGTGGGTGGCACCAGTGCCTACACTGAGTGGGCCCAGGGACAAGAGGCTCATTGGAAGCCCTGAGGATGCCTCCCCAGCCCAGGAAACGCCAGTGGGCTGGCGCCAGCAGCAGCAGCCCTGCCCAGAGAGATGAGCCCATGGAGGTCGACCCGCCACAGAAGAGGGATGAGGAAGAGCCCATGGAGGTGGATCCCCCCACAGATGACACAGAGCCCATGGAGGTGGATCCATCTCCCGCAGGCCTGGTGGGGCACACCACCACCACGGCCAGGCTGCCTCCAGCAGCACGCTGTCCAAAGCGCCGCAGGACCCTCGCGGGCTGCCAGGGACAGCCACAGCGCAACAAGCGGCGCCAGCCGCGCAGACGACGCTAGCCGTAAGTGGGCAGCGGATGGAGGGAGGTGATGGGTGCCCTCTGCTGTGTCCTGCTCTGGGTTCCCCCGTGCCAGACAGAGATGGCCATAGTGGAGAAAAGCCATGCCCCGGTGCCTCCCGGTAACCAGCCAGCTTCCGTTGAGCTCCCAGTGTTTGTCAGTTGCAGCCAAGAGCCACCAGAGACAGCAGGATGGAGCTGTGCTGGCCCAAAGCAGCACCAGCAGCAGCACCCCGCATCCCATCCTTACTGTGGCTGCCTGGGCCGTGTCCTTGGGGCACGGCCAGGGTCCTCCAGTCCCGGGTGGAATGGGCCAGGCCAACTGCTGCTGTGGCTCTAGGTGGGCTCTTCCTGGGGCTCGGGGACACGCGGGCATGGCCGGGCCCCACAGCAGCAGCCTTTCACATACCCACCGCTCTCTGCTCTGCAGGGAGCCTCTCAGAAAGGGCACGGCGGTGCTGAACGTGGATGTGTGGTTGAGCCAGGGCTGCAAGAGAAGCCAGAGGTGCCTTTGCCTCCTCCAGCAGAAGCTGCTCATTGCCAAGTTGCAGTAAGTGCCTGCAAGCCCAGCCGCCTTTCCCCCAGCCCTGTCCCTGGCAGCGGGGCAGGGACACCCTGGCACCAGCCTCAGCCCCCGGGGGCACCTTGCTGCTGGATGCACCCATGTCTGCCCCAACGGCAGGCGGGGGACAGGGCTCCGGCAGGCTCCACCTCCAGCTCCCTGCCTGCCTCTCCGCTCTTCAGATGTGGCACCACCCTGCGCCCACGGCTCTGCCTGGCCCTGGACCAGCTGTGGGTGCTGAGTGCTGACAAGGAGGCAGCAAGAGCAGAAAAGGAAGGAAGTGATGAGGATGGGACCTCCATCATCCTCTCCTGGCCCAGCAGCTCCTGTGTTGCCACTTTCAGGTGAGTCATGGTGCCACGTCCCATGACTGGGCAGGAGAGGTTCCCAACTGGGCCCATGGCATCCTGTGAATGGCCTCTGCCCTCCGAGCAGAGCCTGAGCAGGGAGCAGGCAGCACGCTGGCACGGAGGAATAGGGGCATTTCTACATCCTGAATCCCCTGGTCACCTTTTGGTGCCCAGAAGGGAAGGGCAGAAGAAGCTGCAATGCCAAGAGAAAGGGAGAAGAGGCAGCTTGGGCTTGACCCAGCTCCCTCCCTGTCCCTTCCTGGTGCACAGGACACCAGAAGGAGACAAGAGAGCCCGGGTGAGCTGCCTCCCATCCATCAAGCACCTAGAGAAGGAGCTGAGCCGCTGCCACGCTGTGAGTGTTTCTGTCCCTAACAACCGCTCCTCCAGCCGAGCAGCAGATGCATCGCTGCTCACCTTCTTCCACTCCTTCTTGCCCAGTGGAGGACATTCAATCCCAGGAGCCTGGAGAAGCTGCTAGAGGTCCAGGCAGAGGTGAGAATGGCCTTTCCCCCACCCATGGCTGTGCCAGGATGTGTGGTGAGTGGGGTGAGCCCCAGAAGGCAGAGGGTCCCACCACTAATGCTCTCAGGCTGCTGGTGCCGCCTGGCAGCTTGCCAGTGGCCCTTTCTGCTGCGAGGCTGCTCTCTAACCGCTCTCTGATTCTTGTAGGATGATCCCAAGCAAGCACCGCTGCTTGCCCCATCTGTCAATAAAGGAGGACATCACCGCTCAGGTAAGTTTTGGAAAGAAAGGCAGGGAGGGCCTTTTGTCCTCCTGCAAGCGACAAGTCTGCAGAATTGAGGATGCTGCTGCCCTTCACCCGGAGGAATTCTGTGCCCATCACGCTGCAGCAGGAGAGAGCTCAGCCCTTGGTACCCTTCGACATTGCGGAGCGCTTGAGGTGCTTCCTGCTTCACTCCGTCCCCAGAACTAAATTGACCTCTGCTCCTCGGCCAGAGCCGGGAGGAGCCATGCTCACTTGTCCCTTGAGTGTCCCTATGCAGGTGTGGCAGCCCAAGGGAGGACGTCACCTGGAGGAGCAAGGGGACCCGCTGGGCAGTGGCTGCTGGACCTGGTTCTGCGGGGACACGGAGCCTCTGCTGCTGCCCACAGCTTGGAGGAGGAGGGCAGGGCGAGGGCTGGGCAGGGCTGTCGTGGTGGCATGCCGGCTCTCAGGAGCATCCCAGCTGGAACTGCTGAGCCAGAGCCGCGGTTCCAGCTGCTGGCCCCCTGCCCGTCCTGCCCCATCGCACCACGCTGCAGGCAGGGCAGGGCAGGGCAGGCTCTGGGAGCGCTGGGCTGGTGGTCTCCATTGACGGGCTCTTACTCTGTTTTCCTTTGCAGCGGGAGGGAGCAGCAGCAGCAGGAGGAGGAGGGGGCTGCCCTTCCCCCAGGTACAGGGGTAGCAGCCGTGGTGCACCAGGCAAAAGCTTTCCTGGAGGCACCACCCTCTCTGCTAGTCCTCAAGGAAGTAGAAGTGGCAGATACGGAGGCAGGATTGGAAATAGCAGAGGTATGGCAGGTCCACAAACACTGCAACAATGTGTCTCGTGGAGGAGGGTATGTCTTAATGAGTCCAAGGAGCTGCTGTGCCTCTTCCCAGCATTCATTGCCTTCTGGCTTTGTGTGGGTTTTTTTTATCCCCCAGAACAGGGCAGTGTAAGTGAAAGTGGAAAGGTGGTTTCTCCAATGTGTTAGGAATGTGCTTAGTCAAAGGAAATACCTACAAAATACCTGCCAAGGACAGACTCCAAAAGCAAAGCCTGCCACCACAGAAGGGGGTGTTGCACCAAAGGGGTATCTGCAGAGTTCTGTCTCGGGAGGGCAGAAGAAACGGCAGGAGAAAGAAGTGGGCAAGCCTTTTCTTGCCCGCAGGGGACCGCAGGGTGTCTGCTGAATGGCCCCTGCAAATTAGCAGAGTGTCACACACCTGTGAGAACGTTGTGTTCGAAAGTGAGGCCCTTGGAAGAAAGGGCTAATGCCAACCAGCCCAAGGCACCTTCTCTAGAGAGCTAAGGGAGCAATTTGCCAAAAAGTCGCTTACTCCTCCAGGGCATCCCTTGCCACCTGCTAACGCCAACATTTCTGGTTTAGGACACGACCGCTTTTCCTCCAACCGCCCCCGAGACCACGACAGAGTCCCTGCGATGTGCAGAAGATCAAAAGAACCTTTCAAAGGCACAAAGGTAAAAGGAGTGAGCTTGGGTTAAATGGAGAACTGATTGATCCAGTTGATCCTGGCTTTACCTCTCCAATCCACTGTGGGATGGAAAGGTTTGCAGGCTCCCTCCAGGAAACCGAAAACCAAAGCAAAAGGAAGAGACCAGAGGCCTGGGAAGAGGAGATGGAATGTAAACAAGAAGAGAAAAGAAGGAAGAGAGGAAGAAGACTGCGACTGAAGAGAAGAAGAAAGGTCCAGATGGTGAAGAAGCCCAGGTGAGTCCCAGGCTCTGCTGCCCATCTTTCCCAACTCCTTAAACTGCGCTAAGTCAGTCCAAGGGGCTGGCAAGGGACGGCCAGGGATGGTGCCGTGCAGGCTTTGGGAAGAAGTCCATGGCAGCTCCCCAGGGGCTCCCGATGGAGCCCTGCTGCGTGGCACAGGCGCACTGTGCATCCCTGCAGACGCACAGTCTCAAAGGGCGTTCCCCATGGGGACAAGGCGCCAGAGCCACCCCCTGCTCAATGCCAGCTGGGCTAGAAACCCTTCCTTGCCGGCTGTGTTTCCCAAAGGAAGGGGAACCAAGTCCTGTCTCGTCCTGCCTTTGGGCTTTACCAGTGTTTTCTGACTCTGTCCTTGTAGGTGCCCGTTTCCTGTTAGTGCCTGAACCCCTGTGACTCCTGGGCTCCCGCACGCCATGTTCACAATAAAAGGATCTTTTCTCTCTTAATACAGTTGTGGATATAGTGTGCATGTGTCTTTAGTTTCTCTCTTTTTTTTGGTTGAGGTTTTCATTAAAGTAATTTAATTTGTTTTTTAAACGTGTAAGTCTCTTTTCTCTCTCATCCTCTCCCTCAGAGAGTTAAACTTACTGGAGTTGTGGGAACTTGTGCTGTGTGCCCAACTGCAAAAGATAACTTATGACGCCCTGGCAGAAACGCGTATGACATATCCTGCACCACAAAAGGGGTAACCTGTCCGGC
Organism: Vanellus vanellus; assembly: GCF_965231255.1. NCBI lineage: Eukaryota > Metazoa > Chordata > Aves > Charadriiformes > Charadriidae > Vanellus > Vanellus vanellus. The sequence continues at coordinate 25,106,066 of NC_138908.1, forward strand.
CTTCCCCACCCAGACTGTTCCTGTTTTCTGTCTTTTTAACAGACATGATGTACTCCACCAATGACATCATGGGACAAATAGCATCTGTCCTTGTTTAAAGTAAAACGGAACCGATTCTCTCTTCAGTCACTTCACTTTTTAGCTAAGCCTCTTCTAACTACTGCAGTGAGCAGCCTATTGTGCAGAAACCGTTCACTCTCAGAGTGACGAGACCTGTGTTGATAGTTGATGCCAGGCATGGTATGCAGAGAGGCTCTTGCTTAGACTTAGGGCTATAACACCCAAGGGCAGATAACGTGGTTATTTGCCCCGTTGGAGGGTGGGAAGCGGAAAAGCGCAGAGGGGTCGCACCTGCGGGGAGGAGCGGACTAGACAGGTGACCCAAAATTGCCCAACAGGGGATTCCATCCCATCTGCCTCACGCGCAGTAGAAAAGCTGAGGGATCAAAGGGTCAGCCCTCTTTCTTCGATGGCCGACGCCTGAGGAGGACTCTGTCTGTTCGTGTGCATTTGGTCTCGATCCTGAATGCAGCTCCGGAATCCAGTTCCCATCCGTCACTGAGTCCAGTCTGGGGCTTCCCCAGGGCCAGCTGGCGAGGTGACTGTCATCCTGGCAGCTCGATACGGTTTTCTATACATTTCATTATTTCCTTTTTACTTTTCTATTAATATTTCATTAAAGCAGTTTAGTTCCTTCTAAACTCGTATGTCTCTCTCTCTCTCTCTCTCTCCTGCCTCTCTTTTTTTTTTTACTGAAGAGAGGGAGCGGGGAGCATCTGTCACTTGCCTTGTGGCCGTTTTGGCCCAAACCATGAGAGGCAGGTAGAGTGTTTACAGGAGAGAGAGCAATATTCAAAAGTTGCATGAAAACGGCGACTTGGCAATGTTATGGGTACGTGTAGACTCATGACGGATGCTATAAAAGATCTGTATTGGGGTATTTTCAGAAGGGCAGCTTATGAGCCAGTGTAATCCTGTAGTAACGGACAGCAAGAACGTAGCGCTGCAACAGAAAGATGGACAGCTTTTGGCAGTCAATTTTGTGCTTAGGTGTCTAAGTAGTTAGATTCTCAGGGAGATACTTAGAGAAGTACTACTTGAACTAAGTAGTTTCGATAACTAGGCAGACCTGGGCTGATGTGCAGAAAATTGGCGCCCCTGCTTAGTATCTGCCGCACGTTTGCACCCTGGGTTTTCTTTTTTGGTGAGCTAAAATGGTCGAGGCTTTGGGACAAACTGTCTCCTCCCAGGTCTATCAAAACTGGACATGCCTTAGCACAACTGGGAGTGGTAGTTTTGTAATTTTAGTGAATTTGCTGCTGTTGGAGCTGTAGTCAAAATTAAGGAAGGAGTTTAATTACTTGCATAAAGGGAGAGCATGCGAGTAGTCTACTGACTTTGGTGTGGTCCCCAGAGCACGAGGGATTTGGGGACCACTTACTACTGGGTGTAGTTGAGAACTTCGTGCCGGAGAGTCACTGTCCTGGTTTGAGGTAAAACAGAAACAATTTTGTTCAGTAACTTCACTTCTTAGCTGGGCCTCTTCTAACTACTGAAATTAACTGCATATTGTGCAGACAATGTTCACTCTCAGAGTGATAAGACCAATTGTTTGTAGCTGATGCCCAGACATGGTATGCAGAGAGGCTCCTGTTTATACTTATTGCTATAACCCCCAAGGCCAACCAACTTTGTTATTTGCCCCGTTGGAGGGTCAGAAATGGAAAAGCATAGTGGAGTCCCACCTGCAGGGAGGAGCAGACAGGACAGGTGACCCAAAACTCACCAACAGGGTATTCCATCCCATCTGCCTCATGCTCAGTATAAAAGCTGAGGGATCAAAGGGTCAGCTCTTCCTTCAACGGCCGACGTCTGAGGAGGACTCTGTTTGTCTGCCTGTGATCCCGATCCTGAATCCAGATCCAGAAAGCAGTTCCCATCCAGCCTGGAACTGCCCCAGTGCCAGCAGGTAATGTGATTGTCACCTCGGGAGCTTGATACGGTTTTGTATATATTTTTCATTATTTCTTTTTATATTATTAATAATATTTCATCAAAGTACTTTAGTTCCTTCTAAACTCATAAGTCTCTTTTTCCTCCTCTGCCTCTCTCTTTGAAGAAGGGTAGAGGGGAGCACCTGTCGGTGCCATCTGGGGTGCCTCAGGTCCCCAGTAGTGGATTTTGGCCTAAACCACGACAGATTAATTGGCGCCCAACGTGGGGCCCAAGCAGTGCTCGATCAGACCTGTGATAAATTGCCCAAATAGTTTGAGTTCCAGCTTGCTCAGAGATTAGAACAGACAGCTTGCATCATGTCATTCTTAGACGAAATCTTGTATCATGCCTTTAAGCAGCTTTGTTCGACCTTAATGCAGTCAGCTTGGTTTAACCTGCCAAATGTGTTTCAAAGTTCATTTATTCTTTGTCTTTTTATGCGAAGGTTTAAAGGTGCTGTTTTGGTGTGGTTCGCAATTCAGATGTATAACATGATGAGTTGGGTAAGGGCTCTACCTGTATATCTCGGGCCTCTCGTGATGGATTCTGTGATTAATTATACTTTCGGTTCTACCTGGGGAATGTTTACTTCGCCCTTTGATAATTATGCTAATGTGACACCATCAGAGGTGGGGCACGGCAACCTTCTGGGCTCTGAGGATAAGGATTGGTGCCCTGTTAAGACCGTGCTTTTGTTGTCAGTTTTCCTGAATGTGATGCAGGGGTGGTTTCATGTGAAACACCGGTGCAGGGAGAGCAGTAGGGGGACCGGGCGCTGCCGCCACTCAGACCCGCGCAGCCGCTCGGCGATCTGCAGCGGCGCAAACCGCGGCCCCGCCCGGCCCGGCCGCAGCCGCCCCCCCCACCGCAACGGCACAGGCGCCTGCACCGCCGCGCCGCCGCCGCCTGCAGCGGCACCGGTACCACCGGCAGCCGACCCCCCCACACACGCACACCGCAACGGCACAGGCGCCTCCGCCGCCTGCAGCGGCACCGGTACCACCGGCAGCCGACCCCCCCCCCCCCCCCCCCCCCCCCACACACACACCGCAACGGCACAGGCGCCTCCGCCGCCCGTCCCGGCGCAAGCCCTGCCCCCGCCCTGCAGCGGCACAAGCCACGCCGCCGCCTGTCCCGGCACAAGCTACTCCAGCCACTACGAGCAGTACCAAAACTACTCAATCTCCATCAAAATCGGTACAAGCTGCCCCAGTAACCAGGAAGAAGAGAAAGCAGTCAGATCGTTCCCCTGTCGCTCACGACAAGGACCAGCTGTCCCAAGACAGCTTGGGAGGGAGTTCTGAAGGAGATCCAGGAGAAGGCCCTTCTAGAGTAGATCCAGGAGAGGGTCCTTCAAGCAGCCAGGGACCAGGTTAGGAAAGCTAAAGGCCTGAAAGAATTAAATCTTGCCAGAGAGGTCAAGGGCAACAAGAAAAGCTTCTACAGGTATGTCGGTAATAAAAGCAAGACTAGGGAAAATGAAAGGAAGAGGAAAACATTAAAAATAGAAATGATCCAGAAAAAGCCAGGTCACTGAAGCCTACAAACAACTTAATACCTTGCAAATGGATAATGTTAGTTATACACGAATTTCAAGTCTTTGATCTAAAACACAGGACACAATTATAGTGTTGATCTTCTCTGCTAAAAGTTTGCTCCTAGCAAGAAAAAAAGCTCCTATAGAAAGTTCTTATTTCGGACAAAAGATGCTTAAGCACAAGGTGCATTAAACACAGTCGAACCACATCCATTTTTAGAAACACTTTGTGTCTGTTTCACAGATATTTATGGCCTACACAGTTGATTTGATTTCTCAGGCGCAAAGGATATTGCATTCTTCCTGACCTACACTATGTATTTTGAACCTGGGGCGTTTCCACACAAACAGATTGTTGAACCGAGTCCTGTGAAAGTCAGTGTGCCTCTGAGCAGGTGAAGAGCCTGCCAATACAGATGAGATACCTAAAGGTAAGGATTGGAAGCCCACGTGCTTATGTTGTAGTATCGGAGGCTTATTTGCAAGCCAAGATGAGTCCACACTTAATTCTGACAGCAGGATGAAATAGATCAGCCTTTCAAGGTCCACAGGCCACTTGCTGTGCTTGTTGGGGACGGCAAACACTCCTTCATTAATGAGCGTGTACAGAGTTGGAAGTTTAACTTTAACGCTGCTTTACAGTTTGGGGATTTTCACTGCATCTCTTTTTTACGCCAAACTCTGTCTTTATTTTAAGAACTGCAACGTGACAGCGTCCTCCTTTATTCCCTTAACAATCAAACCAACTTTCGATTTAACTTAAATGGACATTTGTTCCTTAATGGAAAACTTTGTCATAATTTTGTCAATATCGTCCCAGAGCAGTTCCGTTTACCTATACAGATCGGACCTTGCAGACTATCTATGGAAACGACATCGCAGTTACTGTGGCTCTTCTCCTTTACTGATATCGGTCAGTGCTGTCTTGTCTCTCTGTCTTACTCTTTTCCACGCTGCAAAAAGGAAAAAGCAGACCTCGAAATCAATGCGAGTTCCTCTTTTCCCCAAATTAATCCTCAGGCCTCCTCTTTTGAGAGTGAGGGGAACAGGTCTCTGAAGAGCAGCAACAGTGACACCCAGTGGCCACCTACAAATTAGACTTGAAACAGCCCTCAGGGCACAGGAGGTCCATGTTGTCTACCACTGAAAGTGAACAGCTCGAAAGAGTAGTTTAAAGTCACAACGTCCTGGGCAACCTGTTGTAGGTGACCCTGCTTGAGCAGAGGGTTGGAGTACGCAATGACCGGAGGTCTCTGCCAACCTCGGTCACTCTGGGATCTTGGATCCAAATTCTGAGATGTGATAATCAGCTGTGATCGAGTTTGCAATGTTTAGCACTGATGGCAAGTAGCCCAAACTGGTTTGTGACCACATAACAGTTATTTCCTAATAGAAAAAAAGAAAGATGAGTGTCTCTAGACCTACTTTACTTGACTGCCTTTGTCTCCCATTTATCTTGAAAACTTTATGCAATTTTCACATTGAAATAAGTAAATGAACTAATACTGTTGTTACCATTCCATAGTAAGAGAAAGCAACTCATCACAATTAATCAAACATGCATGGGTAGTCTGAATATACCCTACTAGAAAACTTGCATTTTCATTTCCTCAGACTGGCAGACTCACTTGAAAAAAAAAAAAAACAACCCAGAAAAATCCATGAGATGGAATTCAAGTAGGGCCACTGCAAGAGCACGGGGCCGGGTGCCATGGCACTGTGCTCAAGGGAAATGGGCCCTGCAAGAGCAGAGGGCCAAGACCCAGGGGACTGTGCTCTGGGGAGAGATGCACTCCGAGAGTAACAGGGGAGTAACTACCCTGGGGTAGTCCAAGCAGGGTAACGAGGTTGTGCCAGACCAGAGGGGGAAGCCCCGTGCTGCTCTTCTAAGAACACAGAGAGGAAACAGCGGGTATAGCACCGGGAAAAGACAGCACGGGTGAGGATAGCAACGCCACCTGCATTGTTAGGAACACGGAGACTGTTTCTGGAGCTTTCGTGCCTTTATTCCTCTCTCTGATCACTACATCCAGACTACTAAGGAGAGGCTTCTGATCTTCCTGGGGTCTGGCACATGCCCCAGATGATGGCCCAGCCCTGGTTTCAGCAGCTCCTGGGTCGTTCTTCTAGCGTTGCTGGTGGGCTGGCCTCTTGCTGGGTGGTGAAGAGTCCTCAGGGCTGCCAGCCCTCCTCTTTGCGGGTCGCTGTGTCTCCCCAGGGGAGCGTTCCCTGCCCTGGCTGGAAGTGGAGGGACCTGGCGCAGTGTCCTCTGGCTCCTCCTGCGGCTCTTCTTGCTCCTCTGGGATGGGAATCGGGGCAGAGGCGGAGCTGCCGGCATCCCCAGCAAGGGCAGCTGTGGGGGTGCTGGGGAGCTGGCCCACATTGTGTGTGGCAGGGCTTCCGGAGGGGGCTGGGCTGGGTGCAGGAGACCCTCCCCGGGAGGCAACAGGGCTGCCCTCCCACCCCCCAGGAGCATGGATGCCCTCCAGCTCCAGCACATGGTGGGCTGCCCCGGCTGCCCAAACCTGGCAGGGCCGGGGAAAACCAGAACCCATCGCTCAGTGATGTCACTGTCCCTTCCTCGGGGACATGGCAATGGGCTGTCCTTGCCCACGGCGCTTGCCCTGGCAGTGCTGCGGACCCAGCACATGCCTCGGGGGTTACCGCAACGCCACTGCTCATTCCATCTGCCACCTCTGGTCCCGTGCTCAGCGTCAGTGTTTCATGCCAGTCAGTGAGGTCTTGGCTGTGTCTTCCCAGGGTCCCGTCAGGTTCCGGTGGCCATGGTACATATCTCCAGGCACATACAGCAAGAGGGTTCATTTGATAATGTCCCATGCCTCCCTGGGAGGCTGCAGGACAACGTCCCACAGGCTGTCCACGTACTCCAGGACTGTTGGCCAGCCCTTTGGGCTCCCCTGCTTCCTCCCACAGCACATCGAAGAACCAGCGCCTAAGGACAAATAGAAAGAGGGGAAGAGGCCTCCAAAGGCTGTGCCTCTCGTCCTCTGCCTCACCTCCAGGAATTCTTTTCCAGACTGGGTGGAAAGACATGTTCAGCTGCTGAGAAATATGCGCCTATGACACCATACACGGGAATGGGTGAAATCAATTCTATTTTGAAATAAAAATCTTCCTCCCCGCCTTGCTTTGAACTTTGCAAAATTTTTGAGATTTGTTGCTCCTGTTTACAACAGAGGATTTTATCTGGGATGCCCTGAATACCCCAGGGAATGCTCACAAACTCTGCGTGGAGACCAGTGATGCAACCTGATCAAAACAATTCAAGGATAAGATTACTTATCATATTGCATGGCCCTTCTCCTCGCTCACAGTGCGGTTTAGGGGGCACATTGCTCTTCAGGAGTTAAAATCATTCCATTTCTAAATGAATACAGTGTGCTATAGGGAGTCTGGAAGCAAAGCATGGCCTCTACCTGTTTCTATATCCCCAGGTTCTTTATTTGAGTCTGACATTCTAACATATGTTGCCTCACGTTCTAAAGTGATATATGTTTCCGCATGGGGAAACATATAGAAAAAAGAGCGAATGCCTTGCACTATGAGAAGCTGTCCTCTAATTTGATGGTATAGTTATAACCTGCTGTGCACGTGGTCACAAAGCAACCAACAAAGACAAGAAAAACAAGCCAGCAAGCAAAGTCTCACAGTCTCTCCCCACGCTTCAGCACTGTTGGCCAGCCCTCTTGGGCTCCCCTGGTTCCCCCCACGGGGAGTCAGGGGCAGCACTTGGCTCTCTTGCAGGGAGTTTTTCCAATTTTTCTCCCCTAGCCAGAGGGCGCAAGGCTGATCACCTCTGCTCAGCACCCATCAGGCCTCATCTGGGCACTGCGTCTTGTTTGGGGTTCAGCAATGGGCCCACGTTTTCTCTAGTGCTTGAGAGAACAGACCGGTGAATGTAGCATTACAGCGTTGGTGGATAAGGGAAGAGCAACTATCACCTACCCGGAAAGGATTTGACGCTGTCACACACAACGTTCACGTCTCCCAGTTGGAGAGACATGGGTTCCACGGATGGACTACTCGGTGGAGAAGGAATTGGCTGGGTGGCTGCACTCAAAGAGTTGCGGTCAACTGATCAATGTCCAAGTAGAGACCAGTGAGGAGCGGCATTCTTCAGGCGTCGCTATTGGGACTGGCGCTGTTTAGCGTCTTTGCCGGTGACATGGGTGTTGGGATGGAGCGCACCCTCGGCAAGTTTGCCAATGGCACCCAGCTGCGTGTTGCAGTCGACACGCTGGAGGGAAGGGATGCCATCCAGAGGGACCTGGACAGGCTGGAGAGGCGGGCCCGTGCCGAGCTCGTGATGTACAACAAGGCCAAGTGCAAGGTCCTGCACGTGGATCAGGGCAATCCCATGCACAAATACAGGCTGGGTGGAGAATGGATTGAGAGCAGCCTCGCCGAGAAGGACTTGGGGGTGCTGGCTGGTGGGAACCTGCTTAGCATGAGGCGGCAATGTGCGCTCACAGCCCAGAAAGCCAACTGCCTCCTTCTGGTACCTTCCTCATCACCACCTACCTGAAATATCAGTAGTGGGTAGTAAGCTGATGTCTTAACCAGGGAAGGGAGTTTTCTCCGTATGTCCTTAATTCTGGCGCCAGGCAGGCAGCTGACTTCCCTGTGGGATGTCTCCGGTCTACAGATAGGGCCCTCTGTTCCCCTCAGAAGGGAGTCACCTACTACAATTACCTTGCTTTCTTTCTTGGTTGAGGAAGTCCTGAGGCGTGGGGGTGGGTGCCCAGCACTGGGCATCTCACTGGAGGGATCATCCTTTCCATCCTCAATCGCCTGGTCCTCGATTTCCAAAGCCCCATACCTATTATGCAAGGGCAATTGGGATGGTGAGGGGGGCTGTGAGGGGTTTCGCTTGCCTCTCCGAGGAGGGATCTGACTCCACTCCCCCTTATCCCTTGAGTTCTCTCCTTCTGCAAACTGATGAGCAAACCGATGAGTTGAGCAAACTGATAAACTGTTTGATAAACTAACCAAGGTGGAGGAAAAACTCCTTCTTTCCCTGCACAGACCCATGTTGCAGCTGCTAAGAAGAAACGCCCTCCTACTCAAGAGAAAAAACACCCTCTGACTCAAGAGAAATCAAACCCGATACAAGATATCCTGTGGTTTTGCCTCTGTGAATATGGAGAAGACATGAAGAAACGGGATGAAGAACCTACGTCAGCCCTACAGGCACGGGTGCTTGAGTTGCAAAATGAAGCAGATAGAAGAAAGGATTCCTACAGGAGGAAGGCTGCTCTGACCTACGGTAGGCGATCCTACGGACCAGGTAGGAACAGATCTGATAATCGTAGGTACTATGGTCAACGTTAGAGGTGCCCTGCCTCCGGCCAGGAGGAGGAGAGGGACAACTGAATTTATTGGACTGTGTGGATTCGATGGCCTTGCACATCAGAGCCACAAAAGTATAAAGCCCTGGTGGACACTGGTGCACAGTGTACCCTATTGCCCTTGAATCATAAAGGGGCAGAAACTGTCACCATGTCTGGAGTGACAGGCAGATCTCAAGAACTGACTGTATTAGAGGCTGAAGTGAGCCTACCTGGGAATAAATGGGAGAAACACCCCATTGTTACTGGTCCAGATGCTCCGTGCATCCTTGGCATAGACTACCTCAAGAGAGGGTGTTTTAAAGACCAAAAAGGGTATCGGTGGGCTTTTGGTATAGCAGCTGTAGACACTGAGGATGTTACACAGCTGTCTACCTTACCCGGTCTTTCAGATGACCCTTCTGTTGTGGGACTGCTGAGGGTTGAAGATCAGCAGGTGCCAATTGCTACTGCCACGGTGCATCGACGACAGTATCGCACCAACCGAGACTCCCTGATTCCCATCCATCCCCTGATTCGCCGGCTAGAGAGCCAAGGAGTGATCAGCAAAACTCGCTCACCCTTTAACAGCCCTCTATGGCCAGTGCGAAAGTCTGACGGGGGACTGGAGATTAACAGTAGACTGTCGTGGCCTGAATGAAGTCACACCACCACTGAGTGCTGCTGTGCCAGACATGCTACAACTTCAGTATGAACTGGAGTCAAAAGCAGCCCAATGGTATGCTACAATTGTCATTGCTAATGCCTTTTTCTCTATTCCTTTAGCAGCAGAGTGCAGGCCACAGTTTGCTTTCACCTGGAGGGGTGTCCAGTACACCTGGAATCGACTGCCCCAGGGGTGGAAACACAGCCCTACTGTTTGCCATGGACTGATCCAGACCGCACTGGAGAAGGGTGGAGCTCCAGAACACCTACAATACATCGATGACATCATTGTGTGGGGTAATTCGGTGGAAGAAGTTTTCCACAAAGGTAGGAAAATAATTAAGATTCTTCTGAAAGCAGGTTTTGCTATTAAAGGAGGTAAGGTCAAGGGACCTGCACGAGAACTCCAGTTCTTGGGAATTAGGTGGCAAGATGGCCGTCACCAGATCCCAACGGATATGATTAACGGAATAACATCTATGTCCCCACCTACTAACAAAACGGAAAGACAAGCCTTTTTAGGTGTTGTGGGTTTCTGGAGAATGCATATTCCAGGTTATAGCCAGATTGTGAAACCTCTCTATGAAGTGGCTCGAAAGAAAAATGAGTTTCTGTGGGGCCCTGAGCAATGACAAGCCTTTGAGCAAATTAAACAAGAGATTGTGCATGCAGTAGCCCTTGGAGCAGTCCAAACTGGACGGGACATTAGAAATGCGCTCTACACTGCAGCCGGGGACAATGGCCCTACCTGGAGCCTCTGGCAGAAAGCACCAGGGGAGACTCGAGGTCGACCCCTAGGATTCTGGAGTGGAGGATATAAAGGCTCCGAGGCCAACTATGCTCCAACTGAGAAAGAAATCTTGGCAGCATATGAAGGAGTTAGAGCTGCTTCAGAAGTAATTGGTACTGAGGCACAGCTCCTCCTGGCGCCCCGATTACAGTACTGGGCTGGATGTTCAAGGGTAAAGTTCCTTCTACTCATCATGCCGCCGATGCTACCTGGAGTAAGTGGGTTGCCTTAATCACGCAGTGAGCTCGAATAGGAAAGCCATATGGCCCAGGAATCGTAGAAGTCATCACAAATTAGCCCGAAGGCAAAGACTTGGGGAAGGCACTAGAGGAGGTGGTGACACGTGCTGAGGAAGCTGCACCATATAATGAACTCTCAGATAATGAGAAACAGTATGCCTTGTTTACTGATGGGTCTTGTCGTATTCTAGGAAAACATGGAAGGTGGAAAGCTGCTGTGTGGAGTCCTACACGACAAGTCACGGAAGCTGCTGAAGGACAAGGTGAATCGAGTCAATTTGCAGAGGTAAAAGCCATCCAGCTGGCGTTAGATGTTGCTGAACGAGAAAAGTGTCCAATACTCTATCTCTATACTGACTCATGGATGGTGGCAAATGCTCTGTGGGGGTGGGTAAAGCAGTGGAAGCAGAACAACTGGCAGCGCAGAGATAAACCCGTCTGGGCTGCTGAGCTGTGGCAAGACATTGCTGAGCGGCTAGCGAACCTAGTCGTAAAGGTACATCACGTAGATGCCCACGTACCCATGAGTCGGGCCACCGAGGAACATCAAAACAATCAGCAAGCGGATCAGGCTGCTCAAATTTTCCAGACAGACTTGGACTGGGAACATAAAGGTGAACTATTCTTAGCTCAGTGGGCCCGTGACACTTCCGGTCATCAAGGAAGGGATGCAACATATAAATGGGCCCATGACCGAGGGGTGGATTTAACCATGGACACTATTGCGCAGGTTATCCGCGACTGTGAAACATGCGCCGAAATCAAGCAAGCTAAATGGTTAAAACCTTTGTGGTATGGGGGACAGTGGCTGAAATATAAGTATGGGGAGGCTTGGCAAACTGATTACATCACGCTCCCTCAAACTCGCCAGGGTAAGCGCTATGTGCTTACAATGGTGGAAGCAAGCACCGGATGGTTGGAAAGCTCTGCCGTACCCCATGCCACTGCCCGGAATACTATCCTGGGCCTTGAAAATCAAGTCGTGTGGCGACATGGCGGCCCAGAAAGAATTGAGTCAGACAACGGGACTCATTTTGAAAACAATCTTATAAGTAATTGGGCAAAAGAAGATGGCGTAGAGTGGATATATCCTATCCCCTATCATGCACCAGCTTCTGGGAAGATTGAGCGATACAATGGACTGTTAAAAACCACCCTAAAAGCAATAGGAGGGGTGGAACCTTTAAAAATTGGGACAAGCATTTAGAGCAAGCTACCCGGCTAGTTAACACCAGGGGATCCATCAATCGAGCTGGTCCTGCTCAATCAGACCTTTTACATACTGTAGAAGGGGATCAAGTCCCTGTGGTGCATGGAAGGAATTTGTTAGGGAAAACTGTTTGGGTTTTTCCTGCTTCAGGCAAAAGCAAACCCATTCGTGGGACTGTTTTTGCTCAAGGACCTGGATGTACTTGGTGGGTGATGCTGAAGGATGGAGAAGTTCAATGTGTACCTCAAGGGAATTTAACCCTTGGTGAGAATACTGAATCCTGAGCAGTATGATGCTGATCACTACATAATACTAACAGTGTTCCATACGTGCTTTTCAGGATAATAGAGAGGTGATGAAACCTGAGATAGCTTCATCAAGTGGCATCCAGCAAGCTCTTCAAGATGAACATGCTATCCGTGGGCACAAACCAGAGTGAATTTCGTACCATCTTTCCTGCCCTGAGATGAGACCCTGCAATCATGAACTAAATGGACTTTTGCATATAACTTTTGTAGGTAAATGTAAACCATAGATGAGTGACCTGCATGTATCCATCTCATATATATAATCTGTGTGTGTGTAAATTTGATAGATAAAAGTAATAGTAATCTGAGCAAGATGCAAATGGTATGGAATAAGGGGTGGAATGTCCTGGTTTGAGGTAAAACAGAACCAATTTTGTTCAGTAACTTCGCTTGTTAGCTGGGCCTCTTCTAACTACTGAAATTAACTGCATATTGTGCAGACAGCGTTCACTCTCTCAGAGTGATAAGACCACTTGTTTGTAGCTGATGCCCAGACATGGTATGCAGAGAGGCTCCTGCTTATACTTATTGCTATAACCCCCAAGGCCAACCAACTTTGTTATTTGCCCCGTTGGAGGGTCGGAAGCGGAAAAGCATAGTGGAGTCCCACCTGCAGGGAGAAGCGGACAGGACAGGTGACCCAAAACTCACCAACAGGGTATTCCATCCCATCTGCCTCATGCTCAGTATAAAAGCTGAGGGATCAAAGGGGCAGCTCTTCCTTCAACGGCCGACGTCTGAGGAGGACTCTGTTCATCTGCCTGTGATCCCGATTCTGAATCCAGATCCGGAATCCAGTTCCCGTCCGTCACTGCGTCCAGCCTGGGACTGCCCCAGTGCCAGCCGGTGACGTCATTGTCATCTCGGGAGCTTGACAGGGTTTTGTGTCTATTTTTCATTTTTTCTTTTCTTTTATTATTAATACTTCATTAAAGTACTTTAGTTCCTTCTAAACTCATAAGTCTCTTTTTCCTCCTCTGCCTCTCTCTTTGAAGAGGGGTAGAGGGGAGCATCTGTCGGTGCCATCTGGGGTGCCACAGGTCCCCAGTAGTGGATTTTGGCCTAAACCACGACAGTCCCGTAGCTTGTGAATTTGACTGGTTTCCCGGTGCCATGAAGTCGATTTTAACCCGATTAAAGCAAGACATGTATTTAAAGTGAAATCAAAGTGTGCTAACCTTTGTATACAGAAAACAGTTGGAGTTCTTCTCTATCTCAGATCTTTGGCAGCAGAGGCATTGCTTTCTCATGGAGGCCGGCTCCGTGTGTATGTGTGCACAGAAAGCAGGAGCGGTGGGGCAGGGTGTCAGTGCACCCCTGAGAAGCTGTAAAACATTTGGTCCGGTCTCAGTGTGCAGCTGCAATAGCTGGGAAAACGGGAGGAAACCAAAGGCGGCAATGAGAAGACAGCTGTATCAGCCTGAGTATTTGATGAGCCATATACATAGCTCACAGTTAACCTCAAGTGGTAACATGAAGGAAATGAAAATGTTTCTTCTGGGGACTATGTGGCACAGGGGTGGTGACAGTTGGCCTGATGGGTGTTATCAAAAGTTGGAGACAAGTCCCCTTGATTGGCCGGAGCAGACGCCCAAAGGCTGTACTGGGTTGCCCACGGATGGCAGCGGGAGCTGTCCAGGGACGGGATCAATTGTCCCAGCAAAGGCAGTCTGGTTGCCCAGAGTCTGCACTGAGCTGCCCACGGGTGGCCTCGGGTTGCCCATCAAGAGCACCGGGCACCAAAGGGCTGCATCAGGTTGCCATAGCGGCTGCAGGGAGCTGCCCGGGCAGAACCCGGTCCCTGAGCGCCCTGCGCCCCTGGCAACGCTGCCCTGGTTCTGTGTCACACAGGGCACTGGGGACGCTGCAGTGTCTGGCAGTGCTGCCACCGAACCCCACAGCACAGCAGGGAGTAGCCGCCCTCCCGGGCACTCCCAAGCCTCTGGAGGTTTCGGGTGAGTATGTACCATTATGGGAAAGGTTTTTTTATGCAAACTTCCCATTTTTGAAGGACTCAAGTGGCTTTCACGCTGTAACAGATGGGATTGAGCACATGCTTTGTGTCAAACCCCACTCCCACCCAGGCATCTTGTTGCAGCACACCAGTGTCCTCACCTTTCACTGGGCTCTGAGCCAGGCTGGGAGCCGTGGGGAGGGGATGGGGTACGTCCTGAGTCCCCTCCTGAGGGTTTGGCCTCAGATGCGGTGTGTTAGGGACATTTGCTGGCCCTCTGCATGATGTTTCTGACAACAACTGACTGATACCCTGAATCTGAAAAGAGCAGTAGCACCCACAATGCCGTATGCAGTTCTCGGTAGCAAAATCTTCACGTGTGGCCATTCCTCCTAGGGCTCCTGCAAGGCTGCTGTTTACACACCCCTCTGAAAAGACTGTCTGGGATTTCTCCTTTCCAAGTGCATCGATTTTACGTCAGGTGAGGCGTAGGCATTTTTCTTCCTTTGCAAGTCAAGAGAGGGCTGTTCTCTTGAGACTGAAATAGCTGGAGGGGGGTCAAATTTGGATATAGATCTGCAAAGCATCAATGCAAGTGAAGGTGGGGGGTGAGGATTGAGTCCCTGACCCACCAATCACACTGGGTTGGTCCAAAGGGGCGCAGCTATCGGGGCTGGAAAGGGCACTTTGAAAGAGAAAAGGACATCTGGAGTACTAGAAGATCAGCACATACGCCAACCAAAAGAAGCCAATGAACACAAGACAATCACCAGCTACACTTTCACGGGATTGACAGATTTGAGGAGAATGAAGGCTAATATCTGTCATTCTCCTGAGCAGCCATGCTTTGCTTTTCTCCGCATTTCAGTACTTGAGGCTAGATACTAAACAAATTCAAATCCCTTTCCAGATACAAATGCTTGGGGTGCTGTGAGAAGGCATTTGCTTTCAAGAGTTTTAGGCCTGTACAGGTGACCTGTGGGTGCTGTGTGCGTTGCTGTTTGTGTTAGAAGCTGCATGTGTTGCTGTAAGAAGGAAGGCAAGTGCAGGAGCTGACTGAGGGAAGTTGTCTTCTATCTCCTCCTCTGTGCAGGACAAGTACTTGAAGAGCAGTGGTCAGGAATGGAGGCTGTCGGCTCTCGCTTAACGGCAAGACGTGCCAAGGTTCTGCCTGCCATCAACACCATGACTGCCAGCTATAAAGACCGTTTCCCGTACTACCCGTTGCCTCAGAGCTCCAGCCTCCCCTGGATGCCCAGCACCTACTCTAAAAGAGATGCCATCAAACCAGCTTTGGCTCCCTTTTCCAAAACTTCCCAGGGGATGACCACCAGCGAGAAGCTCCCTTACATTTCCAACAGAACAACCCTCTTCACCCGCTACACCCCTGACGACTGGTACAGGTCCAACCTGACCAAGTACAAAGAGTCAGAGACTTCCCGGCACAATGCGGAGGCTCTGAGAGTTGATACCACCCGCATGATTGAGCATAAATACCAGCAGACAAAGAAAACACAAGCAGAAAGCACCAAAAGCCTGGGAGGACGTGCGAATGCTATTGAGTTTTGGAAAGGGGAGCTCTGCCGTGAGCTGGATGAGATGATCGGGGAGACCAACACGCTCACAGACATGAAGAAGAGACTGGTGAGAGCCTTGGCCGAGACGGAGGCCCCTCTCCAGGTAAGCACTCTGTCCAGTGGGCTGCAAGCTGTAGCCTACTGCTGGAACAACTGCAGCCATTCAAATGTCTAACTAAGTTCCACTGCAGCTCCGCAAGACCTAGAGAGTTTTTATGAAGAGACCATAAGTTAAGTTTGCAATGTCTTCCCATCTGCTGCATCCCCTATCAGCCCGTTATGAGCTCATCACAACTCCATTTGCTTAACCAAATATTTGTGTAGGCGGAACATCCAAATTCCTGGAGTGGGAGACAGAAGCCCATGTCTTCCTACAACACCCTGGGGAGGTCAGCATCAAGGCTGACACAGGTGCCTGTGCCACAGCTCTGGTTGCAGCCGGGACACACGTGCTCCCTCATGTTGATTTGATGCGTATGGTGCAGTTCGGTTGCTTGTGGTCAGCTGAAGCAGCCGCCCTGGGCACTTTGTTCCCCTGGTGTCCCCTCTGTGCCCGCCTAGAATTTCTTTTCTTCCATTTCTTGAGATGGGGACTCTCTCTATAGAGAATCCTGCCTCTGCACCCGACAGTGATGGCATGTCCCCAACAGGTCGCTCAGCAGTGCTTGCTTCAGCGGGAGAAGAGGATGGGCATTGACCTCGTCCATGATGATGTGGAGAAAGAGCTCTTCACGGTAAGTTGGGCCACCCAGATCATGTGTTAAAGCCAGTTTTACCTAAACTGCCCTACAGAGGCTTTGCAGCCTTCTTCCCTACCTGGCTCCTTACCGCTGGGGAGGTGCTCAGCTCTTCAACCCCCCCAAAACCTGCTGGGCCAGGGGATGGGGTTCCCCCAGGCAGCAGCATGCCCACGCCGTGTGGGTATGACTTGGCCGTACAGAGGAAGGAATAGCTGAAGAGCAGCTGCATGTTTGTGTAGCGTGTGGGGGTTCTGTGTTCCTCTTCAGGGAGTAGTGCACTAAAGACATGCATGCAGTTTGGGGGCACTTTCTCCACTCCCTGCCTGTTTACTCTGGGCAGAAAGACAAGCAGGCAAGTTCTTGCTGTGTGCAGGGTTGGGGAGGTCTTAGGGGACGAGTGGCATCAGGACAACTGAGTACAGACACTGATGATGGGGCCATGTGTCCTTTACCCAGGAAGTCAATGTCATCAGGTTGTGCCAGGAGAAGATGCAGCGGTACCTGGATGAAGCCAAAGCCCAGCTCGCGTAAGGAGGAGCTCCTTATGTCATGCCGTAGGGCTGATGTGCATTTGCAGTTGTGATGTGGACCCCCAGCAGACCCCGACCTCTCCCCACACCCTGCAGATGGAAAAGCCAGGCGGGCTCCCCGGGAAGTGGGCAGTGATGCTCATGGGAGGACAGAGCTGCGTGGGAGGGAGCTGCGGGGAACTGGAGCGGGGAGGAAGCCCTTCCACCTGAACATCCCCAGCGATGGCTGTTGTTTGCATGTTGAAGGTCCAACAGGGCGGCCCAGCACGAGCTGGAGAGGGACCTGGCCCACAAGCAGGCGGCCCACCGCATCGATGACAAGTGTCACCACCTGAGGAGCACCTCCCACGGCATCAGCTACTACCCAGCGGTGGAGCGGGTCGATGCCACGTGAGTGCACGCTGGGCGGCACGCCAGCAGCAAGCTGTGCCCGGGATGCACGGTGCCTCTCCCTGGCAGGGAGCTGCTTGTCCCCAGCCCACTGTCAAGGCACGTGCATCCCGCCTGGAGACAGCTGCCTGAGTGGGACCGTTTCTCTCTGCTTATTGTTATTCTTACTGTTATTGTTATTGTTAACCTTACCTTTATTCTTACCCTTACTCATACTCTTCTTCTCATTCCTATTTTCTGTTGTTGTTCTAGTAAACTGTCTCTATCTCCACCTGTGAGTCCTGTTCTTTCTCTTTCCCCTCCATTGAGAGTGGCTGTGTGGTCCTAGCTGCTGGCCAGAGTTAAACCACAACCTATGCTCAAATTAAAGACGGAGATTTCAGATACGTTTAATCAGTGCTGCTCCCAGGCAGGCTTCATGCCTGCCCACGTCCAGCTTCAGCACTACGGGCTTACCGGGGCCTCTTCTTCCCCCTCACCTCCTGAAGGATCTCGGTGCCGGACTCTTGGGCCAAGATCACAGACGACAACATCCTCCGCTCACAGAGCCAACGGGCGGCCTCCTCCAAGCTGCGGGACAACATCGAGAACCTGCTGGTGGTGGTGGCAAACGAGATGCGGAGCCAGTTCAACAGGGTGAACATCGCCTTCACCAAACGCATCAGCGAGACAGCCGATGCCAAGAGCAAGATCCGGACCCACCTGGCCAAGGTAGTCGGAACCCCTCCCTTTCGGTGTGTCACTGTCACTTCCTAGTGACGCCCCTGAGGTGGGACCCTTAGGAGTTGGCACCGTAATTTCATCTCAAGGGCTCTGTTTTTGCTAGGGCATCCTCACTGGCAGCCTGGGAGCACAGGGATTGCCAGCAGAAAATGCCAATGCTGGTTGCATCTCCTGGTAGTTCCTTCAGAAGCGCTGGCTGCCCTCCAGAACGGCCTTGCTGGGCCTCTGCTGGGCTGCCTGCTGGGGGGGTTGCAGGCTTGCTTCTCCTCCAAGGACGTGCTTTCACTCTCCGTGCTCTGGGGCTGCTGCACGGGCATGCGTGTGTTTGCTTTGCCAAGCAGAGTCAGTGGAAATCAGTGATGGACACCTGCCTCAGAGCTGTGGGTCTCATAGAAAGCTTCCTGAAACGTGCCCGACACTGTATTGAGTAACTGAGGGAAGACGGGGCTTGCAGCACTGCGAGCTGATGCCACGTCTTTCAGTTAGGATCCATGAAGAACCTTCCCTCTCTGAGTTACTGTTGATGGATGATTAGTTCCAGCAAGCGGTAATTTTGGGAAGCTGGGAATTCAATAGGTCCATCAGTGCTCCAAAACCTCCTCTGATGTGACAGCAAGAGCCAAGAGAGGTTTTTCCCTGAAGAAAAATTACTCTTGGCTCTGCGCCTTGATGTGTAGCAGAATGACAGGGGTCTGAGCCCAGGGTCTGCTTATTGAACTTGTTTTGTTCTGCAGATGGACAAGAGGAAAGGGTAATTATGTTGTCACTTGAGAAGATACTTTTTAATTTGTGCATGGGTTTCTTTTTTACGCCAGACGCTGCAGGAAATCTTCCAGGTGGAGAAGACCATAGAAGCCATCCAAAAGGCGATTAGGGACCAAGGGCCTCCCTTAAAAGTGGCTCAGAGCCGGCTGGACGAGCGCACACGCAGACCAAACGTGGAGCTGTGCCGGGACACTGCCCAGCTGCGGTAAGGCAGGAGCGTGGGTCTGGTGGGCTCCTTGAGGAGTTACGGCTGGTAGCACCCGGGGGTAGCACTGCATGAAAAATTAAGCATAAGCATGAGGGGATGGATTCTTCCCGCTTGGGTAAGCCCCATCTTCTCTCCAGCCTGCTTCCCGGCAGTTGGATGTGCTCAGTTTTGAAGGACGAGCCCTTTACTCTCCAACAGGATCCTGCTGAGATCCCTTAGGCCCTTCCTTTTGGGGAACTGCAAGGAAGGGTGCCCCCTATGGAGAAGCAGGAAGGGCTGTCCTCACCTTCTCCGAGGACACTGGAAATCCTTTCAAGGACACAGTGGTCTGTTTGGGATTGCACGCCGAGGAGCTGTGGAGGAGTAGGCTGGCCTGAGCGCCCAGCAGCACCCCCTCTGAGGCACCCCAAAGTTCACCCCTCCTGGGAGCCCGTTGGGCAAGACTCCAGCTGAAGCCTTTTCAGAGCAATTGAAACCCAGCCCCACAGCCTTTGCAGCATCTCGTACAACAAGGGTTTTTTCCATCCTCCCCTTGTTTCACATTCACTTTTAGCCTCTCCCAGATGTCCTGTTTTCTTTGTGTGCATCTGTGGGCATGGGGAGGATGCCTGCACAGGGAAATCCAGGAGGGGGAGCCAACAAACCCCCCAAACCAAGCAGGAACAGGAAACCACACCTGCTCATCCCTCTTCTTGCTGGCCCGAGCTGCTCTGGGAGAGGCGGCTGCGCATTGCCAAAGCCTTTGAGCAGACTTAACCATGCCTCCCCGCTGAGGTCTGGAGGAGCTCTGCCCTCAGCTTTCCCATGCGTCTGCCAGAAACGGGGGGTCTGAGTTAGTCTGAGCACGCTGAAGGGGGTAATCCTGTGACCAAGGGGCCCTTCAGCAATGCCACGCTAGAAACCACCCCCACGATGGCACTGTTAACCAGGGTTTCTTGCTGTTTTCCAGCCTTGTCAACGAGGTCCACAAAATCAACGAGACGGTCCAGAGCCTCCAGCAGCGCCTGAGAGACACCGAGGACACCCTGCAAATGCTGGTTCATACCAAGTCGGTCTTGCAGCATGACCTGGCCGTCAAAGCCAACACACTCTTCATTGATGAGGAGAAGTGCATGGGCATGCGCAAGACCTTTCCCAGCACTGTGCGGCTGCTGGGTTCCATTTAGGCTCAGCTGAACTCACTGAATCTGTTGTGGGAGGGATTCCCAGTTTGGCTAAGATGCTTTGGAAATACTTGATTAGAGTTTCACTTCCTGCTGAAAGCCATGAGTAGAAATTAAATGATCTGTTTGTGTGTTATACGGTCTACCGGTATTTTTTTTGCCTTTGGTTTTTCTCTTTCCACTGTACTTTCATGGTGTGCCAGAAAGTCACTGAAAATACTTTGTATGCGACTAAGAGTAAATCCACCCACGGGGATTCGGTCCTACCCTCTCAGTCGGTGATTTTAGGAGAAGAACTGTCGTGTCTGCCTCCTTTTGAGGCACCTTCTTATCACCTTCTTAGAGGAACACCCTTTCATTCCTTGGTGTTTCCTTCTTGCCTCATCGCTGGAAGACTTCAGGTGTCCTGCAGCGTAGCCAGCACATCTCAGAGCAACAGCCTGTGGGCCCTCGCTAGCACCCTGTCCCTCTAACCTTGGCGTGTCATCTCACAGCTTGTCACGGGTAAGCCTGATATTGTCCCCCTCTCCCTTCAAGCCTCGTTTTAAGCGCTGTCAGGGAGCCCTGATAGCTGGTGAGCAAAGACCTTCTTCCCCCTTTGAGACAAGTGAATCCCATCTGACGCCGGCAAGCCTGGTGCTGTGTAGGCCATCCCCTTATCAAAAAAAACAAAATTCTGTTGGTCACACCAGCCATGGAGCCACGTATTAATAGACTGGGCCTGTCTGTATGTTTCTTCCAATGTCGCTGCCTGTAACTGGAAGGAAAGAGGAAAGAATAACCTGTGCCCCACATCCCCTTACCAACCGTCCCAAGGCCCTGAAGTCTCTTTTGATCGCCATAGGAGGACATGTTGCAGCTTCACCACCACACACACGGAAGAGCAATAATGGGTAATAGTCGGAGGGCCGTACCAGGCTTGGAAGTTTCCTAGTGATATCCTTAAGCTGGGGCCCAGGGAGGAAGCAGACATCCCATCGGAAGAATAAGGGTTTGGACCAATTTATGTCATTCATGTTCATGGTATGAAAATAATCTTGTATGGTATGAAATAATCTTGCCGGCCAGCTTGGGTCAAGTGCTCACGTCTCACTCCTCCTCATCCCTGCGCCTGGCAAGCTCAAAATCTCTGAGCCCTTGAAACCCACACACCATAGCCAGCTATAAAGTACATATTTTCACAAGTTCAGACACTGGAGTCTTCTAAAAGTGCAGGCTTCCCAACTATTAGAAGAGAAGTTAGTCCTGTGTCGCTCAAAGCAGGACACACTATAACATAGTTTTGCATCGCAGGAGAGCATATTCTTCTCTTTGCATAACCTCATGCAAAATGACTGCAATTCAAAGTGCAGAGCACTCAGGCCTGGTGGCCCTATGTCCTATAAGCCCTCAGTTTCACAGCTGCTCACTGAGTTCACGAAAAACACAGTCAGAGTTTTTAGTCATTAAGCACAGTCTTTAAGGCAGCTATCTTGTCAGGTTTTGAAAGCCGAGCTCTTGTCCTCAGCTCCTCTGCTCTTCTCCTGGGCACACAGTAGCTACTGGAAGCAGCTGAAGAGGCACTGCTCATTGTGTGTTGCTATCAACATATTTACATTAGTCTAAAATACACCCCGTGATTATGTAAAGGTTTGGAAAGGACCAGGCCAAGTCGGGACAGCTGAGGCCACCTGGGCTAGTATCAAGGCTGATTTGGTATTAGCAGACGATTGTTTCTCTTTGGAAGAGCAATTACACAAAACAGTGAAGGTGATCTGAAGCTTTGTTGAGGCGGGTGCACTGCAAACCCTGACCTCTGAGTTCATGATCTGTTTCCCTTCCTAATCAATGGGCAGAAATAGCGCTTCTTTGATACAGTTCCAGTGACTTCAGACATTGGTTTTAACAGATTTTGACTTGACGCACAGAGGCACGCGTCTCTCCACTGAAAGAGGGTTTAGTTCATGACGAGACAGGAAGTTGCAATAATACTGTTAGGTGAGATTGCATCCACTATGAACAGCCATGCAAGGATGATGATGATGGTTTTGAAAAGAATCAAAATTTTTATCACAGCTCCCATAAAATTCAATAGAGCCCAAAACCTCTGGTGCAAACTGTAGGAACAAATCTCAAGAATGTGGCAAAGTTCAAAGCACGGAGGGGAGGAGGGATGGGCTCTGATGTCACCAAGCGACGGATTGTGAACACGTGCCCCTCGCTGCTTAAATCCGGGCGCCGAGTCCCATCCAGCTGGTTCATACCCGCATTCCAGCTGAGCAGTTGGCGAGGCTGGAGTGTTGAGCCAAGCCTTGGCGCTGGTGTCCTGACTGGGGAGTTAGTTGCTCGCGGCAGCTCTCCATCTGTGCCCCAGAGCCCGCAAAGGATTTTCCCTGGCCCTGTCAGCTTCAGGCAGCCGGGGCAGTCAGGAGGCACGCTCGCAGCAGCAGAGGTGAGCTGTGTGGGGACACCGCACCCTGGGGAGCTGGGAGGGTTTCTTTCTTGAGGGACCTGGGCATTTCTTCCAGCCCTCCTCAGGCCAGCCAGTGACCGTGGCCTCTCTTCCTTTTCCAGCCTGACACCGGCTGCTGCAGCGCCACAGGGAGGGAGCACTTTGTCACCCCCAGCTGCCCCTAGCACGATGCAGCGAGTGGAGAGCATGGCAATGGACCTGTACAACCGCTGCCCAGTGTGCCTGGACAGCTGGGACGATGCCGCCTATGCCATGCCATGCCTCCACCAATTCTGTTACCAGTGCATCCTGCGCTGGGCTAACAGCAAGCCCGAGTGCCCTCTCTGCAAGAGAAGAGTGCGATCCATCGTGCACTCGGTGAGGGCAGACAATGACTTCGAAGAGGTTCCCATCGCGTCATCTGCCTCAGCCCCCGCACCAGTTGGCACCCGGCAGGCCGGAGGAGCGCCCAGGCACCCAGACACCCACAGCCCCCCTCCCCGCTCTGTAACACCTCAGCCGCTGGCAGTGGAGTCGGTGCCCAGGGCTCTGGTGGGCGGCCTCCAGCCCCATACTTGGGCGTTCCTCTTTGACGACCACCCGGCTCTCCTCCAACGCTTTCTGCCCTGGCTCCAACAGCAGCTGGGGCTGATCTTTGCCGAAGAGCCTTCAGCAGCCGTTGTGATGGAGGACCTCATCCTGGCCGTCCTGGGCTTCTTTGGTCTGGACGAAGAGGTCCTGGTCCAGCTGCTGCAGGTCAGCCTCCAGGATCACGCGGCGACATTTGTACAGCAGCTTATCAACGTCGCCGTGCAACGCTGCAGCACAGAGGCCCACCGTCTGCTGGGCCTCGAGGACAGCCATGCTGCCGAGGAGCGGGAGGGCAGCCCCATGGCTGTCCCTCCTCCTGCTGCCTCCAGAAGGGGGTCTCCTGGCCCTGGCCAAGCTACCTCCCGCAGCCCTGCTGCAGACGATGAAGAGGAGCGACCCAACACCTCCACCGCTGCTCTTCATGGGGCTCCCAGCAGCTCCCCCGATGCCCCTGTTCCAACCAACGGGGAACAGGAGGAGCTGCATGAGGACCCAGGGGAGGTTGCCGCAGGTCCCTCTACTCCCAGCCGCAGCAGGGACCTCTCCCGTGGGGGGCCACGGCGAGGCCCGAAGAGGAGGGCCAGCAGCTCCCAACATTCACCTCAGCCACTTAAGAGGCCACCCCGCCGGCACAACTAGAACAAGGCCCCAGGAGCTGCCAAAACCAGGGCCAGGCCAGCAGCTGGGACACATGCCAGCCAACGGTTCAGTCAGAAGGGGGACTCCAGGGCTGGACCATGCCCCACTGCTAAACGTCCCATGCCTGGTCTCCTCCTCACCACATCATCTGCCCCCACGTCCCGGGGATCTGCTCTCCTACCAGCCTCTACTGCCCCGTCATGCCCTGCAACACTGGCACCCAAATCCTTCCTCCTGCTCAGAGTCTGCACCACTTGGCTCTGCCCTCTGCATCACCCCATGCTCACACCCTGCCAAGGCAGGAGCCACAAGAAGTTCAACAGGAGAAAGAAGTGAAGTCCAGAACCTGGCGAGGGACAACCCCAGGAACCAGCACATTTGGCGCGCTGCTCAGCTGGAAAGCAGCTTGGCGTAAAAAGCCCTGCAGGTCCTGGTGGCCACCCAGCTGATCATGAGCCAACAGTGTGCCCTTGCCACCAGGAGCACTGATGGTGTCCTGGGCTGGACTGGAGAGAGAGTCTGGCAAAGGAGTGTGAAGATGATAAAGGCACTGCAGCATCTCTCCTCTGAGAAAAGGCTGAGCGAGCTGGCACCGCTTAGCCTGGTGAAGAGAAGGCTCGCAGGGGAATTGATCAATGCATAAAAAGCCTGATGGGAGGCTGCAGAGAAGATGGAGCCAGACCCTGGCTGAGCGGCGCTGGCTGTCTCTGCTGCAGCAGGCGGCTATCGCAAGATGACATCCAGAGGTCCCTTCCAACCTCAGCCTTTCTGTCATTCAGTGAAAGTATTTGAATTGCCTAAAGAATCTATATGAATAACTTCAGTGCTGTTCTATAAAGTCAATAAAGAAAAGAAAGTAGTACAAACTTGCTGACGTTCCTCAAACTCTATTGATCGAATCATTAATACTGTGAAGTTCCAACACGCAGGGACGTCCCCAAATTCACTTATATGTTCTGGAAGACTGCCTCAGCTCAGTCAGCGTGACCCCGACATGGGGTACAATTCTGCTGTGCTTATACTTAGTTGCCATCCTCAGGACATGTACCAGATGTATGACACAGGTGCAGGTTCTGCTGCTGAATAAAAGGACTGTAATCTAGGGCTGCTAAGAAAGACCCATAACAATTATGCTATAGAAGAAATATTTCCTCTCTCTTCTGCTGATCTTGCAATTTTTAGTTTAGTGGAAACTGCTCAGTTTTCTTCACCTTACTTTGAGTATTTCCCACTGTTATGCCTGTCCTCAAGGATAAAAAAAACAACAGCAACAAAATCACACATCTCTACTTCCACTATTACACGTAAAACCATTCTGGGAGCTCAATACAGTTTTGTATATATTTCATTATTTCCTTTTTATTTTATTCTTAATGTTTTAGTCAAGTAGTTCAGTTCCTTCTGAAATCCTGAGTCTCTCTTTCTCTCTCCTGCCTCTCTTTGAAGACACGTTGACGAGAGCATCTGTCCTGCCACCCAGTGGCCAATCCGGCCCAAACCACAACAGCCATAGAGAATCATACCTCCAGTATCAACTCTGTGCTACAGCTCATAATCAAACCTTACCAGCTATTTAGTCCTCTCAGTTTTTATTGACACAGAGCAAGTTTTGCAGACCCAGTCCAGTTTTGTTCCGGGGAAATTCTATCTGGCCTCATCTTTCCAGGGCCAGGCATCACACACCGCAGCAGGTAAAACATCCTGTCCTGCAGAACGCCCGTTTTCATG
Organism: Vanellus vanellus; assembly: GCF_965231255.1. Taxonomy (NCBI): domain Eukaryota; kingdom Metazoa; phylum Chordata; class Aves; order Charadriiformes; family Charadriidae; genus Vanellus; species Vanellus vanellus. The sequence goes on from NC_138908.1 coordinate 25,131,598, forward strand.
GGGGAGGGAAACAGCACTGCGGGTAGCACTGATAACGTAGACCACAGAAGCAAGCGGGCAGAGCTCCATGAAAACACTGCCAGGCTTTTTGCCACACAAGGACTACCCCTGCAGTCTTGTCAGAGGTTGCTTACTTAGCTTATAGCAGTCCACCCCTCCAACGTCAAAGGTGTCGCTGCAAGACTGAGACCCCAGAGATGCCACAGAAAGCACCATCTCCACCCCTTTACCAAAGCGGTTCCCGGTTAAGTACCAACAGCAGGAATTGCTGCTGCCCACTGCTCTGGGCATCCGCCACCATCCACCCCACACAAAGGGCCAGCTGGGTATCTCCCCCATGGGCACGCCAACTCTGCAGACTCCTTTCAGGTGTCTTTTCAGGCAGAGCAGACACAGACCAGATGAGTTTCAAGCTGAAACACGACTTTGTCATGCAGGCAGAGAAAAAAGCTCTCAGAACTTGAGAGTTTTATTTCTCAATCTGAAAAATGACACACAGCGTAGGTACAAAGACAAGGAGACGCTACAGTCCACAGCAGGAGCGGTGGTCAGGCACTCTCCCTGCACCTCTTTGCCAGGGACGGTGCTCTTGCACAGGCAGAGGTATCTTCTCCCCTCCCCAAAAGCGCACCGACCCCACAGACAGACATTTCTCCCACACCTCCTCTGAAGGAAGGCTACCAGCGTCCCACCTGCAGAATTAGCCAGAGACTTCTCAGCACCTTATCATGCCGCTGTGCTTTCAGTCAGAACGGCATTTTTGATTATAAGCAACTAAGGGCAGAACTAAAGTAAATCTCCATCAAAATGCAGCAAAACCATGACACTGTTCTTATTCCTCCGGCTTCTTTCCAGAGTCATTTACAAAATACCATTCCTCTCTAGGCCACTCCTAATGGACAGCCTTTCAAGATTTTTCAAATCCACAGCAGCATCTTCTTTAAGAGTTTAGCACCCAACACAGAGCTGAAGGCATTTCTCCTTCTCCTAAGAAAGCCCAGCTCAATCTCTACTTTGCTTCCCATCTTCCCCACCCCAACTCACACCAACACAGCGCACGCACCTCCTCAAGCAACACTTTCTTTCACCAAAACACAGGACCTGTTTCTGAAGTCAACTGCCGGAGGGACCAGCGAGAACTGCTTGGGCTCTTCTACCTGTGACATTGAAAGGGATGTTGAAGTGGGATTTCAGTAGTGAACTCAACATGACAAACTCCAGCAGAGGTAAGAAAAACACATTTTTTAGGAACTAGTTCAAAACAGGGCCCAGGAGCACCACTAAGTGTTTCAGTGCCACATCCCCCCTCTCCAGTAACACCAGAGTCGCAGCAGAACTCTAATCTGTAACAATAAATGTATGAGGCACATACTGCCTGTAAAAGCAGAAAATCCAAAACTGCAGGCAAATCCTCACTGGCACAGAGCAGCACACTTCAGTCCTCCTCAGGGTCTCTGTTGAAAGGGTGGTAACTGGAGCAACGGGATTTGCCACTGCCTCCTTTCTTCCTACAGAAGAAAGCTATCGAGTATTGCCATACATTTGCCTTTCTGCTCTGGCAGAGCCCTTTCTTCCGCAGGCCTCTCTGAAGTCCTTGGGAAGTGCGGAGTGCCCACAGCTCTCCTGTCCCACCCCCAGCGCTGGAGGCAACCCAGGGGAGAATTAGAGCAGTCGAGAAGCTGCTCTGGCTTGCGTTGCTGTGTGAACGCATGCCGACCACCTCCACAGACGCAAGGCTAACGGCAACCCACCAGCAAGGAACGCTTCTTGCACCAGCCTTCTTCAATACCTACATACTTTTGTGGGCCTAAGCCCAGGTCTCCCATGACAATTTTCATTAAGCTGCATTCTAAGTGATGATTTTTCAAAACACTCTGGAGATTGTCCTTTCTTAGCAGCTTTCTAACTGCTCAATCAATGCAAAGTATTATTTTTCCCACACAAATGGAAACTCATTGGTCTCAACCTGATATTACTCGGTGTTCCTCAAGAGTATCAGCCTTTTCTCCCAGCTGACACTTCAAGAGCAGATGCAGCAGCTCAGCCATTTCCCAAGAAATTCTACACAAATTTGCAGTACCTGGAACTAGGTGCCTACACAGAAGTCACATCTCATGGGAAAACACACGTTTAAGGCCATCCCTCACACTCTGGTGTTGCTGGCCTTCTTTTGCATACATTTGTTTTCCTAGGTATAAGGATTAACAAAACCATGAATCATTTGGGTCAGTCTGCCACACCCTGCAGGTAATACTGCATAGCATGTTTTCCAAGTGTTCACGGCCCTGGGAGTCACGCTTGCCCACATTGAACAATAAATGCTCAATAATGCCCAGATCACAAAGCCAATACGCTGCTTGTGTGCACCAAATAGAAGGCAAAAGCACAGGAACTCCTATGCAACAAGGGTCCGAAGAAGCAGAAGAAGCTGCAAGTCGAAACCTGAGTCATCAGATCCCAAATTTGGTCCAGTTGTTTTGTGAGTACGAGTAGCAATGAAGACACACAGAGCGACAAACACAGCAATCCTCTTGGTGTCTTCAGGAAGAACCTAAATCATTAGGCACAGTCAGAAATGGTGAGCGTCCTCAGATCATGTGCCTGAGCTCAAAAAGGAAACGTTTCTCCTCCAGACTGGCACAACCTGTGGAAATAAGACTATCAGGAATGCTGCTGAGAAGGAGAGAGATTAAGATGGGCAGATCAAAAGTCAGCATGTTGCACCTTAACCTGCGGAGGGACAAGGGCAAAAGGTTACAGAATTTGCAAACGCGTGCTCAGGGAACAAAGAAATACTGGAAGCAAAGCCGCGGCTCCCCAAGGCTTGTGTCCTGGGCTCATGGGAAGGAAGCACGGCTAGCAGCTTGGAAACCTGCCAACCTGATGCTCAGGCTTTCCTGAGATAAGGCTCCAAGGCAATCCTCAACAGCTGTCTTTTCCCTCTACTTCCAGGAGCTGCAACAACAGAAAGGAAAGAAGGAGGAGAGAGACAATGGAGGAAAGAGGAATGAAACCAAGCTCACCAAGTGCCAAGGTATAGCCATCCCTGCTGAAAGGAGCACTCCCCCATTGTTTAAATCCTTCCTTTCTGCTCCTTGGCTCCGTCAGGATCCTGCCAGCCTGTGCTTTCAGCAGCAGCCTTTCTCTCCCGGGTGAAAGCAGAGCGCTCCAGCTCGCTCTTAGCTGCCCTTGAGCATCTGCCCGTGACAGCACACACACCCAACTTCACGCATCTCCTGCCACGGGCAGACGAATCCCAGAGGCATGCATGCAGCAGCTCTCTTCTCCCCCAAACACTCTTGCTGGCATGTTACCCACCTGCCTACTCAGAGGTCGACAACTGCTTAGAGGGTCTGCTATCTTAACCGGCAGTCAAGTAGTGCCAGACTATCCAGTCCACAAGCCAGCTGTAGCTCGCAAATCTCTGGGTGGGGGTTCAGCACACAAGTAAAAATTTTGCTGCCACCCACCCACTGATGCTCCGTGGATTCCCTCCTGTGCTGCAGCCCTGACTTCTGTGGCTCCCTTTGCTCAGGGGCACTTCAGACTTGCAGCAAATTGTGCTCAGATTCCAGCCCTTCAAATACAAGTGGCATGTTTTAGTCATTCCACATAGGGGAATCAACCCAAGATCACAGTACATCATCAATCAAGTTCATAAAGAAAAAGGCTGTTAGTAGGTGAGGGGTTTGGGGGTATTTTATAGGAAAGAGCACCTGCTCTTCCAGGTGTCTCAGCCTTCCAAGACCGAAGCGTGGAATACTAAGAACTACGTAGATACAGCATTTCCATCGCTTGAGCCTGCACTTGTTTGTGGCCTCAGAAGGGTCCGCACAGCTCCGTCATTTAAGAGAGCTGCTGCTCTAAAGGCAGGCACTCCAATGAAGAATTCTCAAGCAGTTCACCACACTCCATCATGAAGCTGCCTCTCCTGAACAATGCAGAAAACCAGGCTGCATATAAGGTGTTTCTAAGGAATCATTTTTCTGGTACTGGTTCAATAAGTCACACACCTACCTAAGCACTAAGGCTCTGCATAAGAAAGCAACGACACAGAGAATTGCTCACACCACAACTAGAAAGTACAAAGTTAAATCTTATCAAAATGAAACGGAAATATTGGAACGGTCACAGGTTTGTTGTTGTTTTAGTTTGGGGTTTTTTTTAAATTTATTGGATGATCATCAGCTGATGAAGAACATGACATGACATCACTGAGGCAACGAGCTCTGTGCTTGAGTTCTCTTCCCTCAACTCTGAAGGCACAGAGAGTCCCCACCAAGCAGCAGATCTTCTCTGTGCAACACCAGGGTGGGTCTGGCGTCATCTTCAACCACCCATTGGGTAGCTGAGGCAAGAACCGTCCGGGGACAGCAACCCGCCATGGGCCTTCCCGTCCGCAGACTGAACACCCCTCCTCCAGGCCCCAAGGACCTCGGTGGCCCTACAATGGACTCCTCCTGTCGCCCCTGCGCAGCAGCATGCACCAGGCCAGGCCCTCTGACACTGTGGCCGCTGTCCTGTTGAGGCCTGGCACAAGGAGGGGGCTGGAGCCCAGGGCACACCAGGGGACATGGAGGGCAGACCCACTGCTCCAGGGGCAGCCTTTCTCTCTGGAAGCAAAAGGGCCGCCCGCAATGGGGCCTTCAGGGCCTCAGGGGCCCCCCTCCCAGCCACAGCAACGTCCGTTGGTGACATCACCGGCTGGCCGTTAGGCAAGCAGGCAGCCCTGTGGCTGGCCCACAGCTCGCTCAGCAGCCAGACACACTCACGCCAAGCCTGCTTGCGAGAGGAGGAGGCGGCCAAGGGAGGCGAGTGCCCACAGTGGGTGGCACCAGTGCCTACATTGAGTGGGCCCAGGGCCAAGAGGCTCATTGGAAGCCCTGAGGATGCCTCCCCAGCCCAGGAAACGCCAGTGGGCTGGCGCCAGCAGCAGCAGCCCTGCCCGGCGAGATGAGCCCATGGAGGTCGACCCACCACAGAAGAAGGATGAGGAAGAGCCCATGGAGGTGGATCCCCCCACAGATGACACAGAGCCCATGGAGGTGGATCCATCTCCCGCAGGCCTGGTGGGGCACACCACCACCACGGCCAGGCTGCCTCCAGCAGCATGCTGTCCAAAGCGCCGCAGGACCCTCGCGGGCTGCCAGGGACAGCCACAGCGCAACAAGCGGCGCCAGCCGCGCAGACGACGCTAGCCGTAAGTGGGCAGCGGGTGGAGGGAGGTAATGGGTGCCCTCTGCTGTGTCCTGCTCTGGGTTCCCCCGTGCCAGACAGAGATGGCCATAGTGGAGAAAAGCCATGCCCCGGTGCCTCCCGGTAACCACCCAGCTTCCGTTGAGCTCCCAGTGTTTGTCAGTTGCAGCCAAGAGCCACCAGAGACAGCAGGATGGAGCTGTGCTGGCCCAAAGCAGCACCAGCAGCAGCACCCCGCATCCCATCCTTACTGTGGCTGCCTGGGCCGTGTCCCTGGGGCACGGCCAGGGTCCTCCAGTCCCGGGTGGAATGGGCCAGGCCAACTGCTGCTGTGGCTCTAGGTGGGCTCTCCCTGGGGCTCGGGGACACGCGGGCATGGCCGGGCCCCACAGCAGCAGCCTTTCACATACCCACCGCTCTACGCTCTGCAGGGAGGCTCTCAGCAAGGGAAAGGCGGTGCTGAGCGTGGATGTGTGGTTGAGCCAGGGCTGCAAGAGAAGCCAGAGGTGCCTTTGCCTCCTCCAGCAGAAGCTGCTCATTGCCAAGTTGCAGTAAGTGCCTGCAAGCCCAGCCGCCTTTCCCCCAGCCCTGTCCCTGGCAGCGGGGCAGGGACACCCTGGCACCAGCCTCAGCCCCCGGGGGCACCTTGCTGCTGGATGCACCCATGTCTGCCCCAACGGCAGGCGGGGGACAGGGCTCCGGCAGGCTCCACCTCCAGCTCCCTGCCTGCCTCTCCGCTCTTCAGATGTGGCACCACCCTGCGCCCACGGCTCTGCCTGGCCCTGGACCAGCTGTGGGTGCTGAGTGCTGACAAGGAGGCAGCAAGAGCAGAAAAGGAAGGAAGTGATGAGGATGGGACCTCCATCATCCTCTCCTGGCCCAGCAGCTCCTGTGTTGCCACTTTCAGGTGAGTCATGGTGCCACGTCCCATGACTGGGCAGGAGAGGTTCCCAACTGGGCCCATGGCATCCTGTGAATGGCCTCTGCCCTCCGAGCAGAGCCTGAGCAGGGAGCAGGCAGCACGCTGGCACAAAGGAATAGGGGCATTTCTACATCCTGAATCCCCTGGTCACCTTTTGGTGCCCAGAAGGGAAGGGCAGAAGAAGCTGCAATGCCAGGAGAAAGGGAGAAGAGGCAGCTTGGGCTTGACCCAGCTCCCTCCCTGTCCCTTCCTGGTGCACAGGACACCAGAAGGAGACAAGAGAGCCCGGGTGAGCTGCCTCCCATCCATCAAGCACCTGGAGAAGGAGCTGAGCCACTGCCACGCTGTGAGTGTTTCTGTCCCTAACAACCGCTCCTCCAGCCGAGCAGCAGATGCATCGCTGCTCAGCTTCTTCCACTCCTTCTTGCCCAGTGGAGGACATTCAATCCCAGGAGCCTGGAGAAGCTGCTAGAGGTCCAGGCAGAGGTGAGAATGGCCTTTCCCCCACCCATGGCTGTGCAGGATGTGTGGTGAGTGGGGTGAGCCCCGGAAGGCAGAGGGTCCCACCGCTAATGCTCTCAGGCTGCTGGTGCCGCCTGGCAGCTTGCCAGTGGCCCTTTCTGCTGCGAGGCTGCTCTCTAACCGCTCTCTGATTCTTGTAGGATGATCCCAAGCAAGCACCGCTGCTTGCCCCATCTGTCAATAAAGGAGGACATCACCGCTCAAGTAAGTTTTGGAAAGAAAGGCAGGGAGGGCCTTTTGTCCTCCTGCAAGCGGCACGTCTGCAGAATTGAGGATGCTGCTGCCCTTCACCCGGAGGAATTCTGTGCCCATCACGCTGCAGCAGGAGAGAGCTCAGCCCTTGGTACCCTTCGCCATTGCGGAGCGCTTGAGGTGCTTCCTGCTTCACTCCGTCCCCAGAACTAAATTGACCTCTGCTCCTCGGCCAGAGCCGGGAGGAGCCATGCTCACTTGTCCCTTGAGTGTCCCTATGCAGGTGTGGCAGCCCAAGGGAGGACGTCACCTGGAGGAGCAAGGGGACCCGCTGGGCAGCGGCTGCTGGACCTGGTTCTGCGGGGACACGGAGCCTCTGCTGCTGCCCACAGCTTGGAGGAGGAGGGCAGGGCGAGGGCTGGGCAGGGCTGTCGTGGTGGCATGCCGGCTCTCAGGAGCATCCCAGCTGGAACTGCTGAGCCAGAGCCGCGGTTCCAGCTGCTGGCCCCCTGCCCGTCCTGCCCCATCGCACCACGCTGCAGGCAGGGCAGGGCAGGGCAGGCTCTGGGAGCGCTGGGCTGGTGGTCTCCATTGACGGGCTCTTACTCTGTTTTCCTTTGCAGCGGGAGGGAGCAGCAGCAGCAGGAGGAGGAGGGGGCTGCCCTTCCCCCAGGTACAGGGGTAGCAGCCGTGGTGCACCAGGCAAAAGCTTTCCTGGAGGCACCACCCTCTCTGCTAGTCCTCAAGGAAGTAGAAGTGGCAGATACGGAGGCAGGATTGGAAATAGCAGAGGTATGGCAGGTCCACAAACACTGCAACAATGTGTCTCGTGGAGGAGGGTATGTCTTAATGAGTCCAAGGAGCTGCTGTGCCTCTTCCCAGCATTCATTGCCTTCTGGCTTTGTGTGTTTTTTTTTTATCCCCCAGAACAGGGCAGTGTAAGTGAAAGTGGAAAGGTGGTTTCTCCAATGTGTTAGGAATGTGCTTAGTCAAAGGAAATACCTACAAAATACCTGCAGAAGGACAGACTCCAAAAGCAAAGCCTGCCACCGCAGAAGGGGGTGTTGCACCAAAGGGGTATCTGCAGAGTTCTGTCTCGGGAGGGCAGAAGAAATGGCAGGAGAAAGAAGTGGGCAAGCCTTTTCTTGCCCGCAGGGGACCGCAGGGTTTCTGCTGAATGGCCCCTGCAAATTAGCAGAGTGTCACACACCTGTGAGAACGTTGTGTTCGAAAGTGAGGCCCTTGGAAGAAAGGGCTAATGCCAACCAGCCCAAGGCACCTTCTCTAGAGAGCTAAGGGAGCAATTTGCCAAAAAGTCGCTTACTCCTCCAGGGCATCCCTTGCCACCTGCTAACGCCAACATTTCTGGTCTAGGACACGACCGCTTTTCCTCCAACCGCCCCCGAGACCACGACAGAGTCCCTGCGATGTGCAGAAGATCAAAAGAACCTTTCAAAGGCACAAAGGTAAAAGGAGTGAGCTTGGGTTAAATGGAGAACTGATTGATCCAGTTGATCCTGGCTTTACCTCTCCAATCCACTGTGGGATGGAAAGGTTTGCAGGCTCCCTCCAGGAAACCGAAAACCAAAGCAAAAGGAAGAGACCAGAGGCCTGGGAAGAGGAGATGGAATGTAAACAAGAAGAAAAAAGAAGGAAGAGAGGAAGAAGACTGCGACTGAAGAGAAGAAGAAAGGTCCAGATGGTGAAGAAGCCCAGGTGAGTCCCAGGCTCTGCTGCCCATCTTTCCCAACTCCTTAAACTGCGCTAAGTCAGTCCAAGGGGCTGGCAAGGGTCGGCCAGGGATGGTGCCGTGCAGGCTTTGGGAAGAAGTCCATGGCAGCTCCCCAGGGGCTCCCGATGGAGCCCTGCTGCGTGGCACAGGCGCACTGTGCATCCCTGCAGACGCACAGTCTCAAAGGGCGTTCCCCATGGGGACAAGGCGCCAGAGCCACCCCCTGCTCAATGCCAGCTGGGCTAGAAACCCTTCCTTGCCGGCTGTGTTTCCCAAAGGAAGGGGAACCAAGTCCTGTCTCGTCCTGCCTTTGGGCTTTACCAGTGTTTTCTGACTCTGTCCTTGTAGGTGCCCGTTTCCTGTTAGTGCCTGAACCCCTGTGACTCCTGGGCTCCCGCACGCCATGTTCACAATAAAAGGATCTTTTCTCTCTTAATACAGTTAGTGTATAGTGTGCATGTGTCTTTAGTTTCTCTCTTTTTTTTGGTTGAGGTTTTCATTAAAGTAATTTAATTTGTTTTTTAAACTGGTGAGTCTCTTTTCTCTCTCATCCTCTCCCTCAGAGAGTTAAACTTACTGGAGTTGTGGGAACTTGTGCTGTGTGCCCAACTGCAAAAGATAACTTATGACGCCCTGGCAGAAACGCGTATGACATATCCTGCACCACAAAAGGGGTAACCTGTCCGGCCTTCCCCACCCAGATCATTCCTGTTTTCTGTCTTTTTAACAGACATGATGTACTCCACCAATGACATCATGGGACAAATAGCATCTGTCCTTGTTTGAAGTAAAACGGAACCGATTCTCTCTTCAGTCACTTCACTTTTTAGCTAAGCCTCTTCTAACTACTGCAGTGAGCAGCCTATTATGCAGAAACCGTTCACTCTCAGAGTGACGAGACCTGTGTTGATAGTTGATGCCAGGCATGGTATGCAGAGAGGCTCTTGCTTAGACTTAGGGCTATGACACCCAAGGGCAGATAACGTGGCTATTTGCCCCGTTGGAGGGTGGGAAGCGGAAAAGCGCAGAGGGGTCGCACCTGCGGGGAGGAGCGGACTAGACAGGTGACCCAAAATTGCCCAACAGGGGATTCCATCCCATCTGCCTCACGCGCAGTAGAAAAGCTGAGGGATCAAAGGGTCAGCCCTCTTTCTTCGATGGCCAACGCCTGAGGAGGACTCTGTCTGTTCGTGTGTATTTGGTCTCGATCCTGAATGCAGCTCCGGAATCCAGTTCCCATCCGTCACTGAGTCCAGTCTGGGACTTCCCCAGGGCCAGCTGGCGAGGTGACTGTCATCCTGGGAGCTCGATACGGTTTTCTATACATTTCATTATTTCCTTTTTACTTTTCTATTAATATTTCATTAAAGCAGTTTAGTTCCTTCTAAACTCGTATGTCTCTCTCTCTCTCTCTCTCTCCTGCCTCTCTTTTTTTTTTTACTGAAGAGAGGGAGCGGGGAGCATCTGTCACTTGCCTTGTGGCCGTTTTGGCCCAAACCATGAGAGGCAGGTAGAGTGTTTACAGGAGAGAGAGCAATATTCAAAAGTTGCATGAAAACGGCGACTTGGCAATATTATGGGTACGTGTAGACTCATGACGGATGCTATAAAAGATCTGTATTGGGGTATTTTCAGAAGGGCAGCTTATGAGCCAGTGTAATCCTGTAGTAACGGACAGCAAGAACGTAGCGCTGCAACAGAAAGATGGACAGCTTTTGGCAGTCAATTTTGTGCTTAGGTGTCTAAGTAGTTAGATTCTCAGGGAGATACTTAGAGAAGTACTACTTGAACTAAGTAGTTTCGATAACTAGGCAGACCTGGGCTGATGTGCAGAAAATTGGCGCCCCTGCTTAGTATCTGCCGCACGTTTGCACCCTGGGTTTTCTTTTTTGGTGAGCTAAAATGGTCGAGGCTTTGGGACAAACTGTCTCCTCCCAGGTCTATCAAAACTGGACATGCCTTAGCACAACTGGGAGTGGTAGTTTTGTAATTTTAGTGAATTTGCTGCTGTTGGAGCTGTAGTCAAAATTAAGGAAGGAGTTTAATTACTTGCATAAAGGGAGAGCATGCGAGTAGTCTACTGACTTTGGTGTGGTCCCCAGAGCACAAGGGATTTGGGGACCACTTACTACTGGGTGTAGTTGAGAACTTCGTGCTGGAGAGTCACTGTCCTGGTTTGAGGTAAAACAGAAACAATTTTGTTCAGTAACTTCACTTCTTAGCTGGGCCTCTTCTAACTACTGAAATTAACTGCATATTGTGCAGACAATGTTCACTCTCGGAGTGATAAGACCAATTGTTTGTAGCTGATGCCCAGACATGGTATGCAGAGAGGCTCCTGTTTATACTTATTGCTATAACCCCCAAGGCCAACCAACTTTGTTATTTGCCCCGTTGGAGGGTCAGAAGCGGAAAAGCATAGTGGAGTCCCACCTGCAGAGAGGAGCTGACAGGACAGGTGACCCAAAACTCACCAACAGGGTATTCCATCCCATCTGCCTCATGCTCAGTATAAAAGCTGAGGGATCAAAGGGGCAGGTCTCTTCCTTCAATGGCTGACGTCTGAGGAGGACTCTGTTTGTCTGCCTGTGATCCCGATCCTGAATCCAGATCCAGAATCCAGTTCCCGTCCGTCACTGCGTCCAGCCTGGGACTGCCCCAGTGCCAGCCGGTGACGTCATTGTCATCTCGGGAGCTTGATAGGGTTTTGTATATATTTTTCATTTTTTCTTTTCTTTTATTATTAATACTTCATTAAAGTACTTTAGTTCCTTCTAAACTCATAAGTCTCTTTTTCCTCCTCTGCCTCTCTCTTTGAAGAGGGGTAGAGGGGAGCATCTGTCGGTGCCATCTGGGGTGCCACAGGTCCCCAGTAGTGGATTTTGGCCTAAACCACGACAGTCCCGTAGCTTGTGAATTTGACTGTTTTCCCTGTGCCATGAAGGCGATTTTAACCTGACTAAAGCAAGACATGTATTTAAAGTGAAATCAAAGTGTGCTAACCTTTGTATACAGAAAACAGTTGGAGTTCTTCTCTATCTCAGATCTTTGGCAGCAGAGGCATTGCTTTCTCATGGAGGCCGGCTCCGTGTGTATGTGTGCACAGAAAGCAGGAGCGGTGGGGCAGGGTGTCAGTGCACCCCTGAGAAGCTGTAAAACATTTGGTCCGGTCTCAGTGCGCAGCTGCAATAGCTGGGAAAACGGGAGGAAACCAAAGGCGGCAATGAGAAGACAGCTGTATCAGCCTGAGTATTTGATGAGCCATACACATAGCTCACAGTTAACCTCAAGTGGTAACATGAAGGAAATGAAAATGTTTCCTCTGGGGACAATGGGGCACAGGGGTGCTGATAGTTGACCTGATGGGTGTTTTCAAAAGTTGGAGAGAAGTCCCCTTGATTGGCCGGAGCCGACGCCCAAAGGCTGTACTTGGTTGCCCATGGATGGCAGCGGGAGCTGTCCAGGGACGGGATCAATTGTCCCAGCAAAGGCAGTCTGGTTGCCCAGAGTCTGCACTGAGCTGCCCACGGGTGGCCCCGGGTTGCCCATCAAGAGCACCGGGCACCAAAGGGCTGCATCAGGTTGCCATAGCGGCTGCAGGGAGCTGCCCGGGCAGAACCCGGTCCCTGAGCGCCCTGCGCCCCTGGCAATGCTGCCCTGGTTCTGTGTCACACAGGGCACTGGGGACGCTGCAGTGTCTGGCAGTGCTGCCACCGAACCCCACAGCACAGCAGGGAGTAGCCGCCCTCCCGGGCACTCCCAAGCCTCTGGAGGTTTCGGGTGAGTATGTACCATTATGGGAAAGGTTTTTTTATGCAAACTTCCCATTTTTGAAGGACTCAAGTGGCTTTCACGCTGTAACAGATGGGATTGAGCACATGCTTTGTGTCAAACCCCACTCCCACCCAGGCATCTTGTTGTAGCACACCAGTGTCCTCACCTTTCACTGGGCTCTGAGCTAGGCTGGGAGCTGTGGGGAGGGGATGGGGTACCTCCTGAGTCCCCTCCTGAGGGTTTGGCCTCAGATGCGGTGTGTTAGGGACATTTGCTGGCCCTCTGCATGATGTTTCTGACAACAACTGACTGATACCCTGAATCTGAAAAGAGCAGTAGCACCCACAATGCCGTATGCAGTTCTCGGTAGCAAAATCTTCACGTGTGGCCATTCCTCCTAGGGCTCCTGCAAGGCTGCTGTTTACACACCCTTCTGAAAAGACTGTCTGGGATTTCTCCTTTCCAAGTGCATCGATTTTACATCAGGTGAGGCATAGGCATTTTTCTTCCTTTGCAAGTCAAGAGAGGGCTGTTCTCTTGAGACTGAAATAGCTGGAGGGGGGTCAAATTTGGATATAGATCTGCAAAGCATTAATGCAAGTGAAGGTGGGGGGTGAGGATTGAGTCCCTGACCCACCAATCACACTGGGTTGGTCCAAAGGGGCGCAGCTATCGGGGCTGGAAAGGGCACTTTGAAAGAGAAAAGGACATCTGGAGTACTAGAAGATCAGCACATACGCCAACCAAAAGAAGCCAATGAACACAAGACAATCACCAGCTACACTTTCACGGGATTGACAGATTTGAGGAGAATGAAGGCCTAATATCTGTCATTCTCCTGAGCAGCCACGCTTTGCTTTTCTCCGCATTTCAATACTTGAGGCTAGATACTAACAACAAATTCAAATCCCTTTCCAGATACAAATGCTTGGGGTGCTGTGAGAAGGCATTTGCTTTCAAGAGTTTTAGGCCTGTACAGGTGACCTGTGGGTGCTGTGTGCGTTGCTGTTTGTGTTAGAAGCTGCATGTGTTGCTGTAAGAAGGAAGGCAAGTGCAGGTGCTGACTGAGGGAAGTTGTCTTCTATCTCCTCCTCTGTGCAGGACAAGTACTTGAAGAGCAGTGGTCAGGAATGGAGGCTGTCGGCTCTCGCTTAACGGCAAGACGTGCCAAGGTTCTGCCTGCCATCAACACCATGGCTTCCAGCTATAAGGACCGTTTCCCGTACTACCCGTTGCCTCAGAGCTCCAGCCTCCCCTGGATGCCCAGCACCTACTCTAAAAGAGATGCCATCAAACCAACTTTGGCTCCCTTTTCCAAAACTTCCCAGGGGATGACCACCAGCGAGAAGCTCCCTTATATTTCCAACAGAACAACCCTCTTCACCCGCTACACCCCTGACGACTGGTACAGGTCCAACCTGACCAAGTACAAAGAGTCAGAGACTTCCCGGCACAATGCGGAGGCTCTGAGAGTTGATACCACCCGCATGATTGGGGATAAATACCAGCAGACAAAGAAAACACAAGAAGAAAGCACCAAAAGCCTGGGAGGACGTGTGAATGCTATTGAGTTTTGGAAAGGGGAGCTCTGCCGTGAGCTGGATGAGATGATCGGGGAGACCAACACGCTCACAGACATGAAGAAGAGACTGGAGAGAGCCTTGGCCGAGACGGAGACCCCTCTCCAGGTAAGCACTCTGTCCAGTGGGCTGCAAGCTGTAGCCTACTGCTGGAACAACTGCAGCCATTCAAATGTCTAAGTTCCACTGCAGCTCCGCAAGACCTAGAGAGTTTTTATGAAGAGACCATAAGTTAAGTTTGCAATGTCTTCCCATCTGCTGCATCCCCTATCAGCCCGTTATGAGCTCATCACAATTCTATTTGCTTAACCAAATATTTGTGTAGGCGGAACATCCAAATTCCTGGAGTGGGAGACAGAAGCCCATGTCTTCCTACAACACCCTGGGGAGGTCAGCATCAAGGCTGACACAGGTGCCTGTGCCACAGCTCTGGTTGCAGCTGGGACACGCGTGCTTCCTCATGTTGATTTGATGCATACGGTGCAGTTCGGTTTCTTGTTGTCAGCTGAAGCAGCCACCCTGGGCACTTTGTTCCCCTGGTGTCCCCTCTGTGCCCGCCTAGAATTTCTTTTCTTCCATTTCTTGAGATGGGGACTCTCTCTATAGAGAATCCTGCCCCTGCACCCAACAGTGATGGCATGTCCCCAACAGGTCACTCAGCAGTGCTTGCTTCAGCGGGAGAAGAGGATGGGCATTGACCTCGTCCATGATGATGTGGAGAAACAGCTCTTCACGGTAAGTTGGGCCACCCAGATCATGTGTTAAAGCCAGTTTTACCTTAACTGCCCTACAGAGGCTTTGCAGCCTTCTTCCCTACCTGGCTCCTTACCGCTGGGGAGGTGCTCAGCTCTTCAACCCCCCCAAAACCTGCTGGGCCAGGGGATGGGGTTCCCCCAGGCAGCAGCATGCCCACGCCGTGTGGGTATGACTTGGCCGTACAGAGGAAGGAATAGCTGAAGAGCAGCTGCGTGTTTGTGTAGCGTGTGGGGGTTCTGTGTCCCTCTTCAGGGAGTAGTGCACTAAAGACATGCACGCAGTTTGGGGGCACTTTCTCCACTCCCTGCCTGTTTACTCTGGGCAGAAAGACAAGCAGGCAAGTTCTTGCTGTGTGCAGGGTTGGGGAGGTCTTAGGGGACGAGTGGCATCAGGACAACTGAGTACAGACACTGATGATGGGGCCATGTGTCCTTTACCCAGGAAGTCAATGTCATCAGGTCGTGCCAGGAGAAGATGCAGCGGTACCTGGATGAAGCCAAAGCCCAGCTCGCGTAAGGAGGAGCTCCTTATGTCATGCCGTAGGGCTGATGTGCATTTGCAGTTGTGATGTGGACCCCCAGCAGACCCCAACCTCTCCCCACACCCTGCAGATGGAAAAGCCAGGCGGGCTCCCCGGGAAGTGGGCAGTGATGCTCATGGGATGACAGAGCTGCGTGGGAGGGAGCTGCGGGGAACTGGAGCGGGGAGGAAGCCCTTCCACCTGAACATCCCCAGCGATGGCTGTTGTTTGCATGTTGAAGGTCCAACAGGGTGGCCCAGCACGAGCTGGAGAGGGACCTGGCCCACAAGCAGGCGGCCCACCGCATCGATGACAAGTGTCACCACCTGAGGAGCACCTCCCACGGCATCAGCTACTACCCAGCGGTGGAGCGGGTCGATGCCACGTGAGTGCACGCTGGGCGGCACGCCAGCAGCAAGCTGTGCCCGGGATGCACGGTGCCTCTCCCTGGCAGGGAGCTGCTTGTCCCCAGCCCACTGTCAAGGCACGTCCATCCCGCCTGGAGACAGCTGCCTGAGTGGGACCGTTTCTCTCTGCTTATTGTTATTCTTACTGTTATTGTTATTGTTAACCTTAACTTTATTCTTATCCTTACTCATACTCTTCTTCTCATTCCTATTTTCTGTTGTTGTTCTATTAAACTGTCTCTATCTCCACCTGTGAGTCCTGTTCTTTCTCTTTCCCCTCCATTGAGAGTGGCTGTGTGGTCCTAGCTGCTGGCCAGAGTTAAACCACAACCTATGCTCAAATTAAAGACGGAGATTTCAGATATATTTAATCAGTGCTGCTCCCAGGCAGGCTTCATGCCTGCCCACGTCCAGCTTCAGCACTACGGGCTTACCGGGGCCTCTTCTTCCCCCTCACCTCCTGAAGGATCTCGGTGCCGGACTCTTGGGCCAAGATCACAGACGACAACATCCTCCGCTCACAGAGCC
The DNA here is from genome assembly GCF_965231255.1 of Vanellus vanellus. NCBI lineage: Eukaryota > Metazoa > Chordata > Aves > Charadriiformes > Charadriidae > Vanellus > Vanellus vanellus. The sequence continues at coordinate 25,147,727 of NC_138908.1, forward strand.
AACGGGCGGCCTCCTCCAAGCTGCGGGACAACATCGAGAACCTGCTGGTGGTGGCGGCAAACGAGATGCGGAGCCAGTTCAACAGGGTGAACATCGCCTTCACCAAACGCATCAGCGAGACAGCCGATGCCAAGAGCAAGATCCGGACCCACCTGGCCAAGGTAGTCGGAACCCCTCCCTTTCGGTGTGTCACTGTCACTTCCTAGTGACACCCCTGAGGTGGGACCCTTAGGAGTTGGCACCGTAATTTCATCTCAAGGGCTCTGTTTTTGCTAGGGCATCCTCACTGGCAGCCTGGGAGCACAGGGATTGCCAGCAGAAAATGCCAATGCTGGTTGCATCTCCTGGTAGTTCCTTCAGAAGCGCTGGCTGCCCTCCAGAACGGCCTTGCTGGGCCTCTGCTGGGCTGCCTGCTGGGGGGGTTGCAGGCTTGCTTCTCCTCCAAGGACGTGCTTTCACTCTCCGTGCTCTGGGGCTGCTGCACGGGCATGCGTGTGTTTGCTTTGCCAAGCAGAGTCAGTGGAAATCAGTGATGGACACCTGCCTCAGAGCTGTGGGTCTCATAGAAAGCTTCCTGAGACGTGCCCGACACTGTATTGAGTAACTGAGGGAAGACGGGGCTTGCAGCACTGCGAGCTGATGCCATGTCTTTCAGTGAGGTTCCATGAAGAACCTTCCCTCTCTGAGTTACTGTTGATGGATGATTAGTTCCAGCAAGCGGTAATTTTGGGAAGCTGGGAATTCAATAGGTCCATCAGTGCTCCAAAACCTCCTCTGATGTGACAGCAAGAGCCAAGAGAGGTTTTTCCCTGAAGAAAAATTACTCTTGGCTCTGCGCCTTGATGTGTAGCAGAATGACAGGGGTCTGAGCCCAGGGTCTGCTTATTGAACTTGTATTGTTCTGCAGATGGACAGGAGGAAAGGGTAATTATGTTGTCACTTGAGAAGATACTTTTTAATTTGTGCATGGGTTTCTTTTTTACGCCAGACGCTGCAGGAAATCTTCCAGGTGGAGAAGACCATGGAAGCCATCCAAAAGGCCATTAAAGACCAAGGGCCTCCCTTAAAAGTGGCTCAGAGCCGGCTGGACGAGCGCACACGCAGACCAAACGTGGAGCTGTGCCGGGACACTGCCCAGCTGCGGTAAGGCAGGAGCGTGGGTCTGGTGGGCTCCTTGAGGAGTTACGGCTGGTAGCACCCGGGGGTAGCACTGCATGAAAAATTAAGCATGGGCTTTTCTTTCAACAGTCCTTCCATAAGCGCACTGCTATAATCAAAAGCAATGAGCAGGTATTGCAGCCTTTGGGTGCTGGGAGAGCTCTGCGCCCACAAAGGAGGCTGTACACCATGGCCGGGTATAGCCTGATGGCACCCCATGAGGGGATGGATTCTTCCCGCTTGGGTAAGCCCCATCTTCTCTCCAGCCTGCTTCCCGGCAGTTGGATGTGCTCAGTTTTGAAGGACGAGCCCTTTACTCTCCAACAGGATCCTGCTGAGATCCCTTAGGCCCTTCCTTTTGGGGAACTGCAAGGAAGGGTGCCCCCTATGGAGAAGCAGAAAGGGCTGTCCTCACCTTCTCCGAGGACACTGGAAATCCTTTCAAGGACACAGTGGTCTGTTTGGGATTGCACGCCGAGGAGCTGTGGAGAAGTAGGCTGGCCTGAGCGCCCAGCAGCACCCCCTCTGAGGCACCCCAAAGTTCACCCCTCCTGGGAGCCCGTTGGGCAAGACTCCAGCTGAAGCCTTTTCAGAGCAATTGAAACCCAGCCCCACAGCCTTTGCAGCATCTCGTACAACAAGGGTTTTTTCCATCCTCCCCTTGTTTCACATTCACTTTTAGCCTCTCCCAGATGTCCTGTTTTCTTTGTGTGCATCTGTGGGCATGGGGAGGATGCCTGCACAGGGAAATCCAGGAGGGGGAGCCAACAAACCCCCCAAACCAAGCAGGAACAGGAAACCACACCTGCTCATCCCTCTTCTTGCTGGCCCGAGCTGCTCTGGGAGAGGCGGCTGCGCATTGCCAAAGCCTTTGAGCAGACTTAACCATGCCTCCCCGCTGAGGTCTGGAGGAACTCTGCCCTCAGCTTTCCCATGCGTCTGCCAGAAACGGGGGTCTGAGTTAGTCTGAGCACGCTGAAGGGGGAAATCCTGTGACCAAGGGGCCCTTCAGCAATGCCACGCTAGAAACCACCCTCACGATGGCACTGTTAACCAGGGTTTCTTGCTGTTTTCCAGCCTTGTCAACGAGGTCCACAAAATCAACGAGACGGTCCAGAGCCTCCAGCAGCGCCTGAGAGACACCGAGGACACCCTGCAAATGCTGGTTCATACCAAGTCGGTCTTGCAGCATGACCTGGCCGTCAAAGCCAACACACTCTTCATTGATGAGGAGAAGTGCATGGGCATGCGCAAGACCTTTCCCAGCACTGTGCGGCTGCTGGGTTCCATTTAGGCTCAGCTGAACTCACTGAATCTGTTGTGGGAGGGATTCCCAGTTTGGCTAAGATGCTTTGGAAATACTTGATTAGAGTTTCACTTCCTGCTGAAAGCCATGAGTAGAAATTAAATGATCTGTTTGTGTGTTATACGGTCTACCGGTATTTTTTTTGCCTTTGGTTTTTCTCTTTCCACTGTACTTTCACGGTGTGCCAGAAAGTCACTGAAAATACTTTGTAAGCGACTAAGAGTAAATCCACCCACGGGGATTCAGTCCTACCCTCTCAGTCGGTGATTTTAGGAGAAAAACTGTCGTGTCTGCCTCCTTTTGAGGCACCTTCTTATCACCTTCTTAGAGGAACACCTTTTCATTCTTTGGTGTTTCCTTCTTGCCTCATCGCTGGAAGACTTCAGGTGTCCTGCAGCGTAGCCAGCACATCTCAGAGCAACAGCCTGTGGGCCCTCGCTAGCACCCTGTCCCTCTAACCTTGGCGTGTCATCTCACAGCTTGTCACAGGTAAGCCTGATATTGTCCCCCTCTCCCTTCAAGCCTCGTTTTAAGCGCTGTCAGGGAGCCCTGATAGCTGGTGAGCAAAGACCTTTTTCCCCCTTTGAGACAAGTGAATCCCATCTGACGCCGGCAAGCCTGGTGCTGTGTAGGCCATCCCCTTATCAAAAAAAACAAAATTCTGTTGGTCACACCAGCCATGGAGCCACCTATTAATAGACTGGGCTTGTCTGTATGTTTCTTCCAATGTCGCTGCCTGTAACTGGAAGGAAAGAGGAAAAAATAACCTGTGCCCCACATCCCCTTACCAACCGTCCCAAGGCCCTGAAGTCTCTTTTGATCGCCATAGGAGGAAATGTTGCAGCTTCACCACCACACACACGGAAGAGCAATAATGGGTAATAGTCCAGGTGAGCTGTGTGGGGACATCGCACCCTGGGGAGCTGGGAGGGTTTCTTTCTTGAGGGACCTGGGCATTTCTTCCAGCCCTCCTCAGGCCAGCCAGTGACCGTGGCCTCTCTTCCTTTTCCAGCCTGACACCGGCTGCTGCAGCGCCACAGGGAGGGAGCACTTTGTCACCCCCAGCTGCCCCTAGCACGATGCAGCGAGTGGAGAGCATGGCAATGGACCTGGACAACCGCTGCCCAGTGTGCCTGGACAGCTGGGACGATGCCGCCTATGCCATGCCATGCCTCCACCAATTCTGTTACCAGTGCATCCTGCGCTGGGCTAACAGCAAGCCCGAGTGCCCTCTCTGCAAGAGGAGAGTGCGATCCATCGTGCACTCGGTGAGGGCAGACAATGACTTCGAAGAGGTTCCCATCGCGTCATCTGCCTCAGCCCCCGCACCAGTTGGCACCCGGCAGGCCGGAGGAGCGCCCAGGCACCCAGACACCCACAGCCCCCCTCGCCGCTCTGTAACACCTCAGCCGCTGGCAGTGGAGTCGGTGCCCAGGGCTCTGGTGGGCGGCCTCCAGCCCCATACCTGGGCGTTCCTCTTTGACGACCACCCGGCTCTCCTCCAACGCTTTCTGCCCTGGCTCCAACAGCAGCTGGGGCTGATCTTTGCCGAGGAGCCTTCAGCAGCCGTTGTGATGGAGGACCTCATCCTGGCCGTCCTGGGCTTCTTTGGTCTGGACGAAGAGGTCCTGGTCCGGCTGCTGCAGGTCAGCCTCCAGGATCGCGCGGCGACATTTGTACAGCAGCTTATCAACGTCGCCGTGCAACGCTGCAGCGCGGAGGCCCACCGTCTGCTGGGCCTCGAGGACAGCCATGCTGCCGAGGAGCGGGAGGGCAGCCCCGTGGCTGTCCCTCCTCCTGCTGCCTCCAGAAGGGGGTCTCCTGGCCCTGGCCAAGCCACCTCCCGCAGCCCTGCCGCAGACGATGAAGAGGAGCGACCCAACACCTCCACCGCTGCTCTTCATGGGGCTCCCGGCAGCTGCCCGATGCCCCTGTTCCAACCAACGGGGAACAGGAGGAGCTGCATGACGATCCAGGGGAGGTTGCTGCAGGTCCCTCTACTCCCAGCCGCAGCAGGGACCTCTCCCGTGGGGGGCCACGGCAAGGCCCGAAGAGGAGGGCCAGCAGCTCCCAACATTCACCTCAGCCACCCAAGAGGCCACCCCGCCGGCACAACTAGAACAAGGCCCCAGGAGCTGCCAAAACCAGGGCCAGGCCAGCAGCTGGGACACATGCCGGCCAACGGTTCAGTCAGAAGGGGGACTCCAGGGCTGGACCATTCCCCACTGCCAAACGTCCCATGCCTGGTCTCCTCCTCACCACATCATCTGCCCCCACCTCCCGGGGATCTGCTCTCCTACCAGCCTCTACTGCCCCGTCATGCCCTGCAACACTGGCACCCAAATCTTTCCTCCTGCTCAGAGTCTGCACCACTTGGCTCTGCCCTCTGCATCACCCCATGCTCACACCCTGCCAAGGCAGGAGCCACAAGAAGTTCAACAGGAGAAAGAAGTGAAGTCCAGAACCTGGCGAGGGACAACCCCAGGAACCAGCACATTTGGCGCGCTGCTCGGCTGGAAAGCAGCTTGGCGTAAAAAGCCCTGCAGGTCCTGGTGGCCACCCAGCTGATCATGAGCCAACAGTGTGCCCTTGCCACCAGGAGCCCTGATGGTGTCCTGGGCTGGACTGGAGAGAGAGTCTGGCAAAGGAGTGTGAAGATGATAAAGGCACTGCAGCATCTCTCCTCTGAGGAAAGGCTGAGCGAGCTGGCACCGCTTAGCCTGGTGAAGAGAAGGCTCGCAGGGGAATTGATCAATGCATAAAAAGCCTGATGGGAGGCTGCAGAGAAGATGGAGCCAGACCCTGGCTGAGCGGCGCTGACTGTCTCTGCTGCAGCAGGCGGCCGTCACAAGATGACATCCAGAGGTCCCTTCCAACCTCAGCCTTTCTGTCATTCAGTGAAAGTATTTGAATTGCCTAAAGAATCTATATGAATAACTTCAGTGCTGTTCTATAAAGTCAATAAAGAAAAGAAAGTAGTACAAACTTGCTGACGTTCCTCAAACTCTATTGATCGAATCATTAATACTGTGAAGTTCCAACACGCAGGGACGTCCCCAAATTCACTTATATGTTCTGGAAGACTGCCTCAGCTCAGTCAGCGTGACCCCGACATGGGGTACAATTCTGCTGTGCTTATACTTAGTTGCCATCCTCAGGACACGTACCAGATGTATGACACAGGTGCAGGTTCTGCTGCTGAATAAAAGGACTGTAATCTAGGGCTGCTAAGAAAGACCCATAACAATTATGCTATAGAAGAAATATTTTCTCTCTCTTCTGCTGATCTTGCAATTTTTAGTTTAGTGGAAACTGCTCAGTTTTCTTCACCTTACTTTGAGTATTTCCCACTGTTATGCCTGTCCTCAAGGATAAAAAAAACAACAGCAACAAAATCACACATCTCTACTTCCACTATTACACGTAAAACCATTCTGGGAGCTCGATACAGTTTTGTATATATTTCATTATTTCCTTTTTATTTTATTCTTAACGTTTTAGTCAAGTAGTTCAATTCCTTCTGAAATCCTGAGTCTCTCTTTCTCTCTCCTGCCTCTCTTTGAAGACACGTTGACGAGAGCATCTGTCCTGCCACCCAGTGGCCAATCCGGCCCAAACCACAACAGCCATAGAGAATCATACCTCCAGTATCAACTCTGTGCTACAGCTCATAATCAAACCTTACCAGCTATTTAGTCCTCTCAGTTTTTATTGACACAGAGCAAGTTTTGCAGACCCAGTCCAGTTTTGTTCCGGGGAAATTCTATCTGGCCTCATCTTTCCAGGGCCAGGCATCACACACCGCAGCAGGTAAAACATCCTGTCCTGCAGAACGCCCGTTTTCATGGGGGAGGGAAACAGCACTGTGGGTAGCACTGATAACGTAGACCACAGAAGCAAGTGGGCAGAGCTCCATGAAAACACTGCCAGGCTTTTTGCCACACAAGGACTACCCCTGCAGTCTTGTCAGAGGTTGCTTACTTAGCTTATAGCAGTCCACCCCTCCAACGTCAAAGGTGTCGCTGCAAGACTGAGACCCCAGAGATGCCACAGAAAGCACCATCTCCACCCCTTTACCAAAGCGGTTCCCGGTTAAGTACCAACAGCAGGAATTGCTGCTGCCCACTGCTCTGGGCATCCGCCACCATCCACCCCACACAAAGGGCCAGCTGGGTATCTCCCCCATGGGCACGCCAACTCTGCAGACTCCTTTCAGGTGTCTTTTCAGGCAGAGCAGACACAGACCAGATGAGTTTCAAGCTGAAACACGACTTTGTCATGCAGGCAGAGAAAAAAGCTCTCAGAACTTGAGAGTTTTATTTCACAATCTGAAAAATGACACACAGCGCAGGTACAAAGACAAGGAGACGCTACAGTCCACAGCAGGAGCGGTGGTCAGGCACTCTCCCTGCACCTCTTTGCCAGGGACGGTGCTCTTGCACAGGCAGAGGTATCTTCTCCCCTCCCCAAAAGCGCACCGACCCCACAGACAGACATTTCTCCCACACCTCCTTTGAAGGAAGGCTACCAGCGTCCCACCTGCAGAATTAGCCAGAGACTTCTCAGCACCTTATCATGCCGCTGTGCTTTCAGTCAGAACGGCATTTTTGATTATAAGCAACTAAGGGCAGAACTAAAGTAAATCTCCATCAAAATGCAGCAAAACCATGACACTGTTCTTATTCCTCTGGCTTCTTTCCAGAGTCATTTACAAAATACCATTCCTCTCTAGGCCACTCCTAATGGACAGCCTTTCAAGAAAATCCACAGCAGCATCTCCTTTAAGAGTTTAGCACCCAACACAGAGCTGAAGGCATTTCTCCTTCTCCTAAGAAAGCCCAGCTCAATCTCTACTTTGCTTCCCATCTTCCCCACCCCAACTCACACCAACACAGCGCACGCACCTCCTCAAGCAACACTTTCTTTCACCAAAACACAGGACCTGTTTCTGAAGTCAACTGCCGGAGGGACCAGCGAGAACTGCTTGGGCTCTTCTACCTGTGACATTGAAAGGGATGTTGAAGTGGGATTTCAGTAGTGAACTCAACATGACAAACTCCAGCAGAGGTAAGAAAAACACATTTTTTAGGAACTAGTTCAAAACAGGGCCCAGGAGCACCACTAAGTGTTTCAGTGCCACATCCCCCCTCTCCAGTAACACCAGAGTCGCAGCAGAACTCTAATCTGTAACAATAAACGTATGAGGCACATACTGCCTGTAAAAGCAGAATATCCAAAACTGCAGGCAAATCCTCACTGGCACAGAGCAGCACACTTCAGTCCTCCTCAGGGTCTCTGTTGAAAGGGTGGTAACTGGAGCAACGGGATTTGCCACTGCCTCCTTTCTTCCTACAGAAGAAAGCTATCGAGTATTGCCATACATTTGGTCCAGTTGTTTTGTGAGTACGAGTAGCAATGAAGACACACAGAGCGACAAACACAGCAATCCTCTTGGTGTCTCCAGGAAGAACCTAAATCATTAGGCACAGTCAGAAATGGTGAGCATCCTCAGATCATGTGCCTGAGCTCAAAAAGGAAACGTTTCTCCTCCAGAACTGGCACAAACTGTGGAAATAAGACTATCAGGAATGCTGCTGAGAAGGAGAGAGATTAAGGTGGGCAGATCAAAAGTCAGCATGTTGCACCTTAACCTGCGGAGGGACAAGGGCAAAAGGTTACAGAATTTGCAAACGCGTGCTCAGGGAACAAAGAAATACTGGAAGCAAAGCCGCGGCTCCCCAAGGCTTGTGTCCTGGGCTCATGGGAAGGAAGCACGGCTAGCAGCTTGGAAACCTGCCAACCTGATGCTCAGGCTTTCCTGAGATAAGGCTCCAAGGCAATCCTCAACAGCTGTCTTTTCCCTCTACTTCCAGGAGCTGCAACAACAGAGAGGAAAGAAGGAGGAGAGAGACAATGGAGGAAAGAGGAATGAAACCAAGCTCACCAAGTGCCAAGGTATAGCCATCCCTGCTGAAAGGAGCACTCCCCCATTGTTTAAATCCTTCCTTTCTGCTCCTTGGCTCCGTCAGGATCCTGCCAGCCTGTGCTTTCAGCAGCAGCCTTTCTCTCCCGGGTGAAAGCAGAGCGCTCCAGCTCGCTCTTAGCTGCCCTTGAGCATCTGCCCGTGACAGCACACACACCCAACTTCACGCATCTCCTGCCACGGGCAGCTGAATCCCTGAGGCGTGCATGCAGCAGCTCTCTTCTCCCCCAAACACTCTTGCTGGCATGTTACCCACCTGCCTACTCAGAGGTCGACAACTGCTTAGAGGGTCTGCTATCTTAACCGGCAGTCAAGTAGTGCCAGACTATCCAGTCCACAAGCCAGCTGTAGCTCGCAAATCTCTGGGTGGGGGTTCAGCACACCAGTAAAAATTTTGCTGCCACCCACCCACTGATGCTCCGTGGATTCCCTCCTGTGCTGCAGCCCTGACTTCTGTGGCTCCCTTTGCTCAGGGGCACTTCAGACTTGCAGCAAATTGTGCTCAGATTCCAGCCCTTCAAATACAAGCCGCATGTTTTAGTCATTCCACATAGGGGAATCAACCCAAGATCACAGTACATCATCAATCAAGTTCATAAAGAAAAAGGCTGTCAGTAGGTGAGGGGTTTGGGGTTATTTTATAGGAAAGAGCACCTGCTCTTCCAGGTGTCTCAGCCTTCCAAGACTGAAGCGTGGAATACTAAGAACTACGTAGATACAGCATTTCCATCGCTTGAGCCTGCACTTGTTTGTGGCCTCAGAAGGGTCCGCACAGCTCCGTCATTTAAGAGAGCTGCTGCTCTAAAGGCAGGCACTCCAATGAAGAATTCTCAAGCAGTTCACCACACTCCATCATGAAGCTGCCTCTCCTGAACAACGCAGAAAACCAGGCTGCATATAAGGTCTTTCTAAGGAATCATTTTTCTGGTACTGGTTCAATAAGTCACACACCTACCTAAGCACTAAGGCTCTGCCTAAGAAAGCAACGGCACAGAGAATTGCTCACACCACAACTAGAAAGCACAAAGTTAAATCTTATCAAAATGAAACGGAAATATTGGAATGGTCAGGGGGGTGGTTTTGTTTTCGTTTTTTTTTTTTTTTTAATTTATCGGATGTAACCAGGTCTCTCTTTAAGCCATAAAGCACTGATTCAGCTGATGAAGAACATGACATGACATCACTGAGGCAACGAGCTCTGTGCTTGAGGTCTCTTCCTCAACTCTGAAGGCACAGAGAGTCCCCACCAAGCAGCAGATCTTCTCTGTGCAACACCAGGGTGGGTCTGGCGTCATCTTCAACCACCCATTGGGTAGCTGAGGCAAGAACCGGCCGGGGACAGCAACCCGCCATGGGCCTTCCCGTCCGCAGACTGAACACCCCTCCTCCAGGCCCCAAGGACCTCGGTGGCCCTACAATGGACTCCTCCTGTCGCCCCTGCGCAGCAGCATGCACCAGGCCAGGCCCTCTGACACTGTGGCCGCTGTCCTGTTGAGGCCTGGCACAAGGAGGGGGCTGGAGCCCAGGGCACACCAGGGGACATGGAGGGCAGACCCACTGCTCAAGGGGCAGCCTTTCTCTCTGGAAGCAAAAGGGCCGCCCGCAATGGGGCCTTCAGGGCCTCAGGGGCCCCCCTCCCAGCCACAGCAACGTCCGTTGGTGACATCACCGGCTGGCCGTTAGGCAAGCAGGCAGCCCTGTGGCTGGCCCACAGCTCGCTCAGCAGCCGGACACAGTCACGCCAAGCCTGCTTGCGAGAGGAGGAGGAGGCCAAGGGAGGCGAGTGCCCACAGTGGGTGGCACCAGTGCCTACATTGAGTGGGCCCAGGGCCAAGAGGCTCATTGGAAGCCCTGAGGATGCCTCCCCAGCCCAGGAAACGCCAGTGGGCTGGCGCCAGCAGCAGCAGCCCTGGATGGCGAGATGAGCCCATGGAGGTCGACCCAGCAGAGAAGAGGGATGAGGAAGAGCCCATGGAGGTGGATCCCCCCGCAGACGACACAGAGCCCATGGAGGTGGATCCATCTCCCGCAGGCCTGGTGGGGCACACCACCACCACGGCCAGGCTGCCTCCAGCAGCACGCTGTCCAAAGCGCCGCAGGACCCTCGCGGGCTGCCAGGGACAGCCACAGCGCAACAAGCGGCGCCAGCCGCGCAGACGACGCTAGCCGTAAGTGGGCAGCGGATGGAGGGAGGTGATGGGTGCCCTCTGCTGTGTCCTGCTCTGGGTTCCCCCGTGCCAGACAGAGATGGCCATAGTGGAGAAAAGCCATGCCCCGGTGCCTCCCGGTAACCAGCCAGCTTCCGTTGAGCTCCCAGTGTTTGTCAGTTGCAGCCAAGAGCCACCAGAGACAGCAGGATGGAGCTGTGCTGGCCCAAAGCAGCACCAGCAGCAGCACCCCGCATCCCATCCTTACTGTGGCTGCCTGGGCCGTGTCCTTGGGGCACGGCCAGGGTCCTCCAGTCCCGGGTGGAATGGGCCAGGCCAACTGCTGCTGTGGCTCTAGGTGGGCTCTCCCTGGGGCTCGGGGACACGCGGGCATGGCCGGGCCCCACAGCAGCAGCCTTTCACATACCCACCGCTCTCTGCTCTGCAGGGAGGCTCTCAGCAAGGGCACAGCGGTGCTGAGCGTGGATGTGTGGTTGAGCCAGGGCTGCAAGAGAAGCCAGAGGTGCCTTTGCCTCCTCCAGCAGAAGCTGCTCATTGCCAAGTTGCAGTAAGTGCCTGCAAGCCCAGCCGCCTTTCCCCCAGCCCTGTCCCTGGCAGCGGGGCAGGGACACCCTGGCACCAGCCTCAGGCCCCGGGGGCACCTTGCTGCTGGATGCACCCATGTCTGCCCCAACGGCAGGCGGGGGACAGGGCTCTGGCCAGGGGGTACCTCTAGGAGGCCACCTCCAGCTCCCTGCCTGCCTCTCCGCTCTTCAGATGTGGCACCACCCTGCGCCCACGGCTCTGCCTGGCCCTGGACCAGCTGTGGGTGCTGAGTGCTGACAAGGAGGCAGCAAGAGCAGAAAAGGAAGGAAGTGATGAGGATGGGACCTCCATCATCCTCTCCTGGCCCAGCAGCTCCTGTGTTGCAACTTTCAGGTGAGTCATGGTGCCACGTCCCGTGACTGGGCAGGAGAGGTTCCCAACTGGGCCCATGGCATCCTGTGAATGGCCTCTGCCCTCCGAGCAGAGCCTGAGCAGGGAGCAGGCAGCACGCTGGCACAAAGGAATAGGGGCATTTCTACATCCTGAATCCCCTGGTCACCTTTTGGTGCCCAGAAGGGAAGGGCAGAAGAAGCTGCAATGCCAAGAGAAAGGGAGAAGAGGCAGCTTGGGCTTGACCCAGCTCCCTCCCTGTCCCTTCCTGGTGCACAGGACACCAGAAGGAGACAAGAGAGCCCGGGTGAGCTGCCTCCCATCCATCAAGCACCTGGAGAAGGAGCTGAGCCGCTGCCACGCTGTGAGTGTTTCTGTCCCTAACAACCGCTCCTCCAGCCGAGCAGCAGATGCATCGCTGCTCAGCTTCTTCCACTCCTTCTTGCCCAGTGGAGGACATTCCATCCCAGGAGCCTGGAGAAGCTGCTAGAGGTCCAGGCAGAGGTGAGAATGGCCTTTCCCCCACCCATGGCTGTGCAGGATGTGTGGCGAGTGGGGTGAGCCCCGGAAGGCAGAGGGTCCCACCGCTAATGCTCTCAGGCTGCTGGTGCCGCCTGGCAGCTTGCCAGTGGCCCTTTCTGCTGCGAGGCTGCTCTCTAACCGCTCTCTGATTCTTGTAGGATGATCCCAAGCAAGCACCGCTGCTTGCCCCATCTGTCAATAAAGGAGGACATCACCGCTCAGGTAAGTTTTGGAAAGAAAGGCAGGGAGGGCCTTTTGTCCTCCTGCAAGCGGCACGTCTGCAGAATTGAGGATGCTGCTGCCCTTCACCCGGAGGAAGTCTGTGCCCATCACGCTGCAGCAGGAGAGAGCTCAGCCCTTGGTACCCTTCGCCATTGCGGAGCGCTTGAGGTGCTTCCTGCTTCACTCCGTCCCCAGAACTAAATTGACCTCTGCTCCTCGGCCAGAGCCGGGAGGAGCCATGCTCACTTGTCCCTTGAGTGTCCCTATGCAGGTGTGGCAGCCCAAGGGAGGACGTCACCTGGAGGAGCAAGGGGACCCGCTGGGCAGCGGCTGCTGGACCTGGTTCTGCGGGGACACGGAGCCTCTGCTGCTGCCCACAGCTTGGAGGAGGAGGGCAGGGCGAGGGCTTGGCAGGGCTGTCGTGGTGGCATGCCGGCTCTCAGGAGCATCCCAGCTGGAACTGCTGAGCCAGAGCCGCGGTTCCAGCTGCTGGCCCCCTGCCCGTCCTGCCCCATCGCACCACGCTGCAGGCAGGGCAGGGCAGGGCAGGCTCTGGGAGCGCTGGGCTGGTGGTCTCCATTGACGGGCTCTTACTCTGTTTTCCTTTGCAGCGGGAGGGAGCAGCAGCAGGAGGAGGAGGAGGGGGCTGCCCTTCCCCCAGGTACAGGGGTAGCAGCCGTGGTGCACCAGGCAAAAGCTTTCCTGGAGGCACCACCCTCTCTGCCTGTCCTCAAGGAAGCAGAAGGGGTAGATACAGACACAGGATTGGAAATAGCAGAGGTATGGCAGGTCCACAAACACTGCAACAATGTGTCTCGTGGAGGAGGGTATGTCTTAATGAGTCCAAGGAGCTGCTGTGCCTCTTCCCAGCATTCATTGCCATGTGGCTTTGTGTGTTTTTTTTTTATCCCCCAGAACAGGGCAGTGTAAGTGAAAGTGGAAAGGTGGTTTCTCCAATGTGTTAGGAATGTGCTTAGTCAAAGGAAATACCTACAAAATACCTGCAGAAGGACAGACTCCAAAAGCAAAGCCTGCCACCGCAGAAGGGGGTGTTGCACCAAAGGGGTATCTGCAGAGTTCTGTCTCGGGAGGGCAGAAGAAACGGCAGGAGAAAGAAGTGGGCAAGCCTTTTCTTGCCCGCAGGGGACCGCAGGGTGTCTGCTGAATGGCCCCTGCAAATTAGCAGAGTGTCACACACCTGTGAGAACGTTGTGTTTGAAAGTGAGGCCCTTGGAAGAAAGGGCTAATGCCAACCAGCCCAAGGCACCTTCTCTAGAGAGCTAAGGGAGCAATTTGCCAAAAAGTCGCTTACTCCTACAGGGCGTCCCTTGCCACCTGCTAACGCCAACATTTCTGGTTTAGGCAACCACCACTTTTCCTCCAACCACCCCAGAGACCACAACAGACTCCCTGCGATGTGCAGAAGGTCAAAAGAAACTTTCAAAGGCACAAAGGTAAAAGGAGTGATCTGTGCTTAAATGGAGCACTGATTGATCCAGCTGATCCTGGCTTTACCTCTCCAATCCACTGTGGGATGGAAAGGTTTGCAGGCTCCCTCCAGGAAACGGAAAACCGAAGCAAAAGGAAGAGACCAGAGGCCTGGGAAGAGGAGATGGAATGTAAACAAGAAGAAAAAAGAAGGAAGAGAGGAAGAAGACTGCGACTGAAGAGAAGAAGAAAGGTCCAGACGGTGAAGAAGCCCAGGTGAGTCCCAGGCTCTGCTGCCCATCTTTCCCAACTCCTTAAACTGCGCTAAGTCAGTCCAAGGGGCTGGCAAGGGTCGGCCAGGGATGGTGCCGTGCAGGCTTTGGGAAGAAGTCCATGGCAGCTCCCCAGGGGCTCCCGATGGAGCCCTGCTGCGTGGCACAGGCGCACTGTGCATCCCTGCAGATGCACAGTCTCAAAGGGCGTTCCCCATGGGGACAAGGCGCCAGAGCCACCCCCTGCTCAATGCCAGCTGGGCTAGAAACCCTTCCTTGCCGGCTGTGTTTCCCAAAGGAAGGGGAACCAAGTCCTGTCTCGTCCTGCCTTTGGGCTTTACCAGTGTTTTCTGACTCTGTCCTTGTAGGTGCCTGTTTCCTGTTAGTGCCTGAACCCCTGTGACTCCTGGGCTCCCGCACGCCATGTTCACAATAAAAGGATCTTTTCTCTCTTAATACAGTTGTGTTTATAGTGTGCATGTGTCTTTATTTTCTCTCTTTTTTTTTGTTGAGGTTTTCATTAATTTAATTTCTTTTTTAAACTGGTGAGTCTCTTTTCTCTCTCATCCTCTCCCTCAGAGAGTTAAACTTACTGGAGTTGTGGGAACTTGTGCTGTGTGCCCAACTGCAAAACATAACTTAGGGATAAGGGATGATTGATAATTATCAAAGGGCGAAGTAAACATTCCCTAGGTAGAACCAAAAGTATAATTAATAACAGAATCCATCACGTGAGGCCCGAGATATACAGGTAGAGCCCTTACCCAAGTCATCATGTTATACATCTGAATTGCGAACCACACCAAAACAGCACCTTTAAACCTTCGCATAAAAAGACAAAGAATAAATGAACTTTGAAACACATTTGGCAGGTTAAACCAAGCTGACTACATTAAGGTCAAAGCTGCTTAAAGGCATGATACAAGATTTCGTCTAAGAATGACATGATGCAAGCTGTCTGTTCTAATCTCTGAGCAAGCTGGAACTCAAAACTATTTGGGCAATTTATCACAGGTCTGGTCGAGCACTGTTCGGGCCCCACGTTGGGCGCCAATTAATCTGTCGTGGTTTAGGCCAAAATCCACTACTGGGGACCAGAGAGACCCCGGATGGGACCGACAGATGCTCCCCTCTACACCTCTTCAAAGAGAGGTAGAGGAGGAAAAAGAGACTTATGAGTTTAGAAGGAACTAAAGTACTTTAATGAAATATTATTAATAATATAAAAAGAAATAATGAAAAATATATACAAAACCGTATCAAGCTCCCGAGATGACAGTCACGTCACCGGCTGGCACTGGGGCAGTTCCAGGCTGGACGCAGTGACAGACGGGAACTGGATTCTGGATCTGGATTCAGGATCGGGGTCACAGGCAGACAAACAGAGTCCTCCTCAGATGTCGGCCATTGAAGGAAGAGACCTGCCCCTTTGATCCCTCAGCTTTTATACTGAGCATGAGGCAGATGGGATGGAATACCCTGTTGGTGAGTTTTGGGTCACCTGTCCTGTCCGCTTCTCCCTGCAGGTGGGACTCCACTATGCTTTTCCACTTCTGACCCTCCAACGGGGCAAATAACAAAGTTGGTTGGCCTTGGGGGTTATAGCAATAAGTATAAACAGGATCTTCTCTGCATACCATGTCTGGGCATCAGCTACAAACAATTGGTCTTATCACTCTGAGAGTGAACATTGTCTGCACAATATGCAGTTAATTTCAGTAGTTAGAAGAGGCCCAGCTAAGAAGCGAAGTTACCGAACAAAATTGGTTCTGTTTTACCTCAAACCATGATACCCTCTAAGCAGTTGTCGACCTCTGAGTAGGCAGGTGGGTAACATGCCAGCAAGAGTGTTTGCGGGAGAAGAGAGCTGCTGCATGCACGCCTCTGGCATTCGGCTGCCCGTGGCAGGAGATGCGTGAAGTTGGGGGTGTGTGCTGTCACGGGCAGATGCTCAAGGGCAGCTAAGAGCGAGCTGGAGCGCTCTGCTTTCACCCGGGAGAGAAAGGCTGCTGCTGAAAGCACAGGCTGGCAGGATCCTGACGGAGCCAAGGAGCAGAAAGGAAGGATTTAAACGATGGGGGAGTGCTCCTTTCAGCAGGGATGGCTATACCTTGGCACTTGGTGAGCTTGGTTTCATTCCTCTTTCCTCCATTGTCTCTCTCCCCCTTCTTTCCTCTCTGTTGTTGCAGCTCCTGGAAGTAGAGGGAAAAGACAGCTGTTGAGGATTGCCTTGGAGCCTTATCTCAGGAAAGCCTGAGCATCAGCTTTGCAGGTTTCCAAGCTGCTAGCCGTGCTTCCTTCCCATGAGCCCAGGACACAAGCCTTGGGGAGCCGTGGCTTTGCTTCCAGTATTTCTTTGTTCCCTGAGCACGCGTTTGCAAATTCTGTAGGCTTTTGCCCTTTCTCAGTTTGCGTAAAAACGTGTGTAACGGTCCTTGTTGCCTCTCAAAGACAAAAATGCAAATTGCTTGGGCGGGGAAGAATGTGAGGAGAGGTGAGGAATTTTAGTACTGGTGGTTGTAGCTGTTGGAAGAGTGCAGCTTATTGTTTGTGTTCACTGTCGTAGGGAAAAGTGAGGGTTCTCAAAGCACCAGGCGCCTGGGTGTTTTACCAAGAGACTTATGCTGTGCCAGAGTGAAAACCTGAGGATTGCCTGAGCAGGCTGCTCTGCTAAAACTGCCTGTCTCACCAGGCTACCTCCCATTAGTGCCTAGAGAGTTCAAGTAGATGGATAATTGACATGTAATAATCAATCGATCCAAATTCCCCTTGAGTGCCTTGAAGATGACAGAGCTGCTCCTTCCTTGCAGTTGAGAAAGATTTTTTCTGATTTCTACTAGTTCACTTGAGTCACGATTTCATCTAATAATGATGGATACAAGCTTTTAATTGGTGTGGGAGGCAGTACCTGTTTATCGATTCCTCCGCTTTATGGAAACCTTGTTTTACTATCACTAACATCAAGCAAACACCAAACTTGTAGAAAAAAGATGAGGTGGAAGTGTATGTTTCATTAAAATATCTAGCAATTATCTGTTAATATGCATGTAGCATTTCACAGGTGAAACTGCTAGGCAAATGCTACTTTTCGAATGTCTTTCTCTAATGGGAAGTGGTAGTCCCTCCACAGGTTAAGGTGCAACATGCTCACTTTTGATCTGCCCATCTTAATCTCTCTTCCTCTCAGCAGCATTCCTGATAGTCTTATTTCCACAGTTTGTGCCAGTCTGGAGGAGAAACGTTTCCTTTTTGAGCTCAGGCACATGATCTGAGGACGCTCACCATTTCTGACTGTGCCTAATGATTTAGGTTCTTCCTGGAGACACCAAGAGGATTGCTGTGTTTGTCGCTCTGTGTGTCTTCATTGCTACTCGTACTCACAAAACAACTGGACCAAATTTGGGATCTGATGACTCAGGTTTCGACTTGCAGCTTCTTCTGCTTCTTCGGACCCTTGTTGCATAGGAGTTCCTGTGCTTTTGCCTTCTATTTGGTGCACACAAGCAGCGTATTGGCTTTGTGATCTGGGCATTATTGAGCATTTATTGTTCAATGTGGGCAAGCGTGACTCCCAGGGCCGTGAACACTTGGAAAACATGCTATGCAGTATTACCTGCAGGGTGTGGCAGACTGACCCAAATGATTCATGGTTTTGTTAATCCTTATACCTAGGAAAACAAATGTATGCAAAAGAAGGCCAGCAACACCAGAGTGTGAGGGATGGCCTTAAACGTGTGTTTTCCCATGAGATGTGACTTCTGTGTAGGCACCTAGTTCCAGGTACTGCAAATTTGTGTAGAATTTCTTGGGAAATGGCTGAGCTGCTGCATCTGCTCTTGAAGTGTCAGCTGGGAGAAAAGGCTGATACTCTTGAGGAACACCGAGTAATATCAGGTTGAGACCAATGAGTTTCCATTTGTGTGGGAAAAATAATACTTTGCATTGATTGAGCAGTTAGAAAGCTGCTAAGAAAGGACAATCTCCAGAGTGTTTTGAAAAATCATCACTTAGAATGCAGCTTAATGAAAATTGTCATGGGAGACCTGGGCTTAGGCCCACAAAAGTATGTAGGTATTGAAGAAGGCTGGTGCAAGAAGCGTTCCTTGCTGGTGGGTTGCCGTTAGCCTTGCGTCTGTGGAGGTGGTCGGCATGCGTTCACACAGCAACGCAAGCCAGAGCAGCTTCTCGACTGCTCTAATTCTCCCCTGGGTTGCCTCCAGCGCTGGGGGTGGGACAGGAGAGCTGTGGGCACTCCGCACTTCCCAAGGACTTCAGAGAGGCCTGCGGAAGAAAGGGCTCTGCCAGAGCAGAAAGGCAAATGTATGGCAATACTCGATAGCTTTCTTCTGTAGGCAGAAAGGAGGCAGTGGCAAATCCCGTTGCTCCAGTTACCACCCTTTCAACAGAGACCCTGAGGAGGACTGAAGTGTGCTGCACTGTGCCAGTGAGGATTTGCCTGCAGTTTTGGATATTCTGCTTTTACAGGCAGTATGTACCTCATACATTTTTTGTTACAGATTCTCATACATTTATTGTTACAGATTAGAGTTCTGCTGCAACTCTGGTGTTACTGGAGAGGGGGGATGGGGCACTGAAACACTTAGTCTAGCTCACAGCAGTTGTTTCTAAATCTTGCAGGAAAGTGTCTTTAGGAGGATACGGTCTCCATTTGTGTGTGCCAAAACTCACCCTCCAAGTATTACGGAAGATGTGAGTTTTGCTCAGTGGTGCTCCTGGGCCCTGTTTTGAACTAGTTCCTAAAAAATGTGTTTTTCTTACCTCTGCTGGAGTTTGTCATGTTGAGTTCACTACTGAAATCCCACTTCAACATCCCTTTCAATGTCACAGGTAGAAGAGCCCAAGCAGTTCTCGCTGGTCCCTCCGGCAGCTGACTTTCGAAACAGGTCCTGTGTTTTGGTGAAAGAAAGTGTTGCTTGAGGAGGTGCGTGCACTGTGTTGGTGTAAGTTGGGGTGGGGAAGATGGGAAGCAAAGTAGAGATTGAGCTGGGCTTTCTTAGGAGAAGGAGAAATGCCTTCAGCTCTGTGTTGGGTGCTAAACTCTTAAAGAAGATGCTGCCGTAGATTTGAAAAATCTTGAAAGGCTGTCCATTAGGAGTGGCCTAGAGAGGAATGGTATTTTGTAAATGACTCTGGAAAGAAGCCAGAGGAATAAGAACAGTGTCATGGTTTTGCTGCATTTTGATGGAGATTTACTTTAGTTCTGCCCTTAGTTGCTTATAATCAAAAATGCCGTTCTGACTGAAAGCACAGCAGCATGATAAGGTGCTGAGAAGTCTCTGGCTAATTCTGCAGGTGGGACGCTGGTAGCCTTCCTTCAAAGGAGGTGTGGGAGAAATGTCTGTCTGTGGGGTCGGTGCGCTTTTGGGGAGGGGAGAAGATACCTCTGCCTGTGCAAGAGCACCGTCCCTGGCAAAGAGGTGCAGGGAGAGTGTCTGACCACCGCTTCTGCTGTGGACTGTAGCGTCTCCTTGTCTTTGTACCTGCGCTGTGTGTCATTTTTCAGATTGTGAAATAAAACTCTCAAGTTCTGAGAGCTTTTTTCTCTGCCTGCATGACAAAGTCGTGTTTCAGCTTGAAACTCATCTGGTCTGTGTCTGCTCTGCCTGAAAAGACACCTGAAAGGAGTCTGCAGAGTTGGCGTGCCCATGGGGGAGATACCCAGCTGGCCCTTTGTGTGGGGTGGATGGTGGCGGATGCCCAGAGCAGTGGGCAGCAGCAATTCCTGCTGTTGGTACTTAACCGGGAACCGCTTTGGTAAAGGGGTGGAGATGGTGCTTTCTGTGGCATCTCTGGGGTCTCAGTCTTGCAGCGACACCTTTGACGTTGGAGGGGTGGACTGCTATAAGCTAAGTAAGCAACCTCTGACAAGACTGCAGGGGTAGTCCTTGTGTGGCAAAAAGCCTGGCAGTGTTTTCATGGAGCTCTGCCCACTTGCTTCTGTGGTCTACGTTATCAGTGCTACCCGCAGTGCTGTTTCCCTCCCCCATGAAAACGGGCGTTCTGCAGGACAGGATGTTTTACCTGCTGCGGTGTGTGATGCCTGGCCCTGGAAAGATGAGGCCAGATAGAATTTCCCCGGAACAAAACTGGACTGGGTCTGCAAAACTTGCTCTGTGTCAATAAAAACTGAGAGGACTAAATAGCTGGTAAGGTTTGATTATGAGCTGTAGCACAGAGTTGATACTGGAGGTGTGATTCTCTATGGCTGTTGTGGTTTGGGCCGGATTGGCCACTGGGTGGCAGGACAGATGCTCTCGTCGACATGTCTTCCAAGAGAGGCAGGAGAGAGAAAGAGAGACTCAGGATTTCAGAAGGAACTGAACTACTTGACTAAAACATTCATAATAAAATAAAAAGGAAATAATGAAATATATACAAAACCGTATCGAGCTCCCAGGATGACAGTCACGTCACCAGCTGGCACTGGGGAAGTCCCAGACTGGACCCAGTGACAGACGGGAACTGGATTCCGGGTCTGCATTCAGGATCGGGATCAAAGGCAGATGACCAGACAGAGTCCTCCTCAGGCGCCTCCTCAGACTGCCTCCACCCACTGCCCATGCTTTGCCTACTGCTGCCCAATATGCACTCAGCCTTCTGGGCCCCAGGGTCACTTTGCGGCCTCCAAATTGGTCAACTTGGGGGAGTTGGAGAGAGTGATAATGTCTCCCCGCAGCCTCCTTTTCTGCAGCTCCGGTTCCCTCAGCCGTTCCTCATAAGACCTGTGCTCTCCACCCTTCAGCAGCTCCGTTGCTCTTCTAAAGGAAGGTCTGCTGCTCTTCTAAAGGAAGGCCTTTGGGGTGCTGACCCTCAGGCAGTCCCCATGCCCTTGGTGGCCATGCCCTTGGTGGCACAGCTGACACCACCTGGGAATGGCGGCGGGATGAAATTACTCATGAGGTTATTCAGATGCAAAGGAAGGTGGTTTTTTTTTTTTTTGCTTTTAAATGACTAAATGGGATGATGATAAACAGTCCTCTAGCACACGCTCAGTAATGAATCAGTCTGCAAGACTGGTGCGATGAGTGCAGAAAGCTGCCAATGTCTCCTCAGTTAAAGAATCTCCGGACTGGGATGCCAGCTCTGTGTGAAGAGACCAGCCCTCGCACGTGTCCAGACGTGGCTCTGATGGATCAGCAGGCAGAGTGAGGCCAGAGACGAACTCCCTTGCCAGGAGTGGCCCCTGGCCAGAGGGCTGTTGGGAGAAAGACAGTCTGTTGGGAGCAAGGACTTCAAACCACATCTAACTGATCAGCTAAAACCTGTGGCTTCAGTCACGCTTGAAAACAAACCGGTAGCCAGTGCATTTTCAGAGCACGCGTTCCTCTTTGCAAAGGGCCCTGCAAAGCCAAGGAAACAGCACAGCCTAAAATCATTAGCTCTACCTGTACTAATTTGCATCCCCATACAGTGCTGTGTCTAGCAACAATCCAGACTGGGAGTACCCAGTCCCTTGATACTTGCACTGAACATCAAAAACCTCTCCCTCTCCCTCTGATTCATCCTCACATCTCCCCACATGAGACACAAAGTTCTGTCTTTCGCAGCGTCTGGAGCGCCACGCACTGTGTGAACACTGAGTTTGCCTTTCCTAATTCCCCACTAAGAACAGTGCCTTTCTCCACTTTTACCTGCAATTAGAAAGGTGTTTCCATACTCTTGTATGGAAAAGACTTACAAAAGAAAGTTGCAACAAAATCGCGTAAATTTGGCTAATCAACATGCATTAATCACTCTTGCAGGGCGGTTCACGTGTACAAATACTCCAAAGTGAATGGTAACTTGATATCAGGGCCAAAGCCAACAGGTTCTGTAAATTGTAAAAACAACTCTGTGAGCAGTCTTAAGATTGCATTGAAGGAATCAAGAGTTGTGACTCCAGGTCCTTCTCATGCTCCCAGCCCAGAGGCACCTTTATTGCAGGCTATGAAAAGGGGGTTTATCTAGCACGTACGTCTGCTGCTTTTTTTTTTTTTTCCCCCAGTGCCTGAGAACTAGAAGTTCTGGGTACTTTCCCAGTACCATGAACTAGAAGAAAAATGCAAGGAAATCCATTTTGGTAAGACCAAGATGGCTAAAATAATTCTGCCAATACCCTTTCCCTCTCCCTCTCCCTCTCCCACTCCCTCTCCACATCCCTCCTCTCCCCACCACTCCCCTCCCTTTCCTTTCCCTCCCCTTCCCGCCCCTTCCCTCCTCAATTTCTTTCTTTCCCTTCCCCTCCTCTTCTTTGTTTCGCTGGTGACTGCTGGAATAGACGTACAGCTACAGACTCCTCTCTGTCTCCTGGATGTCCCCGCTCTCTGCTTCTGAACTTCCTCAGGTTTGCAGCTATCTTCCAGCGTGTGTGTAAAAGAGAATCAGAGGTATGTTGGAATGCGGTGTGTTTGCTGACTGTATTGAGAGTTACTTGTTCAAAAGGAAAGAAGTCAATTATGCTCTGCAAGTTTATATGCTTAAAAGGACCATAAGCAGCAAGACATAGTTATACCAAAGGAAAGGCCAAATCTGCTGAAATGACTGTTGCAGTGTAACAGAAGAAGCTTCACGATGTTTCTGTGTACTCCTAAATGGAATGCATTCAGTAGACAGCAAATATTTCTCTAGCATTTCTCTCCCATGGTCGTATATTCTCTGCAATAGATAGAAAAGCCCTATTAGATTGAATAATATTTCTGATGAACGCGTGTTTTAAGCTTAGTCATAGGACATTGAATTATTGCGTGTAAATGCTGAACAAGGACGCTATAGATAATGTCACCGGCTGCCTCATTGGTTGAAGAAGTAGATAAGATTACGTGACTGGAGGAAGGCATATACGCTGTTGGCTAAGAATTTAAATCACATGGGCCAAGCCTTTAATTTCTGAAACTCAAAATTACAAGCTGAGTAGCTTTTGAAAAAGGTTGCCGGAAGCTTGCTTTGTTCCATTCACCTACTAATCTTTTATTTCATTTGCTCTATTTGGAGGACATAATTCTGGGCTGGTTTATGGTACACTTGCACTGGTACACTTTATGGAAGGATTGGACTATCGTCCTGACATGAGAAAAGATTAAAGGTGCTGTAAAGGAGGGAACATGACTATGGAGAAGGTTATCTGAAAACATGAGTAATCTGGTCTAGAGCAGGAGGAACGTTAAGCAAAAGGCTAGGAGTGAGGGTCAGGCAGAGGAATGGCATGTTTTACTTGTACTAGTGGAAGTAGAGATGTGTGATTTTGTTGCTGTTGTTTTTTTTATCATCAGGGGCATGGACAACACTGGGAAGTACTCAAAGTAACATGAAGAAAACTGAGCAGTTTATGCTGAAATAAAAATTAAAATATAAGCAGAAGAGAGAGAAAATATTTCTTCTATAGCATAACGGTTATGGATCTTTCCTAGCATCCCTAAATTTCAGTCCATTTACTCAGCATAAGAACCTGCACCTGTGTCATACATCTGGTATGTGTCCTGAGGATGGTGGCTAAGTATAAGCAGAGCAGAATTGTACACCTTTCCTTTCTTTATTTACTGCCCAAAGTGCTGGAAGCAGTGGCATGGAGGACTTGGCGTGACGATATTGAGGTCATGCTGACTGAGCTGAGGCAGTCTTCCAGAACATATAAGTGAATTTGGGGACGTACATCAGTGTTGGTACTTCACGCTATTAATGATTCAATCAACAGAGTTTGAGGAAAGTCAAAAAGTTTGTACTGCTTTCCTTTCTTTGCTGACTTTATAGAACTTTAATGAAGTTATTGGAATAGATTCTTCCTGCAACTCAAATACTTTCACTGAATGACAGAAAGGCTGAGGTTGGAAGGGACCTCTGGATGTCATCTTGTGACGGCCGCCTGCTGCAGCAGAGACAGTCAGCGCCGCTCAGCCAGGGTCTGGCTCCATCTTCTCTGCAGCCTCCCATCAGGCTTTTTATGCATTGATCAATTCCCCTGCGAGCCTTCTCTTCACCAGGCTAAGCGGTGCCAGCTCGCTCAGCCTTTCCTCAGAGGAGAGATGCTGCAGTGCCTTTATCATCTTCACACTCCTTTGCCAGACTCTCTCTCCAGTCCAGCCCAGGACACCATCAGGGCTCCTGGTGGCAAGGGCACATTGTTGGCTCATGATCAGCTGGGCGGCCACCTGCAGGGCTTTTTACGCCAAGCTGCTTTCCAGCCGAGCAGCGCGCCAAATGTGCTGGTTCCTGGGGTTGTCCCTCGCCAGGTTCTGGCCTTTGCACTTCTTTCTCTTGTTGAACTTCTTGTGGCTCCTGCCTTGGCAGGGTGTGAGCATGGGGTGATGCAGAGGGCAGAGCCAAGTGGTGTCTCTGAGCAGGAGGAAGGATTTGGGTGCCAGTGTTGCAGGGCATGACGGGGCAGTAGAGGCTGGTAGGAGAGCAGATCCCCGGGACATGGGGGCAGATGATGTGGTGAGGAGGAGACCAGGCATGGGATGTTTAGCAGTGGGGCATGGTCCAGCCCTGGAGTCCCCCTTCTGACTGAACCGTTGGCCGGCATGTGTCCCAGCTGCTGGCCTGGCCCTGGTTTTGGCAGCTCCTGGGGCCTTGTTCTAGTTGTGCCGGCGGGGTGGCCTCTTGGGTGGCTGAGGTGAATGTTGGGAGCTGCTGGCCCTCCTCTTCGGGCCTCGCCGTGGCCCCCCACGGGAGAGGTCCCTGCTGCGGCTGGGAGTAGAGGGACCTGCGGCAACCTCCCCTGGATCCTCATGCAGCTCCTCCTGTTCCCCGTTGGTTGGAACAGGGGCATCAGGGGAGCTGCCGGGAGCCCCATGAAGAGCAGCGGTGGAGGTGTTGGGTCGCTCCTCTTCATTGTCTGCAGCAGGGCTGCGAGAGGTGGCTTGGCCAGGGCCAGGAGACCCCCTTCTGGAGGCAGCAGGAGGAGGGACAGCCACGAGGCTGCCCTCCCGCTCCTCGGCAGCATGGCTGTCCTCGAGGCCCAGCAGACGGTGGGCCTCCGCGCTGCAGCATTGCACGGCGACATTGATAAGCTGCTGTACAAATGTCGCCACGCGATCCTGGAGGCTGACCTGCAGCAGCCGGACCAGGACCTCTTCGTCCAGACCAAAGAAGCCCAGGACAGCCAGGATGAGGTCCTCCATCACAACGGCTGCTGAAGGCTCCTCGGCAAAGATCAGCCCCAGCTGCTGTTGGAGCCAGGGCAGAAAGCGTTAGAGGAGAGCCGGATGGTCGTCAAAGGGGGATGCCCAGGTATGGGGCTGGAGGCCGCCCACCAGAGCCCTGGGCACCGACTCCACCGCCAGTGGCTGATGTGTTACAGAGCCGTGATGGGGGCTGTGGGTGTCTGGGTGCCTGGGCGCTCCTCCGGCCTGCCGGGTGCCAACTGGTGCGGGGGCTGAGGCAGATGACGCGATGGGAACCTCTTCGAAGTCATTGTCTGCCCTCACCGAGTGCACGATGGATCGCACTCTCCTCTTGCAGAGAGGGCACTCGGGCTTGCTGTTAGCCCAGCGCAGGATGCACTGGTAACAGAATTGGTGGAGGCATGGCATGGCATAGGCGGCATCGTCCCAGCTGTCCAGGCACACTGGGCAGCGGTTGTCCAGGTCCATTGCCATGCTCTCCACTCGCTGCATCGTGCTAGGGGGAGCTGGGGGTGACCAAGTGCTCCCTCCCTGTGGCGCTGCAGCAGCCGGTGTCAGGCTGGAAAAGGAAGAGAGGCCACGGTCACTGGCTGGCCTGAGGAGGGCTGGAAGAAATGCCCAGGTCCCTCAAGGAAGAAACCCTCCCAGCTCCCCAGGGTGCGATGTCTCCACACGGCTCACCTCTGCTGCTGCGAGCGTGCCTCCTGACTGCCCCGGCTGCCTGAAGCTGACAGGGCCAGGGAAAATCTTTTGAGGGCTCTGAGTCACAGATGGAGACCTGCCGGGAGCAACTAACTCCCCAGTCAGGACACCAGCGCCAAGGCTTGGCTCAACACTCCAGCCTCGCCAACTGCTCAGCTGGAATGCGGGTATGTGAGGCTCATAAAGCAGTGGAGTGGGTTGCCAGAGAGGCTGTGGGATCCCTGAGCCCGGAGCTCATCCTTCCAGACCTGAGATGCCACACTCCAGAGCATCCAGGTCTATATTCCTTGTTGACCCTTCCCTGAGCCTGTGGTTGGGAAGAGACCACAAGGGGTGAAATCAATTTTATCTTGAAATAAAAATCTTCCTCCCCTCCTGCTTTGAACTTTGCCACATTCTTGAGATTTGTTGTTACAGTTTGCACCTGAGGTTTTTGGCTGGAATGCCCAGATTGCGCAGGAGATCCTCACAAACTCCTCCTAGAGAGTATTGGTTCAACCTGACCTAAACACTTGAAGGATAAGATAAAGTGAGATCTTGCCTGTGTTGTAGGTACTGCCTTCATATCAGTAATGACATGATAGAGAGAGAGCTGCATCTCAGTTCAACTGACACAACAACAATCCAAGAAAGTCAACAGCCTCTTCTCCTCCATGTGGATGAGCTTATGCCAGGGCACATAGGTATTCCATTGGAAGGGGCCACTTTTTGGAAGGACTGCAAGTCCAACAACTATGAAGTCATCCTGCTTATTTTGAAAAGTGTAAACCTTTATGGAAAGTTAAGTATCTATGTGCAAGGGAAGGGGGACTGGCAAAAGTCAACATCACAATGTGCCGCTTCCACAGTTTCTTCAATGTGAACTTGGGAAGCTGGTGAGATGCGCTTACCAAGGGCACACAGGAAGTAAATATCTCCCAATGCTTTCCATCCTTGACTTTGTAAAGCTGGAACAGCATCTCCTTGGACTTGGAAGGAAAACCTAAAAATCTCATACTTGGTGTCCTCATTCCTGAGAGGAAAGAGAAGTCAGATGTCCATTGCTTTTCCAAAACTTTGATTAAAAGCTCCATCTGATGATAGCCTGCATTCCCAACTGATTTTTTTTATTATTATTTTCAAAAAAGAGCATACAAGAATGTTTTTTTCCATGTTCTGTATCAGATTGTTATTTATTCAAAAAGAAGAAGCTGAAATATGCCACCTCCCCAACCAACTTTTTGTCACTTGGGTATCCTGTGTCTTCAAACAGCCCCATACCAATCTCTAACTGTTAGAGTGGAAAATTGAGATGTGATTTTGAAGTGGAAACACAGAGAGGCCAAGACTGTAGTAATGAAGAGGAGAGGTCAGGGGAAAATACTTTTCTCTCTGGTTCCTCGCTTCTCTACCAGGAAAGGGTGCAGAGCCATGGAAAGTCCCTGCAACACACCGGTGATTGGGCCAGTGCAGGGCATACTCTTTGCAGGAAGGTGCCTCGAAAATGTAGCAGGACTCAGAGTTATCTCAGGCCCATCTCTCACTGAAGTGATGCCTCGCTCCCAAGCTGCAGCCTTTATAGAGCCAGTGCTTTGTGCTTTTTGTTTTGTGATGATTTTTAAAACATTGTAGCTCATGTTGCATGCATGAACGCTAGCACACTTTCAAACAAAGGCTGTATTTAACATTTTTTCCTTATGATGTCTATCAGTTATGTAGTGGTGTTTACTAAAAGAATCAAACCAATATGCAAAAACTAAGACAACAATTAAGCAAGAAAAAAATAATAATCTGTGGAATTCCTAAGGAGTCTAAAGTGAGCCGTAACATGTAACCCTTACCTAAGACAGATGTTCCATTGTGTGTAACTAGTAATTTGACTCAGGGTTATGCCCAGACTGATAATCTGCTATGGTAGAAAAATACATTTATGTGAGAAAAAGTAATTGTCTTCAGATTCCACTCCTTGGAAACTTTATATCTGAGTAGTAGTCAGGCCAACAGTCAGCTATCATTCAGTTTGAGTGTCAGTGAAATTTTCTTCTTTGGCACTTGGTGAGAGTCCAGCCAGCTCTTATTTTTCTCATTTTTCAGGTCTAAGCCTGATGTTTGTCTGATTTATTCTGAATTCTTTATCAATTTCTTTGCCTCAGATCAAGGTCTGTAAGTGGGAAGAGGGTCCCTGTGTGTGTTGTACTGCCTATCTGTCTCCCATATGCCATGTTGACTACTCCATGAGAAGAGAAATAAGCTGCTAGCCTTTTCATAATTCTGGGTTTTATTCTATTGCTGCACAGCTCACAGAATCACAGAATGGTAGGGATTGGAAGGGACCTCTGGAGACCATCTAGTCTCCCACTCTGGAGACATTCAAAACCTGCCTGAACGCCGCCCTGTGCAACCTGCTGTAGGTGAACCTGCTCTGGCAGGGGGCTTGGACTAGGTGATCTCCAGAGGTCCCTTCCAACCCTGACCATTCTGTGATTCTGTCTTTTATTGTTGACTAGAGTACTGCTAATATATTGAAATATAGGTTTATGCTAAGCCAGAATTCTTTCAAGCTAAAGCGTTTTAGGGATCTAGAAAAAAAAAAGGCTGGTGTCCCTACACCTAAAGAGGAAGAGATCAGTGACCTGCTATGCTGTTTGGATGCACACAAGTCTATGGGACCGGATGGGCTACACCCAAGAGTGCTGAAAGAGTTGGCAGACGTGCTCGCCAAACCGCTTTCCATCATTTACAGGAAATCATGGCTAACTGGGGAGGTCCCAATGGACTGGAGGGTGGCAAATGTAACGCCCATCTACAAGAAAGGCAAAAAGGAGGATCCAGGTAACTATAGACCTGTCAGTCTAACCTCGATACCAGGGACAGTCATGGAGTAGGTCATCTTGAGTGCTATCAAAACCCACGTAGTGGGCAACCAGGGGATCAGGCCTAGTCAGCATGGGTTTATGGAAGGCAGGTCCTGCCAGACGAACCTGATCTTCTATGGCAAGATTACCAGAATATTGGACGAGGGAAAGGTTGTTGATATTGTATACCTGGACTTTCAAAAACCATTTGATACTCTCCCCCTTACAATTCTCGTGGAAAAACTGGCTTTGCACGGCCTGAATGAGCATACGATCCGCTGGATCAAGCACTGGCTGACTGGAAGGTCCCAAAGAGTGGTGCTCAATGGATTTAAATCCAGCTGGCTGCCGGTCACAAGTGGTGTGCCTCAGGGCTCCGTGTTGGGACCATTTCTGTTCAACGTCTTTATTGATGATCTTGATAAGGACATAGGGTGTTATCATCAGCAAGTTTGCAGATGACACCAAGTTAAGCAGGAGTGTTGATTCCTAGGAGGAAGGGAAGCTCTACAGAGAGACTTAGATAGATTGTATCATTGGGCCAACATCAATGGTATGAGGTTCAACAAGGGCAAGTGCCAGGTCCTGCACTTGGGCCACAATAACCCCATGCAGCACTACAGGCGTGGGGAGGTGTGGCTGGAAAGCTGCCTGGCAGAAAGAGACCTGGGGGTTCTAATTGACAAGCGGCTGAATATGAACCGGCAGTGTGCCCGGGTGGCCAAGAAAGCCAATGGCATCCTGGCTTGTATCAGAAATAGCGTGGCCAGCAGAAGTAGGGAGGTGATTGTGCCCCTGTACTCAGCACTGGTGAGGCCACACCTCGAGTATTGTGTCCAGTTTTGGGCACCTCAATACAAGAGAGGTATCGAGGTGCTGGAGCGAGTGCAGAGGAGGGCAATGAAACTGGTGAAGGGCCTAGCAGACAAATCATATGAAGAGCGGTTGAAGGAGCTGGGACTGTTTAGTTTGAGGAGGAGGAGGCTGAGGGGAGACCTCATCACTCTACAACTATTTGAAAGGACACTGTAGAGAGGTTGGTGCTGGTCTCTTCTCACAGGTGACTAATGACAGAACAAGAGGGAATGGCTTCAAGCTCCAACAGGGTAGGTTTAGACTGAACATTAGGAAAGAATTTTTCACAGAAAGAGTGGTCGGGCATTGGAATAGACTGCCCAGGGAGGTGGTTGAGTCACCATCCCTGGATGTGTTTAAGAGACGTTTAGATGTGGTATTGGGGATATGGTGTAGGGGAGAACTTTGTAGAGTAGGGTAGATGGTTGGACTCGATGATCCCAAGGGTCTCTTCCAACCTAGACAATTCTATGATTCTATGATTCTACAGTAAAGTCTGCAAAACATATTCCTTAACTACAAAGCCATTCCTGTAGCTTCCCACTGACTTGAAGACACACTGGAACTGGTACGCTCATAAACAGAACCATTTTTACAGTCACTTTTCTGATTAAAAAAATAATATGAGATCTACTGTATAAAAATATTCCAGGAAGACAATTTTTCATTGTCATGAAGTTTAATAACTAAATTATTTCTCATATAAATATACAAGTAAAATAAACAAACAGACCTATGTAGCAAATTACTAATTTTTATACAAAAATTTATACACGTGTACATTAACTGCATTAAAATGATATAAGAAGTATATTTGGCATGGAAAACAAAAAAGGCTACAGTCAGATGACTATTTATAGTCAGTAAATGAATAAGCCAGTAATGTCGCTGTCTAGAAAGAAGAGATGTTTCACATAGCATATTTTTCTTCTCAATAAATTTTATTTCAAAGAGGAATTGTGGCATTGGTTTTATTGTTTTGGTTTGAATATTACATGGATTTGTTATGAGTGTTCAAGTTTTGACAACAAGCATGTAACCACTTTCTTCTCCCACCATTACACGGATGTATATCCACATTTGCCAATAAAGCCCAGCCATGAGGGAGAAATATTTCATTCATTTAGGCTATAATGAATGTAAAGGGACGAAGGACCAGTAAGCACAAGTATATTGATAGCTTTACGCTAAGATAATTCTGGATTCAGATAATTCTCATTTGTCTTAGCCACACATCTGTATTCAGCTGTCTATTCACCTATTTTGAAAAAAAAAAAAGTAACAAACCAAATCCAAAATACAGAAGACAGCGTAACCTCAGGTACACATATTATATGCAAAAATCCATATTTATTATCTGTAATCTATAAGCCTTACATTCCTTGTAAACTATAGATTTACTTATTATAATCTCCATTCCTTAGTATGATCCATAATTCTTATAGAATCTATAATTCTTATATATTATATCAAAATTCATTTTATCAGTCTGTTTTTATCTGCATGATAATGTCATGGTCAGTACTCTAAGAGGAAGTCTATTTCATGGACACATTAGGGCACAGACTGAACTGCATGCTCCAAAGCTATTAAACACTTTGGTTTTGTCTCAATTCCTCATCAAGCTCACAGAAAGCAGTCATTCAGCTTTTTCAGGGACATCTTGTAGCAAGTGAAGACCATTTTCTCTATCCAAATCTTAACTGTTTTGAAGAGCATGTTGCTTTCCTGACTTTCTCTAATTCTACAATTGTGAACTGAAAAGATTCTAGTACTGATTCTGGAGCAGATATTGCCTCCTGGTTTGAAGGTGAAGAAAGAGAAACTTCTTGCTTCTGTATCAGCCATGAAAATGAAGACATGAGGCTTGGTGTCCCTGACTGGCTTTTCGGTGTGTATTTATTACCTTTGTCTATATTTTCTCTGGTAATCTGGCTGCTTGAGGAACCATTTAATAATATCTGTGTTTCTCAAAATTCACTCTCCTATTTGCAAATAAAAGTAGGAAGAGCCCCAAAGAACCCATTATTGTGTATGTATAAATTATTCTGAATTACTCTTCAGGGGTCCTTCTTTTTCTAAATGTGAGAAATCTCCAGGAAGAAAAAAAAGATCCAAAAAGATCCAAACGTTTATTTCTAGCATTCTAGCAATTGAAAATATTGTGAGAAATATCTACCTTTTTCTCCTCATTATTTCGTTAACACTTGTTTTGTTTTGTGTGACTGTAGTAATGTTAAACTTTACTGTGTAAAGCACTCTCTCATATACAGAAATTTCTGTGTGAACTACCAATAAAAAAACAAACGAACCCCAAACACCTGAAAAAAATAAAGGCAAAATAATTAAAATTTCTGAGGATGTCTTTGCGGCAGAATTAAAATCATGCAGCCTTAAATTGTGTACAATGAAGCTCTGTGTCAGTTAATCAGCTGGTGGTTTCGAGTGAAAGATATTTTATGTATTTCCCAAGCTTATTCACAACAGGAAAATATGTCCTGTTAGGCTCTAATTTGAAAGACTTAGACATGTTCATTCTGCCTTACATGCTTCTTAGTACATATTTGGAGGAATTTCTTTTACTTTAAATTTCCCTTATTCTTTGGGCAAAAAGGAGGAATATGCTCAAAGCTGTGCCTGTGTGTCATCTCATGTGATAGAGTAACTTTCAAAGTATGAACAGTATGTCAGTGAGGTTGACCTCACTCTGATTCCATTTTTTTACACCTTCTTCTCTTTTTTTCTTCTCTTCTCCCCTTTCCTATATTCCCTCTGCTTGTTGTATCTGCAAAAGGGTCAAGAAATTTTCAGAGCTTTTTTCCATGTACTTGATATAACTTTTGTTATTTTCTTATCCCATTGCTAATGTTTACGAAGTATTTTGTATTTGCAGGATTTTATTTAGATATTGGCAAATTTTACTTTTCAGCTCAAGGACTTGCTTCTAACCTATAGCTTTGCCTATCTTGTCTTTTAGAAGAAAGTAATGTCAGGTTTCCCACACTTCAGCATAAGTGTTTTTCTAAAATTAAAATGTGATTGTTTCACAAATACAGAATTTACTGTAAAGGGCTTTTAATTTCCATCTTGTGGATAAATAAAGCAAAGCAAAATCACATCAATATTTCTAGAGGTGGAGAATAAAACCTCACTCACTTCTGTAACTGAAGACAGCTGCATTTAAATTTTCAAAATTCATATGACTATATACCTGCTTTTTAATTTCAGACTAAATATAGTACAATCTGTCATGCTCCAGTGAAGAACAGGACTAGTTTTTTAGTTATATTTTTATTTTAAATCCGTGAATCTGTAAATCTATAAAGATGTTGGTTTTGATCTTGAGAATTACTTGCTAAATTCAGGTGTACCCTTAAAAACAAATCTAGTACATTTTCTTTTGTGTTTTTTTTTGTTTGGTTGGTTGGTTTTGTTTTGTTTTGTTTTGGAGCCCACATCAGATCAGGGAGAGACAATACTTGATCTCTGTGGAAAGATTTTTGACAGTTTTGTGAAGAATTCACAGCCTTCAGCTGGATGGCATTTTGTTGACGTTTGTCCTAACCAAGTTTCTTCAAAATTTACTATAATTAAAATTAAATTACTAAATAGAATTACTAAAGTGAGAGTTGGAATAAATTCGTTTTCTCTCTTTTTACTTATTAGTTTTTACATGTTGTTTAATGACTTATGGGCATATACCAAATCAATGCACATACTTAAAGAGAGGGAAAAGGAAGTTAGCCCAACTAATCTAATTTCTTGACCTGAAATAATGCTGAAAAAGAAATAACTCAAGCTTCCATGTGAAAAACAAGAACATCAAAAACAGCCAAGAGAGACCTGTCAAAAGCAAACAAGACCTGGGCAGATAACAAGACAGATGGATAGAAGAAAAAAAAAAAAAAGATGCTGTCTACCTGATTTTAGTAATGCTTCTGAAACAATCTCAACTGACATTCTTCTATAAAAGCAAGAAATCACAGTCTAGATTAAATTAAATGGCGAATGGTTAAAGGAAACATCTCGGTTAAAGAAAACATATTAGGCAGTTGTTAATAGCTTATTGCCAAGGAGGATGCAAGTCCCAAGTGTCAGCTTCAGATAGCCTTGGACCCATTACTTTACAATATGTTTTTTTAAAGAGCAGATGATAGGAAGTTTATTCCATTTTCAGATTAGTGCCTACCCGGAGGGATCACAACTACACTGGAGGACAGGATTAGGATCCAGAGTGGTCCAATAAATTAGATAAATGTCAAAAAGAAAAATTAAATGGTAAAAAAAAAAAAAAAAAAAAAAAGGTGCCACTCTTATAGAAAAATATTGGAGTATTATAGAATACTATAAGCTAAAGTGAGTAATAACATCAGTACTGTTTTGAAAAATACAGCATGCTGTAGTCTATAAACATTATTGACTTTAGATAAGACAAATTAACTGTAAGATAAATTAACTACTCTCTCCTCTCTGATCAACACAGTATTGTCTTGAGCTTTGAGCACCTCACTTGAAGAAAGATGTTGGCCCAGTAGAAAGAATCAAGGCAACAAGAACAAGTGAAGATCTGGAAAGCCTGAAAAAAGAGACACACTGGTTTAGTCAGAGAACTGTCCTACCTGAACCACGACAAGAACAAAGAAAGGACAAAATGGTATCCTTCCAACATGAAGCATGTAAGAAGATGCTGGAAATAACAAGTGAATCGGAATGAGGTGTTCAAAATGCTAAAAGTAGGATTCTTATTGGATATTTGGAAAACTTTTTAGTGGTAAATCAATGGCATCTGTAACAGACCACTTGCAGCCCTGCAGAATTCTTGTACTTGAGGCACAGTTAAATGGTCAATTTGTAGGATACAGGTTGTAGTGGAGGGTCTTTTTGCTTTACACAAGAGGATTGATCAGATTACTTTCCTGGGTCTTTTCAATAAATTTTAAATGTTTCTGTGGTGAAGATACCTGAGAAAGATAAGAAATTAAGGTTTGGCTGAGAAGGTGAGATAGGGAGCATGCATTAGATCCAGTGGGGAAGAGGGAACAGCTGAAAAGAGACAAAAAAAGTGAGCTTCTGTAGTTAGAGATATTTCTGTCAGCAGTAATGTCAAACAGGTTTATATAAGGTAAGGCCAGAAAGAAGGAGGAGGAGGCAACAAGTAAGGTGCAAAATTAGGCTTGAGGAATCATTTTTTTATCTGGGCAGACATTATAGTTTGAACGTGTACTTCTGGGGAGAGAGAGGATATAGCAAAGGATATGGGAGATACCAGACTGAGCAACAGAAAGTTTACAATATTTGTAGTGGTTTGGATTTTTTTGTTCATAGAAGAAGAGGAGGACTGTCTTAAGAGGATAAGTCCAAAACCTCAATTTTTACAATGTTTATTTTAACACAACAACTAAAAATTCACAGGAAGGTGTCAGAAAGACAGGGTGACACATTAGACTGGTTGATGGGAAACAGTTTATCAGACATGAGTGGTGTTTACGAGTCATCACATACAGATAGGAGTTCACTCGGATGCCTCAGTTCTTACAGAACCTAAGTTGCACTCTGGCCGATTTTCTATAGGATTTAGTACATGGGAGCCTATCGATAGGTGTTTCATAATTTGCTTTATTAAAAGTGGAACAAAAAGAGGAAAGATCAAACTGCATTTCACAGGCATACCATTCAACATGTTTATAACTTCACTTTTTAGTATTTTCAAGTATTTTCTTATTTCTTGGTGTGTTCTGTCACATTTATAAAAATGTTTATGCTTGGAATGGTCCAAAATAGTGGTGGTAAGAAGTCATGTGAGAGCATTTGCCCTCTTGCCAAAATAAGATATACCAAAATAATATTGAAAAGAAGCATATGTTTAACCAGTAAGGAACTTGTTTTTACAGTACAAGTCATTTCTGTAGGCGGAACTTGAGATGTAGTTAGAAAAGGAGAAAGAAAATACAAAATACTTACACATTCTTGAAAGACTAGATTTCTTTAGTTTATTCTGGTCCCTTCCTAACATTTTTTATCATTTGAACCACTTTTTATCTAGATTAAAACCAGAACATCTCAAAAGATTTATTCAAGGACTTTTTTCTGTGGAGGAATTGGGAGGTATTGCTCATGATGCTCAAAACCTGAGTGCTTCCTGTTATACTTGGTATGGCCAGGCATTCACATACATCCCTTGCTACCAGCATAATCATGTGGAAAGACCAGCAAACCACATCCTGTACCTGTATATATCCAACTGTTTAGATGTGTCAGCTGGTGACTCTGTACCACACTATATGCTAAGATCCTAAAACTGGTGTCTGGCAGTTAACACTGAAAAGATAGGACCATGCTCTTGAAATGTCCAGAAGCACAAGTTCACACATTTGTAATTATATCATTATTACTGCAGTGTCTTAACCATGAAACAAAATAACAGCAACCAAAAAAAAAATCAAAAAACCCAAAACAAAACAAAACAAGCTTTAGCCTACTGAAAAACCCTTGAAGACAAGTATATTCTTTTATGTAAAACATGTGTTTTAATTTATGTGACTTATGCTTTCAATCTATGGCCTTGGGCGAACATATGGGCTCAATAGTGCAGTCTTTTTCATAAACTTTAAGAGAAAACTTTCTGTAGGACAAGACCAGTCTACAATAGATTCAACTCCTTTTAATGCTGTGGAAGGAAGATAACATGACAGCAGTATGTATAGCACCATTAAGAAGAAAAAAATTGGGTTTTTTTAACCCTGACATTCTCTTGTAATTTTTGCTTTTAATACCCGTACTGATCTAGGCATCCACCATTGGGTGCTTTTAATAATTCAGGGTAATGAATAGCTGAGAATATTTTTAACTGATTATCAAATAAGGCCATCGAGAGACATCATTTTTAGGACTAAAAGAAATGGTTTACAACAAAGAAGTCTAGTTTAATTGGATCCTGCTTTAGCAAAGTGACAGCCCACATTTTTGCTTTGTTTCAAAATGCCAAAATAGTAGGAGTGCATTTACTTAAAAATAACTCCCACCCTTGTTAGGGAAGAAAAAAAGTGAACCACATGGGAAAAGTGTGGATTCAAAAATAATCTGCATTACCAGGTTCTTTTTGGGAATATCTTCTGCGTGTAAATGTACACACACATGTTACCTGAATATCCACTATATATAATATTTAGAACTATTTCTATTGGAATTGGTCAGATTTCATGTAGAAGTTCAGCTAGAGCCAAGTAGACATTGTTCATACTTCTGCTTTGGTCACATGCTGTCAATATATCGTGGCATCCTCCATGAAAGAAACTATTCTATTTTATAAGAGATAGGGAATAGGGTGGGACGGAACCTCTGGGATCATCCAGTTCAAATGCTTTTTAAGAGTTGGGAGACACAACTTACATCGCTTTCCTCTCAGCCCATCTCGGCGCGTTTTGACTGTTGTTAATTATAATCTTGTTCTTATATAGAGAGAGATTTATTTATTTTTTTTTTTCCTAGGGAAATTCCCTAGGAACAGGGTTCTGTTGGATTTCCTTCTTCGGAGGTGGAGAAGAAAATCCCAACCAACTCAACTTCTTTTTCTCTTTTTTCCCCTTTCTTTGGGGGGGGTGTGTGTGTGTGCAATGTCGACCCCGCTGTTGGTATCACCGCGTCCCGCTGACGGCCGCGGCATCACGTCAGGCTGGGGAGGAGAGAAGAAAGAGTTTCGGCGGCTGAAGGCTTCCCCCGGCGAGGAGCGGAGCCATGCCCGCCGACGGCGGTGCGGGACGAGCTCACCACCCACCCCGCGGGTCCCCGCCCGCCGCCGCTCCCCGCCGGGGCGGCCACTGGATGGGCAGGCGGCGGTGGCTCCGGCGGCAGCTCTGCCTCCTGTGGCTGGGCGTCCCGGAGCTCTCGGGTTTTGTTCTTTTGGGGAGGATTTTTCGTAGACATCTCTGCTGTACGTTTTGGTGTTTTTTTTTTTTTTTTTTTTTTCTTGTTTGGGTTGGTTTTTTGTTTGTTTTGTTTTGTTTTGTTTTGTTTTGTTTTGTTTTGTTTCATGCAGCTGGTTTCTTCCCTTGTGTGTACATAAAACTTGGGAATCTATTTACACTGATTTATACTTTCCTATATACATTTATTTGTCTGTCTGTGTGACATGCCACATGTGGGTGGCTCTAGATTCCATTTGTATTGTTGCCCCGGATGGAAAATGGTCCCTGGAGGAAATCAGTGCATTGTTCGTAAATGTCTGACTTCAAGTTGCTACTGCCCTAGGGGTAATAATAAAAATAAATATGGCTCAATTCAGTATGAGAAAAGAGAATTCAGTTCTGTCTTTTCCCTTGTCTTTAAAAAGAAGAGAAAGAAAAAGGAAAAAAGAAAAAGGGAAAGAAAAAGGGAAAGAAAAAGGGAAAGAAAAAGGGAAAGGAAAAGAGAAAGGGAAAGAAAAAGAAAAAGAAAAAGAAAAAAAAAAAAGAAAAAGACAAAGAAAAAGAAAAAGAAAAAGAAAAAGAAAAAGAAAAAGAAAAAGAGATGAAAAAGAAGAAAAAGAAAAAAAAAGAAAGATGGATTTATAGGTCCATATTTCTTGCAATCGAAAGATTGGCCAATTGCTGTATTTTCTTTGGTGTGTTCATAAGAGTTATGCCTCCAGTTAGTGCTTTAAAAAGAACATGACAACAAAGGAAGAAGGAAAAAACCTTCACTAAATCAAATAATCAACTATAGTAACAGGGAAAAAAAGTCAAAAGGTCTTGATATAAAGCAAATCAGATCTGAAGTTTTGTGAAACTTCTGTGCTAGGCTTGGAATTACAATAAAATGGAAAACTTTTACATCTGAG
The DNA here is from genome assembly GCF_965231255.1 of Vanellus vanellus. Classification (NCBI taxonomy): domain Eukaryota; kingdom Metazoa; phylum Chordata; class Aves; order Charadriiformes; family Charadriidae; genus Vanellus; species Vanellus vanellus. The sequence goes on from NC_138908.1 coordinate 25,186,027, forward strand.
GTGCTTATTCTCTTGCCTGTCATTTTTAGTTGTGTTTTAACAGCTATAAAGCAAGTAGACTCAGCTAACTGCCTGGTCATAATAGGCACTGTGCTGAAAGATGTGGCTGTTGACATACCTTCCCAAAAAAAAAAAAGGCGGGTGAGGAGGAAAGGGGGAAGCTGCTCAATACTCTGGTTAGGGAAAATTGTATACCTAGAAAGGAAACAGAGAATTAAGTTGAATTTTCTGCCTGTTAGATAAAAGTTGATGTTAGACACATGCTTCTTCCAGTCCGTGATTTTAAAGTGAGTCTGTTCCCATTCATCCCAGCCTGTCACCATTCTGGTTTTGTTCCTTCTTGGTGGCTGAGTGTTCATGAACACACAGAGCTTTTTCCCCTGTGAACTGATATGAGAAGGCAAAATACTCACCAGCATTGCTCCCAAGCCTGCCAGCCAGCACTGAAGGCTGGAGCTGTGGCTGCAGGAGAGGAGAAACTGGGATTATTTCCCTACTCCCTGGGATTAGCTGTACCTTGGCGTGTTTAGGGGTGCCTCTGCAACAGCTTTCAGAGACTTAGAGCTGCTCGCTGTCTCTGGTCCCTGGAAGTCCAAGGCAGAGCACCTGGAGTATTAGATATACCTCCAAACCAGGAGAATGACATCAAATTCCATCAAAAAAGAGGTAAAGGCTATATATGATACAGTGTACAGCACAATGCATTGATACTATTTTAATGAATTTGGCAAAAATGTACCAAATCCTGTAAAATGCTGAAAATATGATTAATAAACATAAAGCCATGGATAAACAAAGTTCAGAATCTGTTCCCTAGCTGAGTTGAAGAAATTCGTGGGAAATGAGAATCAGACCTGAAGCAATGAAACAATTCTTGTTGGTGACTGAAGTAAGCCTGCCTGACAGAAAGTGACATTGTCCAAGTGGCTTGTGATGAGAAAAGTGCATTAAGGAACTCAAAGGACTTGTCTGTGATCAAGATTTGTATTTAATTCATCCACACTTAGAACAACAGAGATGTGCAATGACATATGTGTACGGTAAGAAAAAGAAAATCACGGAAAAGTGATATTGTTTAGGGTAGCATGCCTGCAGTAAAAATGTTGTCATCAAGACATCAGAATTCAAGCAGCGTTTGAAGACGTGCGTACTCACACACACGAATCAATACGTTTGCTCACCGGTAGGTATCTGTTCTTGCCAATACTGGCACAGGTTTCACATTTGCTGAACAGCAGCACCACCGTGTGACACCTGTATGTAACATTCTGTCTATGAACGCTGCACTTGCCGAACGAGGACACAGCTGCTGGGGTTTGTACTGGTTACACGAGCCGCAGACCCCTTCCCAAATTGTTCGATTGGCAGTCACTTCAGCTATACCCTGTTTCATTTGCACTTGATTGAAACACGGACAGCTGATCCAGCCGTCAAGCAGCTTCCCAGAGCACCAGCCCAAGGGAGGTGCTGACAACTGGGCTCCAGATCTGGTGGTTCTGGTTTGTTTTGGAAGGACTGCTTCTGTCGTTACAGGTTTGGTTTGGAAGGACTGGTTCTGGCATTACAGGCACCCTGTGGACATATTAAGTCTTAGCATCATTAAAAATGCACCAGGAGTTAGTCTAATTTGTTGTCCGCGCTGGGGCTGAGGAGAAATACAGAAGCAAAGTAACCTGTATGTGTCATCAATGAAGCAATACTGTGGGGTTTTTGAAGTTTAAGGAATGATGTCAGCACAGGCTCCAAGCAACAGATAGGAAAAGTCTATGTGGGAATATTGTCAGGCAGTCTTTAACATGCTCCCTCTCTGGTAAGAGAGTACATGCACTCCCCTGCGCATCTGCCCAGCCTGGAGCATGCCAACAGCTCTCTGTAAATACTAAATAGTAGTGATAACAGGAAGTACCACAACAAAATAGCAGTGTGACAGAAAGGAGGCTGTGGGTGATGACAGAGCAAAGGGCAGAGATCTGTGGGTTGAATTTACCATTGACAAGGTAATGAATCTGTCTAGTTTCAATTCACAATGCAGGAGCCTGACGTTATTGGTGGTTCCTTGTGATTTATACCCCCTTCAAAATGAAGCCAACCTTTATGTTGTATTGGCTTTTAGGGCCTGACACCAGCATCTAAGCAGATGAAAATAAAGATGACTGCTGCCACACTCCCTGGTACCAATAACTCTCCAAAAGGTCATGGTTTCTGTCACCACTTTCAGGATGGACTGTGAGACAGAGTGCAAAGGCTCAAACATGGACAAGGAGTGCTAAACATAGGCATGTGGTGTTAAACACTGATGCTTCGGGTCCTTTTGGTGAGCCAGGGTATTCTGTGGGGCCCATCAGTTCAAAAGGGCACAGGTTCCCCTGTAAGTCTTTTGCCACATCTGCTGGCCTCCTGTGAATGGCTTGTCTATGCAAAGGTGCCTGAGGTGTGCCACCTGGGTGCAGTCCTGGGTCTTGGTGTTTCTGGGATTTCCTTGCTCTGCCACAGTTCCTGGTGTTTCATCACCCTGTGTCCTTGTGTGGGACAAACAGAGGAGCGCTTCCTTGGAGGTCCTGGGAGCAGGAGCACACTCGGATACTCACAAAGATGTTCAGGTGTGAAAATTGGTACACCTCTGATAGCCTTGACAGAGATATTCCATGACATTATTTCCACTTGGTAGCATGCTCTTGTGGCAGTGCAGAGAACAGATACAGCTCCTCTCCCGAGGAGCTCACAATGAAAGTGAATGACAGATGAAAAGCATCCCCATACAGTAGCCAAGATGAATGAAGCACCTTAGGGAATCCTGTTTTCCATGTTATTTTATATATTTAGATGCTTGTTCTATTAATTCATTCAGCTTTCATACAGTGCTTATAGTTTTATAGCTGTTAACTAGCTATCCTTGCAAGATCACACTGAGGCTGCTAAATGCAAGCATCCCCATGTTAGGAACTAGACAGCTGTCAGAGAGGTTAAATCTCAAAGTCTCACAGTGAGACAACGAAAGACTTCCTGGAAGGTTAAGAAACAACTTTCTGCCCTGCTTTCAGGCTCCAAATATGCACAGCTTTTTGCAGTTGTTGTCCCTATTTATCATATGCTTTTACTTTCTTAACATTTATAGAATCAAAGCACTTACTTAATGTTAATTACATATGTGTTTGCTTTCCAGACCAGAGTTACCAAACCAGATTCTGATCTTGCCCAGCCGTGGATGCCCAGTGCCACTCTGTGTCCCTGTGAGCTTTGGTGGCCATTCTCTCAAATTGTGTCTGCTTGTTGTGCTTGGCATCTCACAGTGGCCAGCTGTTCCGGAGTTGGAACACTAGCTGTTCCTCAAAATAAGCCCTTCCCAACAGGGACACACACTGTTACCTTGACCTGGGGTAATTTTGTACCCAACCCTAACCATGCTCTGCTCCTGCTTGATGCCTCTCCCTGGTGTAATGTCCACACCGGCCGCAGTGCTGCCTACAGCCTGCCTGCAAGAGCACACAGTCAGGGAAAGATCAACAGGGAACACTGCTCCTGTACAAGATTCTTCACCCTACTCCCTGTAGCCATTCTCTACCCTTGCCATGGAGGTGGAAATCCCTGGTCCTACCTGCCATTGTGCCCTCTCACAGGACAGCCAACATCTGACGTAACAAAACTCCAATTTAAAGCAACCTGGGTCATACCATGTTAAGAGGGTTGCTTCTTTTGGGTTGCACAGAAGGGATGCTGATGGCTCATAGCCATCCTTTACAAAATCCCCAGGCCTCCACCTGCAATTCCTAACACAGTCCTCTTCCACCTGTGTAACCCTTCTGCTCTGGTCTCTTTTTTTCAGGCAGTCTTATCCTATCTAGAGACACTCTGAAGGCAGGATACATATAAGGACAACATCAAACTATGGGAGTGTGTCCAGAGGAAAGGCCTCAAGGGCAAGGCTTACACAAAGAACATCTGAAGTCACTTGGCTTGTTCAGCTTGGACAATAGAAGGCTGAGGGGTGACCTTACCGAAGTCTACAGCTTCCTCAAGGCAGGCAGCCCAGGGGAAGGTGCTGCTCTCCTGTCTCTGGTGATTAGTGGTAGGACATGGGGAAATGGGATGAAGCTGTGTCAGAAGTTCATATTGGACATTAGGAAAAGGTTCTTCACTGGGAGGGTGGTCAGTTGCTGGAACAGGCTCCCCAGGGAAGTGGTCATGCCACCAAGCCTGTCAGAGTTAAAGGAGCGTCTGGACAACACTCTTAGTCATATTGCTTAGCTTTAGGTAGTCCCACAAGGGGCAGGGAGTTTGGCTTGATGTTCCTTATAAGTCCCTCCCAACTTGAGATATCCTATGTTTCTATGACAACTTAAAATAAAAAAACAATTATTTATTAACTAACATCACATGTGTTCCTGCTGCTCAATCTGCATACATACTAGATTATTTGAAGCATCTCTGTCAAAGAAATAGCTGTGGTAGAGAAGGCCTAATGGAGACTGGAAATTTGACCTTGGCTGGTAGAAGAACATGGAGAAACTTGTCCCTACAACCAATCCCTCAGAAGATTCCTCTTCTGTGAAATTCTCTGTTTCCTTCAGCTGTTTTCCAAGTCTCCCTCTGGTGAGTATCAGGACATGGAGTTATGTGAATCCTCAGTAGCAGAAACTTCAGCAGAACTGAAAAGTGGTCCAGAGAAGTCAGAAAGCTTTGGGTAATATTTGGGCATGCTAATGCAATCTCTTTTAACATTTAAGTGAGGAGGTTAAAGATTGCTTTGTTCTGAACGACAATGGGAGTTTTCAAGATGTCTCTTGATGAAGTGTCTTAGGAAGATTTTGTAGCTGTCCTGTTTTTCTTCTGACATCCAAAGTCAGAAATAGTGACTCCCACCACAGCTTGTTCTCCCAACAGACAGAAGCAACCACGGCACAACCTGGTTAATTTATACCAAGGTTGACGGGTTGACTGATAAGTCACTGCTAATGTCACACTGTGGATAAGAAGGATTTGATGAAAACAGAGGTTATGGATGAAGCAAGGTTTTGTGGGGTAAATAACATCCCTGAATTCTCTTCGTACTTGGTACCATGTGGAAACAATTGGCAATGACAATGCTTACCTGTCCCATTTAGGGCTTTTGTACATGTTGTATTGTTATTTCCTTTTTATGAACATTCTGGAGGAAAACAACCATTGCCAAGCCAAGTCTGCAGAAAATTTAGATGGATTACTGGATGAAGGGGACAAAGACACCTTTAGGGAACCGCATGCCATTAAAGGTTTGCTTTTAACAAGCATACAGTAGGATCCCTGCCTTAGATGAGCCTACTGTGGTAGTTTGCAAGAAACACCTTAGTTAGTTATAAAATATTTATAATTTGTATGTCATTTAGGCTTACAACATTAAGGAAATGCATCTTAGCATGTGGATTCATATTGCAAAGTGTTCAGGGGCAACACTGATGTAAGGTCTGGATTGCTTCCCCCATCACCAGCCACTTGTTCATGTCTCCAGGCTAAAGCAGGATTTATGCTGCTTCTCAGCTTTATCAGTGCAACTGTTCATGTGATTGTGGCATGAAATAGAGCAGCCAACTTCACCTGAAGTAGAATAGTCCTTAATTTTGGCAGTAACACTGGAGGCACAAATACAGGTTTTTAGCATGGTTGAATTTGAACATGGTCTGTAGATCAATAGCAGAAGTGCCACTAAGGGACATAGGCACCATCTCTGGCCCCTTGTGCACTCCACTTTCCAAACTATAATTTAGAAAGCTTCTTGCATAGTGAGGGAAACATTGGTTTCTCCATATTCAAAGCAAAAAGAGTAGAAATCTGGCTAACTTATGTGACAAAGATGTGCACACTGTTGTCTCCTCCAGCTTGCAGTGTTTTTGTGGAAAGAAACTTTCTGAAGCTGCACAATATTTCAAGTTTATTTGCAGTTTATTTGCAGTGAGGCCTGTTCTGATTAGCATAGACTTTTGAATTCAATCAACTGAAGTGCTAAAACTGTGCTCAAGAAAAATGCCTTTTGCTTAAGTTTAATAGCATTTCTGGTAGGGAAAAATCAATGTCAAATGAAGAAACTGTCTGTGTCAGCCTTATCTAAATTTGTTTCATCACACCGTAACGTATATTTGAAAAACACTTTCAAGTGGTAGAAGGCGAGTAAAGGTTAAGTAGCAGCAACAATGGGCAAATGCAGCTGGTAACGTCATACATACTTAATGATATTATATGGGTGTCATGCTCTTCCAAAGTTATTACTGCAGTTTTGTCTTCAGAACACCGTGGTGAATTTGTGATAGGCTTGACGCAAAATGCCACTGAAAACGAAAAAGAGAAATTACAATTCTGATTGTGATGACGGAAGCACTTGCAGACTAGCATTGTCTGTCCAAATCAATAGAAGAGAGCAAATGATACATTTTTGCTGGCTTTTCTTCTTACTGAATTAGTCACAGGCAAGCTTGCAGCTAGAAAAAAACCCAACACACTGGAATGAAAGAAAATGAGCAGACAGCAGCTTCAGAGAGAACAGTAGAGGGACCACTGGGAATTTCTAAATATCAGCCTTCTGCCACAGTGGCTATGCTGGTGAAATGGCAGATATGGACTAGATTTTTCTGGCCCTGATGAGGACACTGAAGGCAAAGTGAAGCTAGTAACTTAATATGCATAGTACCTTTCTCATTGCCTCTTGTCATAACATGAATGAGATTGCTGTATGAATCTTTGATCCATACATTATTTCAGATTCATTTTTACTATAAGTGCCTCCACATTTCCATAGTCCAGAACAAAACAGTCCTGAACAATGACGGGTGAAAGCAGGTCTCTGTGAAGTAAGGGGCATATTTCATGCCTCTCTAAGGGTGGCTTCTGATATGTAGGCATGAAGGAATGTGGCAGAAATCCTTCCAAACTCCTTCTCCTTGGGCTTTGTGTTGTCCTCTGGGTCCCTGAAGAGGTTCTTGCTCCTATGGACAGACTATGGGAGAAGGTCACACATGTGCTTTGCAATGGAAAAACCCACAGGAGGCAGAATATGCATGGACAGGAAGGGGTGCCCTGCAGATTTCCATGCTGCCTAAGCTTTTCCAGCCTTTTCCCCAGTGCTTAAATGCTTCCCACCCCAGCTAAGTCTTGCTTTCTCACCAAGCTTATGATTTGCCCACTTTCGCACCCCGCGCTGCCCTGCCCACCTGCCATCCAGCCTGGCAGCATTCCTGGCCATCAGCCCATCACAATGAGCTTTTCTTCCACCAGAACCTTGGCTGTGGCAACGAGACCAAAGCTCACGTGCAGGGGAGAGAGGGCCCATGTGGCGCTTGCTTCCTTATCTTGGAGAAGTTTAGTGGAATATACTGTAGTGTAGTGCAATGTGGCATAGCACAACATGACACCTGTGACACCAGCTTCAGTGCTATCAGCTGCTTCTGTGATCATCCATGTCCCAAAAGCATGCATGAGGAGAAATCCAGACCTTGACCCTCCTGCCCCTTTCTCCTGCATAATGCAAGGGGTGGGGGAGGACTAACTGCTTCAGCACACCTGAGTTTGGTATCCAGGTTTTCTCCCCTTCTTCCTCCTGACTTCGCTCCCCAACTACTAACTGCCAAGTCAGTCTTTGGCTAGTTCCCTTTGCATTCCTTCACAGAAGCATTCTCATGCTGTCTCCTTTTGGTGGCTGCAATTTGGCAGCAGAAGCTCGTTCATATGCTCTCTTCCATCTCTGGCGTCATGCTAAGCCCACCCAAAACCCTAGCTCCACGTTACACCTCTGATCCTTGGGTGCAATTTAAGCACCATTACCTCTCCTTTTTCTACCATTAATAATCTGATTTTTCTAATCAGTTTAGGACAGAACATTATTTGTTTTATGCGTTAAATAGGTTTAAAATGCTACTATCATAGCAGGAAATTTAAGCTTAGTGATAAAGGCAAATTAATTCCTCTGGTAGTTGCTTTTAGTCTCACTAAGTCAAAGTGTAACACAACTATCATGGGAAGATATTTGCTAATTAATGTGGAATTACTCCAGAAAGAGAGGCCAGACTTTGCTAATACTCCGTATGACAACTTCTCATTCTTCTCACATCATTTGCAATGCTCTATAAATTCAATTTGTATCCCTTCCTGCCTCTGCTTAACCATCGGACACCAGAACTCTTGCAAAAGTTGTTCCTCCAATGACAGTGTAGAACAAACTTCTGCTCTGCTTCCTTCATAGACTTCTGAATCTCTAAATATGTGCTTGTATAACTTCACACAGGACTGTAGTCTTTCTGAAGTCAAAGGACTTGCCTATTCGTGAATATAAAGCTATACACATGCGTGAATTTTCACAGACTGAGGGAATTAAAATGTGATCTGCAAAAGGTTCATGTAGTGAGTTGCCCAATTCACTTCAACTTCATGAAGTCCTTCAGGATAACAGATTGACTGATCTGTAGATTTGCAGACCTCCTCTAAATGCCTAGGGACATAATTGTTTTTATTATTGTGAGAGAACCTTTTGGAATTAGCGGAGTTGTTCAGAGCAGTAAAATACGTATGTAAGGCCCATATGTAAATTTAGAATTGTCTTCTGAGTTTGTTGTGTCTCTGCTGTCTTGTACTGTGATATTTTTTTTACTACTAATAGGTCTTTTAACAGAAAGTGATTTAAAAAAGAGGAGAAACAGAGCACAACAGTATGTGACACAACCTTTGATCTTTCTGTAATGAAGGATTTTAAATTTATAGAGTGCCTTTAGTGTATCAGCTCGCAAATGTCAATTCCTATTAGCAAGATTACAAATATACATGTATTGAAATGGTTAGAGGATCTACCTTTTCTTCTAAAATAGAACACACATTTTATGGCTTGTGTACAAGGTGCTTGGTGCACTTTGGGGTTAAATTTTCTAATTGGCTTTCTGGTAACTCTGTTAAAACACTGTAGACCTGGCTGGGATAATATACAGCTGTTATTTTGGTGGCACTGCATGAACTTTGGAGAATATAGACTATCTTTGCCTTGATTGCATGTCAGCATTATTCTCTATGTATAAGAAATTATTTAAATTTGTTTAACGTAGCCCATTGTAACATTACAGTAACGCCATTCTCACTACTGTGTTTCTATGGGTTGTTCTAGTTCATTTGGCCTAGACTTTTGTGGGAGCTGCTCTCCCAGAACTAAGAACAGCAATCAAAGATCAAATATATATCTGGTCTGTTTTTAGAGAACTAAAAGCTCTGATAGCATTTAGGAAACTTGGAGTGATCTTGAGAGAACAACACTTTTCGGGGAGCTGAGTTGGTCTTTGCTCTGCAATGTAACAATCTTGTAATTTTTTTTTATTTCCTTCCAAAAAAGAAAGATACAGAGGCAAGTATTGTGAGTTTTCTTTGACTTTTCCCATAGTCTTGTTTTGTTTTGGTTTTTTTTTTTTTAAACTGGAAACATTTGATCATGAGGAATCTTAATAATTAAGGAAAATTTAAAAGGTACGTACAACACTGGAGTATGTAGAGTGTGCAACAGTCCTAAAATGACTGAGAAATTAAATAAATTCTGTAATAGCTATCTTTTTATGCTATGGTTGTCTTAGTTTTTGATGATTGATACTACTTATTTATTTCAAGAAGATCTTTAAACAACAGACATTCTGCACAGAGATTAACTGAGCATAGGTCCTATTAACGTCACTGAAGATAAGCGTGTAAACTCCACTGTTTTTCTTGAGCTAAGAAAAATGGTATATGCATAGGAGAGTAACACAAACTAGCAGAACAAAGAAAAATCTTATTTAAAACCTGAAATGGCACTCCCACTATGACAAGTTGAGCTTAGTCTTAGGAACGTGAGACCATTCAATATGACATTATCCCTGCATGACATAAGCATCAATGGGAGGAGAAGAAAAAGACTCAAAACTAACCACAGAGTATCCTGATTTCTTTTATTAACATGTTCAAATCTTGTATTTAATTTTGCTTACCAAGTTGTTGTTTTTGGTTTTGTTTTTTTTTTTTTTTAATTCCTGGATAAAGTTTCTGAAAATTGAAATAGTGTAAGCACATATTTATGTACACTTCCATGTATTCACCAATAGAGGTCATAAAGGTGTTACAGAGTCATTGCACAAGTACAACAGTACAGACTTATTTTGCTTTTACCTTATTATAACAGTGAAGTTCTTAATTCTATAGCATGTAAATATCTGGCCATCTGTCTCTATAGAAATTTAAATAAAGACTATAGACTCAGAATCTTTACTTTTTTTTAGTAAAAAAAGGGCAATATTTTGATTTTTGCCATTTTATGTTGATAGATCATTACAGTGGCTGTGGTGGAACAGAATTCCATTTAGCAACATAGTATGATCTTTTACAAGAAAAAAAAATCTTTAAATTAATTTGTTTTAGCTTAGGTTATATATATATATCTTTAAAAATTATTTTTTTTTTCCTTTTAGTGTAAGCCAAGCTTGATCCCTCTTCAGGATAATGAGAAAATCAGAAAATGCAGGTTAACTGTCTTTTCCTGTGGTAATATTATTCCTCCTGATTTCTTTCTAGCTGCAGCTAGCTAAGTTGGCAGTTTATATCTCAGAGCTTTCTGCATTTCAATATATTTATATTAAATTAAATTAAAAACTCCTACTAACTGGTACACAGTGCACTCTTGTGCACACTGCACAATATTTATGTAGTGCATCAGTCAGCACTCTCCATTTGCTCCAATTATTTGTATTTCGATTTGCTCTCTGGTATAAAATCAAGAAGGAAATGAAAAGTCACTATAAAACACATGTATTTGACCCAAACCCCTTACATTGTAAAATACGTGACTGAGTAATTTTCATCACCCCTGGCACTTAAGGTTTTTATTGTGATATTTGTCACCTCTCTTATTCCTTTGCGCATTTATAGTCACTTTCTAACTTTTACCTTTTGATGATAGCTATGTATTTCCATGTTTCCCAAGTTGCATACTTAAAAATATCTTAATTTCTGCTTTTATGCTTACTTGTGATTTTGTTACCCTTTTTCTATTTTCCTCTTTTACATTTTTGGAGGAATAGAGGTAGTTAATTCTCTTTCCTTTGATGACCCTCAGACTCACTCATGTTTTTCTGTCTAAATTTTTTCTTTCAGTCAATTCCACTCACTATTTTCCTCAGTGATCAAGATATATTTTCTAAGGAACAAGTATAGCCATTACCAGTTGAGTGTCTCCTTATTTATTCTTATTGAATTTAATGAAATCATAACTACTCCTCTCTATGCAACTACCATCTTATAGATCTAGACATCATGGTGAAATTCAGAATGTTTGGAGGCATCATCCTTTTTTTTTTTTTCTTTCTTTTTTTGTTTATTTCCTGAACTTAATGATTATTTTTTAAAACTTTAGGATTTTTAGAACTTTTACAAAGTGCAGTGGGCACCAGGTTAGGCTGTCTCTATAAACTGCTATTTTAATCATCCAACAGAGAAACTGAGATCAAGTCAAACAGGGTTCTTGTACACTCACTTCCACAAGGAATCCTGTCATACCAGGCAGAAGCCTGAAAACAAACCCAAATAGCACTTAGGACAGCTCTGACTGATGACCACTGACTGCCTGCAAATACTCCCCATGTTATTGAAAACACTCATGCCCAAACCACAGATGCATTTATCAAGGGCACACAGCGCGGAAGTGTGTATTCCCCGTTTGCTTCTCTTAGCACACTCATCACAGCAACTTGTCAGCATCTCTGAAGGTAAATGACTGAGTATTTTCTCCTACAGTTGTCTGCCCCATAACCAGTAAACGGGTTCTGGGACTGTGCTATTCCTCTGCAGCCTCTGGCTAAAAGAGGCCGGCTTTGGAATTCTGTGGTAAACTTACCAAAATGTTTGTTTGTGTGTGATAGCTAAAGCTTCGGTGAGCCTAAGCAGTTTAAAACCTTTGAAGTGCCAAAAGCTTGTATAGCAGTTATTTGTGTTACTATCTATTTCTGTTTATTTTCTAATTTTAAAAGGGTGACGTAGGTACATTGACAGTGTCTTGACACTATAATGAGTTGCCTTGACACTGTGTACCTTTATAATTAGGCATAATAAGTTGCCTCACTGGATGTGAACCGACAAATTCTCTTGCTTCCTAAAGTTGTAGAGCAATGTCATCCAAGTGCTTTAAGAATGCTTCATGAAGTTAAAAGTATTGTTCTAAAAAGAAAAAAGCACATCCCAAAACCAGATTGGGAAGTAGACATGGCACTTGTTGAACACTACTTACAACTTTTCTGCAAATCGAAAATACTTAGCCGGCTGAGTATGAGCCAGCAGTGTGCGCAGGTGACCAAGAAGGCCAACACCATCCTGGCCTGCATCAGGAATAGTGTGGTGAGCCAGACTAGGGAAGTAATCATCCCCCTGTACTCGGCACTGGTGAAGCCTCACCTCGAGTACTGCATTCAGTTTTGGGCCCTTCACTACAAGAAGGACATTGAGGTGTTGGAGCGTGTCCAGAGAAGAGCTACAAAGCTGGTGAAGGGTCTGGAGGACAAACCTTATGAGGAACGACTGAGGGATCTGGGGTTGTTTAGCCTGGAGAAGAGGAGGCTGAGGGGAGACCTTATCACCCTCTACAACTACCTGAAATGAGGTTTTAGAGAGATGGGAGATGACCTCTTCTCCCTGGTGACAAGTGATAGGACAAGAGGAAACGGGTTCAAGTTATGTCAGGGCAGGTTTAGATTGGATATTAGGAAGCATTTTTTCACTGAAAGGGTTATTAAACATTGGAATAGGCTGCCCAGAGAGGTGGTGGATTCACCATCCCTGGAGGTGTTTAAGAAAAGGGTAGATGAGGTGCTTAGGGACATGGTTTAGAAGTGGTGGTGTTTTTATCAGGGTAGGTTAACGGTTGGACTTGATGATCTTAAAGGTCCCTTCCAACCTCACTAATTCTATGATTCTATGATTCTAAATGTCAGTTACTGTTATTTTTTTCAAAAGATTTAACTTTTAAAAATGCTTTAATCCCAAATGCTTTCCTATTTGGGAAACAATAACTTTGCAGGGTAGCTCAAGGATATTTTTCAGGAATGGCCTTTTCAAAGGGTGCGAAGGAATAAGAGAGCTCACACATGACTCTCCTGGACAGAACCTGTATCTCCTTCGCAAACAGATTCACTGCCAGTCACGAGGCTGGCCTGTTGCTCTCTCCCCAGTGCATGGAGCCCTGCAGATATCGTGTCAACGGGTAATTTGGCTAGGTCCTTACCTGTTTGGTAGGAAGTACTGAAGGCACTGATCAGAACCTAACTGAGCTTGGCTGCAGAAGTTTAGCTTTATACGCAGAAAGATTAGGAGTTTCCCATTTTGAGATAAGGAATTCTAATACTCTTGTTGCAATTTAATCCCTAAATCCCCAAATATCCATTAGTTTTGAAGGATGTCTCTTAAAGTATGATATGGTATTCATTATAATGTTATAAACTATTAAGTATTTGATTCAGCCTTTCACTTCTGTTTTAATACAGTACATTGTTGTGCAAAAGGCTATGTTATGACACTTTTTTTTTGTCAAAGCCTAAAAACATTTGTGCTTTTTACAAGTATTTAACACAGGGTCTAAGCCTGAGAGAATATAATAGGTTTTGTTATATCAATCCCTAAGATCACCTTTAAAAATAATTGGTTCTTAAGAAAGCTGTTCAGGATACCAGGTTAACTTAGGCTCTCAATTAAACCTACCTCAGCATTATTGTAAATAATTGTTTGATTTTTAAATATAAGTGTTGATATCTTCATTTGATTGACCAAAACCAAAGTCTTACATTATCTCTTATGATATACTTCCAGTGATGCAATGCGCTCTGTGTAATATATGGTATCCAAGACATTATGTGACTCCACCTGCTATTTCAGTTGCTGATCAGTTGTGGATAAAATGTTCTGAAAATTGCTTTTCCTTTAGGCTACTGCCAGTTTTGTTGTTAGTGACCTTAGTCCTTCAAACTCAATGTGATATTTAAAACTTGTGTGATTGATTATGACCACGCATATAAATGTATTGTAAAAGGTTTCTGGTTTGATGTAGAGGTTTTTTTGTTTCATATGTCAAATTCACTTTTAATTCTTTTTATTAGTTTTGAATACCCGATTGTAAACTGTGTAAAAAGCTATGACCAATTTCACTTGGCTTCCACCATAAAGGGATACTAATCCTTAGATCTAGTAAATCAAAGCTTGAAGACTTCTTTTTGCAGATGAACATACGAAAAGTTAGGGTTTTTTTTACATTCTTTTCAAAATCCTGTTGCATAAGCAAATTAGTGACTCACATGAATAGAGCAAAAGAGAGTTTTATTCATGATGGCTCAATGGCTTCTTTTTCTTTTTTTTTGAAATGGCATACCAGGGATGTAAAACAGTTTCTAGATTTCTATAAACATTCTATATTCTTCAGAACATGTAATTAGTATGTAATAGATAAAATTTGCAAACAGTAGTAAGTAATAACTAAATGCCAGCAAGCCATGAAAAGACTGTAAACTAAGCAAGAAGTTATCTAGCACCTTTCTCCTCACTTATTTAGCATGAATATTTTTTTTTTTCTCTTCTTTTGCCTTGTCAATCATATGCAGAATTGGTTGATATCAAGTAATTGTTAAGCCTTAGACATAACCTCAGCGCAGATTGGAGATCGGTCGCTACTCGTGTGAAAATGATACAATTTACGAGGATGCTTGATCCAAATTCTCTGGGCAAATCCAAGAGAATTTTTATTAAATTTGTTTTTGAGTTTGTACTTCCTTGGATTTGTGCTTGTAGATTTTATCATTAGTTGGGACTTTTATTTCTGTCAAACCTGAACAACATAGACAATATTTTTGCCAATGTATAACACAAAAAGCAGTAGAGTCAGTCTAAAAAAAGGCATTTTGCCATGCTTTCTTCCCAAAGTTTATTCTTCTGGACTCTGGTTTTCAGGATTTTGCTGACATTTTTATTCCCTACTAACAATCCTACCATCAGAGTCATTTCCTCACTGCTTCTTCTCTGAGTTACACCCGGTGCGTGGTAATTGGATACCAGCTCTACTTGGTCCATGGATAGAAGATACCACTTTTTTTAAAAGCAATGTGGACCCTGGTAGTCACTCTGTTAGAATGTTCTCTTGAAGGAGTCTTTCCTGAACTTGTCTAGTAACATTTGTGTTTACACACCTTCAAAAAGAACAAGACAAAATACAGTCAAAGCAGGGTTTTAGATTATTTTAGTATTTGATTTAGTCAAATAGCATAGTTCCAAGAATGTCAGAGTTAAATATTTAGGAGCATTTCTTTTGTGTATAATCTTTTTCTCTGTGCCCAGTTGATGCTCTTTTTAGCAAGGAATACTTCAGTGAAAGTTTTGCTTCCAAAATTTTGATTTTACAGAAATTAGATTATTTTTTGCTGAATCTGTCCCAGAATGGGGCACGTTTAAGTCATAGTTTTACATTTAATTTTCTGTCTTCCATTGATTCAGGTCAGGTCAGTGGATCTAGAAAGCAAGCATAACATAGTCAGCTCAGAAGCTGATACATGAACTCTGTTACGTCTGATGTCTTTATTATACCTACATTAATGGATGTCCGATGTCTAAGATACACCTATATTTGCCTGATCGTAGTAATTTGCAACTACAGTAGATTGAATATATTTATGTGGATACAGTTTATCAGATACATGCACAGTTTTGGACATGAAAATACTGTTGGGGCAAGTATAGAAGCTAGAAAGAGGCCCTTTGTAAACATGATCTTTAAAGTTATGCTGAGACAGACTTCCTATTTTGTTCAAATATTCCATAAGGAAATAATTGTGGCTGTTTGTATGCCAATTTTTACAAAAGAGTTAAATAACAATGTATTTTAAATGTATAGAAATTCACTTTGCACACACAGCATATAGCATTTTTCATCCAAGGTACGCACAGTGATTTAAAAAACCTAGTTAATATATCCAACACCTGCTTCCTCAGATCCTTCATCCCTGTGCCATTAAAAAGGGTATCTATTTTATTGTGTTTTACCTAAAAATAAACTACATACAATAGAGGGGGAAATGATTTGCTCTAAGTCACGCATATATGGATCATTATAATCATGACTCTCCAAAATATAACTCTGTAAGAAGAATGGGAGTATAGCAGTATATTGGCATTTTAGATATCAATTTTGAATGGAAATTTCTCATGTTATTAGGGCGCATTTCAGAAAAGCAATTCAAAGTACTAATATAGTTTGTATTTCTTTTTTTTAATTATTTTTAAACCAACCACAGCATGAGAAGATGTCAGTTCATAAATTTTTAGTGGTTTACAGAGTTGCAGTACTGTCCAATAAGCAATATGAAGGAATACAAAAGTGATTTCTGAAAGAGTATTTTGAAAGTTCTTTACATAAAATCAAGAAAGGAAAGCCTAAGTGAAGTTTAAATAAATGTCTGTAAGATCATTTTAAGTTTGTTGAACAACATGAGGTTAAAATTTTCATTCCCATTAACGGTTTGCAAAAAGCTTCTGATTTAAGTAATGCGTTACCTACTAAATGTCTCTACTATGTTGTTCTTTAGGACTTTAAAACAAAGGGCGTATCCTTACTAAAAGCAAATTTAGGCTACCTGTAATGTAATGAGAGATTCACAATGCTGTTTTTTCACAGTAACCCTTTTGTCCTCTTCCATTTTTTTGAGTTTAGACAGGATTATAAAACCTGGAATTAATACTAACTATGCCAAAAATGGTATGTTCAATAAAATAATAGCATACTCTTATTTTTCTTACCAATTTGAAAAGCTAGCAGGTTTTATTATTTTACTGAATACATCATTTCTGGTATTCACAACTATGAGTTTATGACTGCCTCTGGACAAATGTTCAGCCAACAAACCACGTGTTATCAAACCATGTTCTAAATGGCTTGAGATCATTGATAATCACCCTGTAAGATCTTTGGACTGTAAGCGCCAGTAAAGCTAATTTTTCAGGAATGTAAGATTTTAGGTTATCTATGCAAAGAGCCAAAAAGTATGTACAATTTTAGAGGATCCAATCCTATCAGACACACAATGAAAGTCAAGCAACGAGAGGGAGCTAAGAATTCTGTACAGAAACTCCCCCAAATCTGCCTGGCTGCTGGTCTAAGAAACTGTTCTTTCTCTTAACATAGAAAGATAACAAAACAGAACGACTGTTTTAACGTAGAATCCATATTAATATGATATGATTTATTTTTTTCCTCAAATCATAGCATGGCTCTTCATAGCAATTCTGTACTAAAACTAAACAAACTGGCAGCGTGGCTGCTTGGGAACATATTGACCAGACAGCAGGGTTCCTCCTGTAGTCCATTTGCTGCCAGTAGGACCACTGGCTCTGGCAGTTAACTCAGAAATGGAGTAGTGTGGCAAGCCTGCAGAAAAGTGCTATACCTGGGGTGACATCAGTTTCACTCTCCAGCTAATTTGCCTCTGAAGCATTTTGTATGGAGTCATGCCATTATGGCTCCGTCTCTGCAGGAAGAATGGCCTAAAACTGAACCAAAGAACCGCAGCTCTGGCTCCGTGCAGCTAGTACTGCAGGTGGTATAGGTAGTAGAATAATGGGAAACACTTCTATTACAATTGGGGAAAGAGTGACTGAGACCTCGTAGAGAACTTTTTTATGCTTTAGTCTTGCATGACAATCATCCAAGGCTTCATGAAAAATAGAAAGGAATTATTAGAAAGACAGACTAATCTCAGCAGAACCAGTACAGATTTTTCAAGACAGTAAAATAATAATAAATATTATTTTTAAAGGTACTAGGCAAACTTTAATTCAGTGAGCCTTCTTTCAACCATCATATGTATATTTTGAAACAATGATAAAATATAAAACACAAGGGCTAAACCATCCCTATTTCTGCAGAGAAAAAAAGATACCTTTACAGTCACAGATAATTGTTTTTGAGACATCCAAACAGTAGACAACAGAGAACTACCAGCTATAACTATTGACTCAAAAACTTTTGACAAAAATCTCTGGTAAGATCATACTCTGGAAACCAGCTGCTCACAGGACCAGAGGTACATGACTGGCCTGGGTAAGAAACTAGCTAAGAGACTGGAAAAAAAGCAATGGTTCCTGGATTGTTTTCAGCATTGCAGAGGTCCTTTTATAGCACACCAGAAGTGATGTTGCCTAATGAATTTATCAATCGCTGGATAAGTGTATGAACCACGAGATGACAGATTTTGCAGACAACACATAATTATGTTGGTTAGGCAAAATCAAAGAAAACTGTGAAGCAACTCAGAGAGACCTAATGGAGTTAGATGAGTAGATAAGAGAAGGCACACTGAAAGGAGGAATCTGAAACAACATGGAAATATGTTAAAATGTTAATGGAAAAAGTATAAAATAGTTTGAGATATAGTTTCAAATCCTGTTATTGTTTAGAAGAAATATCCTTATAAAATCAAAATGGAAAATAGTTCTACCACTGTTCCACAGTCTTGGGTTTTAAATTAATTTAATCAAGATGTGTAGATATTTATGAGTGACTCAGTGGAAATATACCTTCTGTATATAGCAGGATACATAGAGAATTCCTCATCTGAAATCTTGCATTCAGTTCAGATAGTTCTTTCTAAAAGTGATAATATTATAGGAATGTTAAGTGTCAGCAAACAGAAGAGATTTGTTGGCTTAAATTAAAAGGTATAGAAAGTGGTAACTGTGATTGTATACTGTGCACTTTAAATTATCATTTTTCATAATAAAGGATAAGGAGAGGTACAAACAGATCTAAAGGAACTATATTTAAATTAAGACATTTTAGAAGATACAGAACACAGTTCTGTGAAACTCATCGTTGGAAACATCTTTTCCTTGAGACAACATTCATCTTTGTATGAGAATAAATACATACTGGTCACATTATGCCAATCATTAAAAAGTAAGAGTTAGTAAAACTTGCCAGTGCATTAATCATTTCCTGAAATTGTCAAAATTTTTACACTTCTGAAATATCAGATTGCAGTTTGCTGTTACAGACGTGACACTGGGCCACACATAACAGTAGAGTCGGACAGCAATTCCTGCATTCCGAAAAGGCTTGCCGGATCAACACTAACCTTTCTCCATCCCTAGCTGAAGTCATTCGGAGGGAACTGGTTGCTTGACAGCCATGTTAGCCCTAGGTAACTTTCACAATATTTATGAGCCCATGTTCTATTTGCATTAGATTCATTAACTATGCCTTTCAGAAGGAAGGAAGAAAGATATGGGGAGCTGTCACCTGCTGATCACCACAGATGAATGAGTCAAGTCTGGCTTAAAAAAAACAATCCATGGGGGTGGGGGACGGAAAAATGGAGAGTGTAGCAGGTACAGAAATGAAGCAGAGGCATTTCATGCATGCAGGGTAAAAGAATGGCTATAAGCACAGACTGACCTGAGATCCAGTCATCTCCTCCACACCTCACCTCCTTCTGGCTGACTAGATCCAGCTGTTACTAATGGCATTTGGACTTTTAGGGTCATAAATTTTTCTGCACAGTCTGGAGCTTTTCAGTGGCATGTCTTTCCAGGCCTGGGTTGAAAATAGCAGCAGTCTTCAGCTGGTAATGAAACCAAACCCAAAGAGAAAGTGAAAAGAAGTGGGCAGCTTGGAAAGAAGATTAAATACTGGAGGAAGGGGAGAAGAAAATAAACTGAAAATAATGCAGAAATTAGACTCTGGTTGTTCTAATTTTGGAAACTGCCTCACTTTTCTTCTAAGAATTACATAGTTAAGCAAATGTTGTAATGGAATATGTCTGATAAACCATTAAAACATCATACTACTGGGTAATAACCATGATGTGATTCTTAGTAAATCTTAATCTAAAATTGAGATATTATGGAATTTTTTGCTACCACTGTTATTCCTGTGGCTGATCCTCATACTGAAAAAAAAAAAAAGTATTTAATAGTTGTTTTAGGTGACTTTTCTTTCTTTGTAGATGCTTGCTTGTGCTTTGGGGTTTGTGACGTTTTTTCGTTGCAGTGCACTGTATTGGATTCCAATTCCTGTATTTATGAAGCTTTCCTTTTTTGCAGCAGTCAGCTATTGGTTAAAAATAGCTACATTATATTGTCATTAAATATTCATTAAATTGAGTTGTGGCAGCCTGTGAGAAGCATCCAATTAAGCAGTTCACTTTCTACACATAAGGCTACAAATGAGCAGTCTTCTTTCTTTTCAATAATGCATCACAGGCTGCGGTTAGTATCTGTAAAATAATTGATAAGGCAAAAATTATTTGTAAAATACATACTAGAAATAGAAAAGTAGATTAGAGAGGATGATTTTGCCTTGGGACTTTCTTCTGACTGTGGGAAAAGTACAGCATACTTTGATTTGATTTTTACATAGCCTGGGGAAACCTGAAATGCCATATCTAATAATTCAATATTTTCTATTTCTGACATGTATTATGTATTACTAAATCTTAAAAATCAGAGGTGGAAAACACGTCATAGACTTTACTCACCCTGAAGCTGTTATAGGACAGTAAATACGGCTGGGTCATGGGAAAGGCTCAATGACTTTTTGGATCTATCCAGTCTATATTGTTTTGCTGCTAGCACATTGATACACCCACAGACTCATTTCAAGAACACGCCTAGGCTTCAGGCAGGGTCATGACCACCATCCGTGCGGGCAACGCTGAGCTAGTTTGAGCAGCAATGGCTGTGGTGGAGGTGCATTGGCTCAGGCTTCAGCATAGGACAGGACATTTCTGATTTCCCAGGACCAGCCGGTGCTGCTGACCCCTCACTGGCACAAGGGCTAAAGACGTGAAAGCTAGCTGGGCTTGCTGTATGTAGTATCAAACCATTTCCTCATCTGCAGGGCACACCTGCTGCAAACCGTGCGCTGGTTCTGACACAGCGGTGAACAATCAGCAATCAGAAACCACAGGGACCCGGAGGTCTCTCCTCTGAGCAGCGGAGTACCACAGTGTATGGTGTACCGCAGTGGTAAGGCAAGGGGAGCGACGCCAGCCTGGTGCCAGACTCCTGTTACCACGGTCCTGGGCACGTCCAGGGTCCAAACCAGGCTTCTGTGTAAGTCACTGTATCCCACATTACGTATTACGTGGCCTCTTTTGCAGCAGCTTTCGGTTTCCATTTTGCCTTGCATGTATCTTGCCTGCTGCCACTTGCTGATTATTTCTTGCCTGTGTTCACTTACTGATGTTAGTTTTAATTCATCACTTTATTTAATTGCTGATTCCTGTGCACTGCTTCAAAATGTACCTTCTGGTTATTATCAAAGCCCTGTGTACAAGATAGGCCTGAACTCCAAAGGGATATTGGTTCAGTAGACTGAAAATTGTTTGGCCATTTAATTTGCATTTGAAATGTACACTTTAATTGAATATAATATAAAGCAAGGCACTACAAGCTGTACAGTGCTCTTTTTTTATTTTTTTTTTTAACCTGGGATGAAATTACAATTACTTTTATTGTCCCTGCAGTATAATATTTAATGAGACACGAGATCTCGTATTCACTACGCATTGATGTCAGAGGAGGAAACCTATGGAGGTGGCAGCTCACAGAGACCACCTGAGGCACTTGGAGCCTCTCAAGGCAAAGGCCTAGTAAAAACTCAACACTGGGAAGGAGGGTGTGCTTTGCAGTGTGGTTGAGGACCAGCTGCCACCACAAAGCCTTCTCGCTCTCCTTCCTTCTCCACCTGCCACCTCCACTCCTGCCTTCCCGCCACCTCCCCTGTGGCAGCGTCAGCATCCATCCATCCCCACAGCAAGACAACTGGGGGAGCTAACTGGGGGAACATAACCAGTCCCATGAAAATGTGAAGAGTCTTCTGATGTCACATCTCCTATCAAGAAAAAGGGGTGCAATCCTGGTTTATGGGAACAGTGGTAAAGTTCCCACTTGAGAAACAGGTTTTCATACATGATAGAAATGAGTATACATCTATGAACTCAGCAACAAGCTAATTATTTGTTAATTTTTCAGCTCACTCTTGCAGCATTTTACAAACAAAACGTTTTTTGAAGACTTAGACTTAGATCATTTAGTACAATATCATTATGAAAGTTGTATCTCCATTAAATATTTTTTTATAATATTAATAATACATTTGGTATCATAAATGCAAAGTACTGCAATTAATTCAATAAGAAAGAAAAGTTAAGCTGCAATTTTATTTTCATATTTTTTCTGTGTTTTCTATGTTTTCCAGGGTCTAACTTGGAAATCACAGACAAATTCCTTCACAAGTCAAATCTGTCAGAAAGTCCAGAAAATAAGAACTAGCTAGAAAAATGCTTGCCAAATGCATGATATGTATGAAAGAAGAAATCAGTTTATCTGCTATCTACTGCTATATATAAATAATATACATTATTTATTTATTTTCCCCTGTGGTTTTTCACATCCGTCAGCTCTTTCTATAGAAGTAGAAACAAAAGTTTAAAGTTTTAATAATTAAAATACTGAAACAGTAAAAGCAGTGACACAAATGAAACTAAATCAAATCAGGCTGTGATCTGGAATACTGCTACCTACGCAGACAATGACGCTGTTCCCTAAAAAAAAAATATATTTTACCATTGTTACTCTGTGAGGTTTGCTATTATTGTGCCTGGATATCAGAGGAAATCTTCCTGCCAGGCATAATTAGAATTGCCATCTTTTGAAGTTTATCTTAGTATTTACAGAGATCACCTAAAGCCCAGTCAAATCAATGGAAAAGCTCCTGGGATATGTCTCCGCTGAGCAAAGCACAACAATATTAAACGATGCCTGACTCGGTGCTAAGTGAGCTGCATTGTGCAGAGCTATACAAGAGGCAGTAACTAGAGGCTAGAAGGGAGTGTAGCAACAAAGCAGGTTAAGCCCCAAACAGACTCTAGTTCCAGAGGCAGCTTGCTGTCATCCAATGCATCACCTCCCTGCAGCTATACGATGCATGGCATGGGAAAACCACTATTATATTACAAAGATGTGTAATTTGGCCTCAAACCAAAAAAAAAAAAAAAAAAAAAAAAAATCAGGCTGTGCCTGATTAAGACCTGCCTGATCAGGTGTCTTAGGGTTTATGTGATTCTCACCACATTATTTAGCTGGTAATCTGTGCTAATAGAACACCAGTAGCAAGCAGAGTATGTTTTAAAATGCAATCTACTGCTTTGCTGCTGAACTGTCAGGTAATGCATAATTGCTTCCCCTAAGCTCAATCAAGGCAGAACACTTCGTGCCACCAAAAAGGACTGGGGGACGGAGAGGAGGTGAGACTGGTGGCAGCAGGACCAGGAGTTTACCCCAGATCTTGAAGGCCATGTTTCTCCCCAAGAGCTCTATGGGTGCAGTTGCACAGCAGCTTCAGTGGCCATGTATGGTCAGTCCCACCATGCCCTCTGCCACTGTCCACCACCATTTGTGAGGCCATGGGTTCAGCTCACCAAGGGAGCTGATCTCTGTGATAAGTAATCAGTTGTTTTGTTGTTGTTTTTTTTTCTCCACTTTGGTAGAGTTAGTTTCCAAACACATGAGCTTCCTGATCTTGTTTGTGATACAATCACATGTCCTCAGTACTGTGGTGGGGCTGAGCATGATACCATGTCAAGATGATGGGCTTATACTGCTGTGCAACCACTGCCTGTGTGGGGTTTTCCTAAAAGTAGAAGCTTTTTCCATCTTAGTGATCATGGAGTATGAAAGGGACTACTGGAAAGTCTGAGTGTAATTTAACAGTATTTCTGTTATACAACAGTAAAAGTACTAAGTACAGACTTACATATAATCAAAAGGATGATCTTGTGTCTGAGGTCCCAACCCTAATGCTTCCATAATACTTTAAAATGTAGCATGAAAATACAGAGATTTTAACTAGCTTGTAGTTGTATAAATCTGAATTTTTGCAAGAGAATTTTTAGCCATATTATGAGGACTAGTTTAGCTGTATTACTGCTTTGATGAATTTTATGTTCTATTTTATTCTCTCCATTAAATTCTTTGCAACTGTTTTGAAAGGAGAAAACAGTAAACACCATATTCTGCAACATAAAATGATTCCTTGTGGGCTTCCTAAGCCAAAAATAGATAATACATAGAAACAGAGTGGTCATTCAAATTGGAAAGGTATTATGAAAGCAATAAATTTGGCATTTAGTAAGCCCCACAGAGAAGGTTGTGGTGCTAATATAATTTGTCCCACTTTCCAAATGGAAAATGCAGAAATTATAAAACATGCTTAAGGCCCTATTTGCAAATTATGGACTTTCATTTTGAGGGTTATCCTTTGTGCTGCAGTTCTTAATCTTGGCAAGAAAAAAGCATTGGCTAAGAGACCTCAAAAAACTCTTAGAATTGGCACCCGAGAATGGACATCTTAGTGAGATTTGGCTGCATTTGGGTTTGAGCTTAGCAATCCATTTTTGTCCAAATTAAGCCTGGATTCATTTCAGGGCCGGAAAAAATGCTTTACAACACATTTAGTAATAAAGAAGCAGCCCCCTTTAGTGCACCGAAATGTACAGCTGAAAACAACAGTCTCAGTTTAGTGCATTTACTGATAATGTGAATTCTGTGGTGTCCCATCAGAAGCGCCTCACACTTTCTCAGCAGTGTAGACAAAATGGAATTTTGTTGCCTTACGGATAAGAAAAAAATAAGTAAGACCCAGACAACTATGTTTTTTGTTACTGTAGAGACTTTTGGAAATAAGATATGGTACAGCTGTGAAACTGTCCTCCTCCAGCAATCACCCTAACTCCTCACTGTCAGATCTCTTTTTTAGGACCACCAGCAAGAAAAGCTTCCCGAGGGTCTTGTGCAGACAAATTAGTTGGTAAGACCTTTTCTGCCCCTTTCTGGGGTGATTGTACTCAGTCTGCCACTGCAGACAACTGCCTAGTTTTCTGCAGCCTAAAGCTGATCCTATCTTTTGTTCCCCAAAGTGCTGCCTTCTCAGTAGCTACAAAATGTTGTGAAAGGAAAGGCTCATTTTAATTCCTTAATGGTGGAATTACTGCTGCATAAGCCAGCTGATGGTGTCAGCCCCCAGCATCACTTCTAGAAGGGTGGTAATAGTAGAAAAGAAAGAATGTTCTGGCTCTTCTGTTTTTCGCAGGAATTGCTGAATACATGCAAAATGTTAACGGATCTAATTATTACGTATTTTCCTCGTTTAATGACCAGAATGTGCCAGCATTTTGGCTATTACACACTCCATGTGGTTATAAAACACTTCATAAGAGGATGTCTATTGAGAAAAAGTGTTCCAATGTACAAAAATGTGAATGACAAACCGCCAAAATAGTGTAGGGTAATGCATTTTCAGATTTCCCAGCGATTTTATTCCTACATTGGTTGACATACTAGTATCCTTGCACTACCTTGGCTGGAGTTACAGATTTGTTAACAGAGGTGGTAAATAATTGTTTTTGTTGGTATGTGTTTAAAATGGGTAATAAGACTGTAATTATAGGTATGAATGCCTGTTCTTACTTAAGTGCTAACTCTAGAGATTTAACACAGATGCCTCATTAATTCCTGCTCTTGAGTTTTGCATCAGCAAGCTCATTTAATGTTGTCTCTAAAATATGCACTTTTCTTTCAAACAAAGCTGTTTTTGACTTGTAAGAAAAATGTTCCATCAGCTAAATGAACCAAAAATTTTTTAAGCTTTTCTTTAACCTTTTACCCTTTTCTTTCCAAACAGAGAAAATTAGGTCTTAGCACTTTAG
Organism: Vanellus vanellus; assembly: GCF_965231255.1. NCBI lineage: Eukaryota > Metazoa > Chordata > Aves > Charadriiformes > Charadriidae > Vanellus > Vanellus vanellus. Next base: position 25,211,784 of record NC_138908.1, read on the forward strand.
GTTCTGGGGAACACGTGAATCTTCCAGTAGCCTGGAGTGAAGCAATTATGCTGTCTCAGTGCAAATGTGATATTCAAGAAGGTACAATTTTCTTAAATTATATTTCTGTTAATTACTTTGAGCCTTTCTAACTAAGCTGTGAAAGCTAACTTGATTGCTCTTGACTATGAAATTTGGAATAAAGCCAAGATGAAAATGGCTTCTATTTCCTACTTGAAGAACAAAACTTTAGAAAAATAGACCGACATTATCAATGAAGTGAATGAATACATTCTTTCTCTTTTTAAGTTTCATTTTTCAAATTGCAAAATCATTTCCATTTAAGCACCTTCATCTTACACTTTGTTATGCATAATTTCTTTATAACCTGTCTCAGAAATAACAATGAATATTATTAAAATAGAATTCAAACCGAAAAGCTTTAAATAACTTTTTACTTATATGTTTTCTTAATTAGTCTTATCAACGAAAACATGGAACATTGATGGATCTTTTAAAATAAAAATGTTAACTATTTTTTGTTTTGGTTTGCCAAGCAATAAATGATTACGTAGTGCTTATGTGTATTTGTCTGTCCCCACAAAAAACCTTCTGGTTGCAATGACTTACTGTAAATCAAACTTGATGTTTCACAACAAGAAGCTGCTAAAGTTTTGTGAAAATCAGTAGCTGGCTGGAGAAGAGGAACCAGTGCTCTACAGTGTGCACTGGGGGAGATGCAGTTATAATTCAGAGCCCGATCCATTTTAAGAGGCAGGAATCAGATGCTCAGTCAACAGGTGCATACGAGGTAATCACTCTGCACTTTGACAAACCAAAACTGGCACATGCTGATTATCAGTCAGTCAAGGAGGTAGGGACATGAAAAGAAACAGGGAAATACTGTGAGGAAGAAGAAAAGGCAAGGGCGATAGGATGGTGTTGAGTGTACTAAAAGCATAGAGGAAGTGGCTAGGAGCTACAGATATAAATCCACAAAAAGAGAGGCTTCCTGCTAAGCAGTTCATGGAGAAGCTCTCAAACGCTCTGAATCATGCTTGGTAAAATCAGATAAGAGGAACAGCCGTGTGCTCACCTGTACATTAAAGCATCTTTACTTACATATAGAGCTTTAGATAGAATAAGATTTATGTAAGTGAAGCTTTATTAAGTAATTTTAAATAGGCTTCATATATGCTTTAGTTTTTTGGCAGTTGAAGTGCAGACTAAAAAAAGTGTGATTTAGTCCTGTAGAAAGGAAAAGGGAATGATGGATGAATGTGTGTACAATATCTATGATGTACAGTCCATAAGGCTGATGTGTAGGACAAAACAAAGTCACTCATTTTTTATTTTGTAGGAGAAACAGTGCTCTGTGTTATTTTAGTCTTAGGTGCAGGGTCATTCCTCGGTAAAATGGAACTTCAAAGAGGTCTGCACTTGGGATGATGGTTTGCCATTTTGTACCTCGTTCAAAAAAGTGCTGATGTTGATAGCTACAAATTTTCATGATTAAAATGCAAAAACTGAGCTGTCAGATTAACAAAGTCTGTATTATTGTTAGAATATCTGTTAGAATTTACATTGATCAGGGGCCCAACGTAAATGCCTCTCTGCAAACGCCTGTAGCATGGGTAGCAAATGAGGAGTTGGAGATGTGTGCATGCCTGAAAGGCTGTGATCTAATCAGTATCATGGAGACATGGTGGGATGGCTCCTATGATTGGAGTGTTGAAGTGGATGGTTACAGGCTCTTCAGGAAGGACAGGAAGGGGAGACATGGAGGGGGTTTCACCCTCTATGTCAAGGACCAGCTGGAGTCCATGGAGCTCTGCCTGGGGATAGATGAAGAGCCAACCAAGAGCTTATGGGTCAAGATTAAAGGGAGGGGAGGGGCAGATGATGTAACAGTGGGGGTCTGCTACAGGCCACCTGAATAGGAAGACAGAGTGGATGAGGCTCTCTATAGACAAATAGGAGCAGCCTCACATTTGCAAGCCCTGGTCCTCATGGGGGACTTCAGCCACCCCGATATCTGTTGGAACACAGCAAGGCATAAGCAATCCAGGCGGTTCCTGGAATGCATCTATGATAAGATCCTTCTCCAAGTGACAGAGGAACCAAAGAGGAGAGGGGCCACGCAGGACCTTGTTCATACCAACAAGGAGGGGCTGGTGGGGAATGTCACACTCAAGGGCAGCTTTGGCTGCAGTGACCATGAGATGGTGGAGTTTGAGATCCTTAGGGCAGTGAGCACAGTAAACTTGCTACCCTGGACTTCAGGAGAACAAACTTTGGCCTCTTTAAGGATCTGCTCACTGGAGTACAGGATAAAGCCCTGGAAGGAAGAGGGCCCCATGACAGCTGGCTAATGTTCAAGGACCACCTCCTCCAAGCTCAGAAGGGGTGCAAACTGACAAAGAGGAAGTCAGGCAAAAACACCAGGAGGCCTGTGTGGGTGAAAAAGTTGCTCCTGGAGAAACTCAGACTCATAAAGGAAGCCTACAGAGGGTGGACACAAGGACGGGTAGCCTGGGAAGTGTACAGAGAAATTGTCCCAGCAGCCCAGAATCAGGTTGGGAAAGCTAAAGCCCAGATAGAAGTAAATCTGGCCAGGGACGTTAAGGGCAACAAGAGAGCCTTCTATAAGTATATCAGTGACAACGGGAAGACTAGGGAAAATGTGGGCCCACTCAGGAAGGAAGTGGGATACCTGGTCACCAAGGACATGGAGAAGGCTGAGATACTCAACGACTTCTTTGCCTCAGGCTTCACTGGGAAGGGCTGCCCAAGTTGCAGAAGGCAAAGGCAGGGACTGAGAGAATGAGGCACCACCCACTGTAGGCAAAAAACAGATTCGAGACCAGCTGAAGAACCTGAAAGTGCACAAGTCCATGGGACCAGATGAGATTTATCCGTGGATCCTGAGGGAACTGGCAGATGAAGCTGCCTATCCACTATCCGTCATATTTGAGAAGTCGTGGCAATCTGGTGAAGTTTGCACTGACTGGAAAAGGGAAAACATAACCCCCATTTTTAAAAAGGGAAAAAAGGAAGACCCAGGGAACTATATGCCGGTCAGTCTCATCTCTGTGCCTGGAAAGATCATGGAGCAGATCCCGCTGGAAACTCTGCTAAGGCATATGGATAAAGAGGAGGTGATTGGTAACAGCCAACATGGCTTCACCAAGGGCAAGTTGTGCCTGAAAAATTTGGTGGCCTTGTGTGATGGAGTTACAGCATTGGTGAAAAAGGGAAGAGCAACTGACCTCACCTGCCTGGACTTGTGCAAAACATTTGACACTGTTGTGCATGACATCCTGGTCTCTAAATTGGAGAGACATGTATTTGGCTGATAGAGCACTCGATGGATAAGGAACTGGCTGGCTGGACACACTCAAAGAGTTGCAGTCAATGGCTCCATGTCCAAGTGGGGAAAAGTGCCAAGTGGTGTTCCTCAGGGGTTGGTACTGGGACTGGTGCTGTTTAACATCTTTGTTGGTGACTTGGATGTTGGATGGAGTGCACCCTCAGCAAGTTTGCTGATGACACCAAGCTGTGTGGAGCCATTGACACACTGGAGGGAAGGGATGCCATACACAGGAACCTGGACAGGCTTCACAGGTGGGCCTGTGCCAACCTCATGAAGTTCAACAAGGCCAAGTGCAAAGTCCTGCACGTGGATTGGGGAAATCCCACGCACAAATACAGGCTGAAGGGAGAATGGATTGAGACCAGGCCTGAGGAGAAGGACTTGGGGGTGTTGGTGGATGAGAAGCTCAACAAGAAACGGCAATGTGTGCTCACAGCCCAGAAGGTCAAACATCCTGGGCTGCATCAAAAAAAGCGTGGCCAGCAAGTCGAGGGACATGATTCTGACCCTCTACTCTGCTCTCGTGAGACCCCACCTGGAATATTGGGTCCAGCTCTGGACTCCTCAACATAAGAACGATATGCACCTGTTGGAGTGAGTCCAGAGGAGGGCCACAAAGATGATCCAAGGGCTGGAGCACTTCCCCTGTGAGACAGGCTGAAAGAGTTGGGGTTGTGCCTCCTGGAGAAGAGAAGACTCAAGGGAGACCTTAGAGCAGCCTTCCAGTGTCCAAAGAGGGCCTACAAAACAGCTGGAGAGGGACTTTTCTTGAGGGTGTGTAGTGATGGGATGAGGGGTAATGGTTTCAAACTGGAAGAGGGGAGATTTAGCATAGATATTAGGAAAAAAAAATTCATTCTGAGGGTGGTGAAACACTGGAACAAATTGCCAAGGCAAGTTGTTGATGCTCCATGCCTGGAAGTGTTCAAGGTCAGGTTGGATGGGGCTTTGAGCAACCTGGACTAGTGGAAGGTGTCCTTGCCCATGGCAGGGGGGTTGGAACTAGATGATCTTTAAGGTTCCTTCCCCTCCTAAACCATTCTATGATTCCATGATTCTATGATTTGGAATAAACCCTAAGAATTTTTGAGATTTCTTTTTACTTATCATTCCACTGCAGTACTGGTATAAATCTGAAACAGATTTTTATATAGGTCTCACATCTACTTCTTTGAATCTTGTTGAGGAGGAGAGGAACTGTATATTGGTAATATATGGACCGTGTTACCTGTCATGTCAATGTCAACCTACCCTTTTAAAATCAAATCAGTCCTCAAAACAAACTAAAGAGCTGGTATTACCACCTGCCTCATAAGATGTATTACATATTTAAAAAATAGCAGCAATGCACTATGGTATCATTGAACCATCAGTTCCTGGTTTAGCCACTTGTTCACTGGCTGGGAACTGCATGAATGTGTCAGGCTACATGACTACTAAGGAACATGCAATTGTAAAATATTCTGCTCTCCAAGAATCCTCTGAAGCATAGAATGCTGATTTGGAGATGCAAGAGCTTGCTTTCATCTTGCAGTAAATAAATTAATATTCCTTTCACTGGCTGTGGAGATGGAAAGCTTTAGAATAATTTTGAAATAAAGGATGATAATTTTTTCCATGTTGATATTTTGGAGAGGAAAGGACCATAAGAATTTTACAGACAGCCTCCAAAGAGGTAATACAATGTTCACAAGTATAAACTACTAATGCTAAGGACTGTTCTGTAAGTTTGCAATGTGATTCTAACTCCGAGGGTACAATTCGCCTGACTAATATTAGAAATCCTTATTTAGGCTAAAAGTGTCTCCTAAAAATGGGCTTCTATAGGGTCACAATTCATCTGTCCTGTTTATGCAGTGAGGGAAATCTGGACAACTGTGCTCTCTATAGTGATTCACCTTCATGGTGCTGTATCAAGGTACCTGTACACATATCCAGCCACTTGACATACATGTAGTGGACACCTGGTACTCAGCAACAGCTAATCTGCTTTACAGATCTATTCCTACTGGGCTAACTCCATTTACTAACACAGATACAGCCATGCGTAGAGGACTTAGGTAGGGAAGGGATCATGCGATGCCAAGGGCATAGGAAAGAAGGGGACTTATAAGTGGTAGCTAGGGCTACATGAGAAATAAGATCAGAGCTATCTGCTTACATTCTCTCAGCTCTTTAAGAGCTGAGAGCTCTTCTAAGAGAAAGGCTAGGAAGAGAAATGGAGGGTCAGCAAATCTACCAAAGCCTCCCCCACCAACATACCTAAGAAAAAAAAAAAAAAAAAAGGTGGAAGGAACCTCTCCTTACCATTCCAATGTTATGAAGAAGTAAAGTATCATTCAAGTGTCTTAATGGGAGATCAAAGCCAATCTTGACACATTTCTGCTGTAATGCAGAAATGGTTTTGAACCTGACAGTGAAATCTTGTCTCACAACAGGAAATATCAACATCTGCCTGCATTCCAAAGTTCTCTTCCCTGGCTGTCCTCCTCCTTCAGCCCCTGACTTCACTTTTGACCAACTGATGACACACTAGATCACAGTCCAGGTTATGTTTTGATGCAGGCAGCACTGCACCATTCATAGCATCTGCCACTGAGTTGTCCTGTGCTAGAAAATGTGTCTCCCCCACATTCAGGTGGAGGCAGTTAGGAAACTGATTAATTCCTCATTCACTTCGAAATATTTGGCTTTCTCCCCATCTTTCCTAGAGTGGTGTGGGGAGAGGTCAAACATTCTCACATCTGTCTTGAATTCTTCTAGTTCTCAGCATCTCGGTCATCAAAAGCAGCTACATGATGTGTGGGAATTTAGCATACCTGTACCCAGTTTCCATGGCTCTGTTCTCAGTCTAGGGACTCTCCTGATCTGCCTTTCCTGAATAGCCAAATGGTTCATATATTCCCAACCAAATAATTCTCCCTCTCGCTCTGCTTGTCATCTGTGGAGCCCTGGGCACTAGAAAGCAGCACAGCTGCAGAGCTACCTTGCTGCTTTGTATTTCCCAGGCCAAGTAATTAGATCAACATGGGAAAGTCTTCCATGGAAATGATTCAGCTTAAAGATTTGCTTATAATCTCTAGATGTTTGTCCCTGCCTAGACTGTCTATCAGTGCTCACCATATTGTGTTTCCAGTACAATGGTCACACTAACAAAAAAGTCAGAGGTGTGTCCAAGCTCTATTCTCCATAAATTCTTTTCCCAGGGGCTTGCTCTTTCTAGCAATCATTTAAAGAGAAGGGCTGGTCTACCATGTCTTCTTGTTTGAGGCAACGTGGCCCCCTCTGCCGGGAGTCAGGGGCAAGCAAGGCTCTTCAGAGCTGCATTGCACAAACTCAGCCCTGTTGGTGAAATTCCTGTTATTAACACACCCACGACAGTGGCCCAAACATAAACTCTGAAGGAATTGTTGCTGCCACTGCAGCTCCTTCACACTACTACTACCTCTGCCTGTCAGGCGGCGGTAGCAAGAGATGCTTGTGAAGCAAAGGAAGGTAAGATTCTTTTTTTCCAAAGGAAAAGCCTTTACCCACACTATCCCTGAACAAGGGCCTGCCAAGACTGCACCAAAGTGCCTGGGGTGGTGCCAGGCCTACCATATGCTCCGTCTCTGGGAGAGGAACCATCCAAAAAAGAGCACAGCAAATGACCAATGAAATAAACAAGGCAGTCATAAATTCTAGGCTGTTTTTTCCTCTTCTTCTGTTATAACTCTCATTTACATCCCACATCACTTTTTCAGTCCATATCAAATCCTTCTGTATTTCCATTAGACTTACCTGTCTGTGCTTTCCTTTGCTGAGAGGATTCTCATCTGCCGAGTCAGAGCTCCCTGGATTAGGACAGCATTATGTGAGAACAATATCTTGCACCTGATGAACCACTGTAGCTCCTGTCCTGCCTTTGGTGTCTGTGATGCTGGAAAACTACTGTCTTGGTGTAACTGTGGATTAATCTGCCCCACTTCAGGATCGCCATCAAGCTCCAAGGCAGTTGCTGTTGAGCTGGTTATCCCTAGTGCAGTTTCCCCTCCTCCTTCTGTGCAGTGGCTGCCCTCCCTCAGCTTTTCGACCTGCAGACACAGCCAATGGTACCTAAAAGTCAAGTACAAGGGCACCCTGATGTGTTATATCTATGTCCTCTTTCTGTTCTTGCAAATGCTATATAACAACAGTGTGTTGCTTGGCAAACATGGAGACATGTTTTGGGATGCTGTACCCAGGCTGTCTTTACTACCTCTATATTAGTCTGTTTCTGCTCACTAGACAGGGCTTTTTTAATTTTCCTGGAATCTGATATGCCTCATGCTAACCTAGCTGGGTCCACCACTAAATGGAAGCTTCCTCTTTCCACAAGTACTGCCTCCCACCAAACTATGCAGTCATTCCTGCTTCTCTCTTTTTCACCTGATCTGAAATTTCCGTGAAAGTCCAGTAGATTTCTCTCTTCTTTATTGTTGCTGCTTATACTGTTGCTGCTTATACTGTTGCTGATCCAGGCACCAAGCCAGGTGCACGAACAAGCATGATGTACAGATTGCTATCACCTTGAGAGGTGCCGTATTCAAGAGATGACCAGCTGGTGGTTCCTGGCATTACAAAAATGAATGGTTATGTAAAGAGCAAAAAGCTTATTGCAGCTGTTAGTAAGGGAGAGTTGAATTATGTCCAGTTTGGGCCATGGTTTAAATGCATAGAATTACCTGGGTGTGCATGGAGAATCTATGCAAAGGAAACAGTCCCGACCCATACCTGGTCCTGTATCTGAATGAAGCTGCCTGCATGAGTGAAGACAGGAAATGTGTTTCTTGATGGTAGAGGGGGAGTCCAGGTGAGCAGCTTCCAAACAGCAAAACATTTGAATCAGTGTTGGTAATCTACTTTTAGAGAGATAAATTGCACCCTGACTTCCCGTTTCACTTGAGATCCCTAGGTGCTACTGTGCTATAAATAATAACAGCACTTCTTTTGACAAGTGAAGGAGGCTGAGAAATTGACTGGGAGAAAGACTGATTCTTTCATCATATAACATATGGATGATGAAGATGGGGGAGAGGATGTGCTGAACTTGGAAGATTTGTGTGAGGCTGTGGTTCCACTCTTCCATGCAGGATTTGGGACATTTCTTTTCCTACACAGAAGTTGGCAGATAAAACACATAAAGTAGAGATTAAAGAACAATGACAGGCAAATTTGGAGAATTTGCATAGTAACTGCCTGGCTAAATTTTGTCTGTGAGATCTATAAATCTGTCACTTCATGAACAGAAGATTCACACAAATCATTAGCCAAAAACTGAGAAAAGTCATCACTTGTTTTCACAGAAAAAATAATTGAAAGAACAATTTAACTATCTTTTAAACCACGAAAGCAATACTACCTTTTCAGCCACAATTGTGCATGTCTGCTTTGACTGATGTAGTAGAAAAATCAGTACATCTAGCAGAAACTGATACTACACAAACTTTTACAAGATGAAATTATCTTCAGAACACGTTTTGTTATACCTTCTCAACAAACGTTTCGATGTTAATTCAGACGATTTTGCATAAAACTCCGTAACACCTTAACACAAAAAATCAGTAGTTGTTCAATACAGTTTATCAGGGAGAGAACCTCACTTCTGAAACAGGCTGTTGTTTTACCCGTTCATAATTTAGCTACTATAAAATATACTATGTAGTATCTCTACTATACACTCACAAGGCATTCAAGATTGAGCTTAATGAATTAATTTTTCATTTTGTTTCTACTGTAGAAGCCTCAGTGATCCTTTTAATTTCTTTGGACCTTCCTCTGATGAACCCAGAACATGCCTCTGCTTTATTTTTCATTGCAGAGCTCATTTTCTTTAAAACCTGCTGTTATGTAGCACAGAAATCACACTTATATTCAAGAAAACTCAAGTTAGCAAAGGTTATGCAATTTTTAAAGTTGTCATTAATTTTTCAGTATATGTTGTACCCATCAATATTGAAGAATATGTATCGATTTTATGAAAACTATGTAGATAGTTTGGATTTACACCTTTAGAAAGTGAGTAGAATCCAGTCAATTTGCTAAAGTACTTTCATTTCAGTAATTGAATTTTTTATTCCTATTTGCTCACATTATGTGTTTGTTATCTATAGTGCTAAATACTCATATACCTAGAATCCTAAATGAATACTGGAAAAAAAATTCCTCTTTGGCAGAATATTTGGCGGAACAATACAAAATGCGTGCTACTGTTTATATGGATTTTATCTTGTGTTTAATGGTGGGGTTTCTTGATAAATTATTTGAACTCTTTACTCTCATGCTTGCACTATCCATAATCTGGATATAGATTGTCAGGATACATTTTTTAAAATTCATCAGCAAGAAAATTGTGCATTCAGAAGAAAGAATGGTGCTCTGGATAGATGCACATCCAAGCACACATGGGTTTAATTCAAATTAGAGCTTCCTCCTTCAAAATTCTGAGTAAATATTCCAAGCTAATTTAAGACTTTCGTTATGGTTTTTATCTTCCTATGAGTCCCAGAATCATTCTTCTTTCTATTTTCCCCATTAAATCTTTCCCCAGGGTTCTTTTGGCAGATAACTACAATACAGAGAAACAACATAGTAAGGCTTCTGTTGATGGCTTCTATGAATGTTTAAAAACACTCTAAAACATTTCTTTTTTTTTTTTTTTTTTTTAATAGGGCAAAACATTGATAAAGTGTTGCTGAACTTTCTTATTTGCTGCACCTTTTCACCTTCCTAAAAAGCATTTTGGCTGAAAGCACGCTTATAATTAAAATGAAATTAAGTTGTGAGATATTCCAGAAGGTTTAAGCAAGAGAAGTTCTGCTATTTCCTATTTGTCCTGAGGAATAAAAAGAGATACTGTCCTCACTCCTCTCTGGAAGAACAATTTCCAGACCTGTCAAGTCTGAAGTTCACACAATTCTGAGTAATCTATTTTGAGTAGTAAAATATGGACAATAAAGTACCTCTCTCTTTATACCTATAGATACAGAAAGAAGTATTTGTAACATGTCTTCATGCATACTGAATTAATTTTACTCACACCTTTAAAAGGATGTTTACCTTTCAGCATTGTTTATGCACGGAAATTTTAATCTAAATGAAGATTTTACGTGGAAAATGGACAGCTGCAGATAAAATATTTTTCAGTCAAAATAGTAGTCAATGATTTATGCTAGCTGGATTTAAATTAATGGGTTAATGCTTTGAAATTTCCAGAATGCATTGATGCTGAATTAATAGAAAACTTACTGTTGCAGGAGAAAAAGATATAAAAGCTTCAGTGGATCATGAGGCTAGTAAACATCCATAGAATCATAGAATGGTTTAGGAGGGGAAGGAACCTTAAAGATCATCTAGTTCCAACCCCCCTGCCATGGGCAAGGACACCTTCCACTAGTCCAGGTTGCTCAAAGCCCCATCCAACCTGACCTTGAACACTTCCAGGCATGGAGCATCAACAACTTGCCTTGGCAATTTGTTCCAGTGTTTCACCACCCTCAGAATGAATTTTTTTTTCCTAATATCTATGCTAAATCTCCCCTCTTCCAGTTTGAAACCATTACCCCTCATCCCATCACTACACACCCTCAAGAAAAGTCCCTCTCCAGCTGTTTTGTAGGCCCTCTTTGGACACTGGAAGGCTGCTCTAAGGTCTCCCTTGAGTCTTCTCTTCTCCAGGAGGCACAACCCCAACTCTTTCAGCCTGTCTCACAGGGGAAGTGCTCCAGCCCTTGGATCATCTTTGTGGCCCTCCTCTGGACTCACTCCAACAGGTGCATATCGTTCTTATGTTGAGGAGTCCAGAGCTGGACCCAATATTCCAGGTGGGGTCTCACGAGAGCAGAGTAGAGGGTCAGAATCATGTCCCTCGACTTGCTGGCCACTCTTTTTTTGATGCAGCCCAGGATGTTTGACCTTCTGGGCTGTGAGCACACATTGCCGTTTCTTGTTGAGCTTCTCATCCACCAACACCCCCAAGTCCTTCTCCTCAGGCCTGGTCTCAATCCATTCTCCCTTCAGCCTGTATTTGTGCGTGGGATTTCCCCAACCCACATGCAGGACTTTGCACTTGGCCTTGTTGAACTTCATGAGGATGGCACAGGCCCACCTGTGAAGCCTGTCCAGGTCCCTCTGTATGGCATCCCTTCCCTCCAGCATTACATTATGGAAAGACAGGTTATTTCCAGGAAGGGTGAAGAATCACTTAGTGTTTGGAGTTTTTTGTGGTGTATTTTTTCCTCATTTTGTGAGGTCTGAAGTTTCTTCCCTCTAGAGTTTATTTCAGACTTGCAAGATCAACACATATTTTAGTACATTTTTCTGCTTTCCCTGCTTTTAAAAATTCTGTTAGAGTAGCCCATCAGGGCCAACAGCTGGTATTTGATAAATTTTTCTTCCTCCTATGAAAATTACATTTACAAGGGAAAGCATCTACCAGGCATTCTGCAGGAAGTTTTACTTTTTAAAAGCTTCCCTTTTTATTAGTATGAATAATTCTGCAGGCCAAACCAGTTTGGAGCTCTTCAGATATTTCTTTTTTTTTTAATATTATAAATGAGGTAGCCTCTTTGAAGGGGAATGTACTCCCATTCTTCTATTTAATATATGAAAGCAGGAAATTAATTTATTTTCTGAATTTTTGTGTCGGATTAACAGCAAGAAAAGGGACAGGAGAGCCTAGTTCTGATCATACTGAAGCTGGTGAGACTTTCTGTCACTGACACGAAGCTGAGCAAAACTGAAAGCTGCAGAATATCTCCATTACAGGCTTGAATCTACTGTCATGTTAATTGCTGTGAATCCGGAAAAATGAATTGTGCGGTTATAAAAAAAAAGGATGTGAAAGGCAAATCAAGCCTTGTGGGTTGATCCCATAGCCTGCATGAAGCCTGCTGCAAGATTGAGCTGTTTCTGCAATTAGCTTTTTATCAAAATTTACTCCCATCAAGTAACTTCAATATTTTCATACTTCAGGATCATCGGACTAGCAAAAAATAACAGCCCTTATGTACACAGACTGTTACTATAATAAAAAAATGATCATTGCACTATCAATAACGGGGGTGGCGGGGGGGAGGGCAGGGAAAAAACAGATTGAAAGTATCCAAAGCTCAAGAGCAGCCAGTCTTGGGACCAAACTCTCTGTGTTACCCCTGGCTGTTCATTTTGCCTTGTAATAGTTCTCCAAGCTGCTGGATAGTGATTGCTGCATTAGATGGAGTGACTGGAGGAGTGCTGTGGGTGGCTCAGGGCAGCAACAGCAGCTGGTTTCTGCTCTGTGCTTGAATTTACGGCTGCAAGTAGCTTCAAGTGGAAAAAACATAGCCTGTAGGGAAAGAGAGCCAGGTGGGGAGACAAAAGCTCATACTGAAGCTTGATGGAGAGATCCAAGCAATGCAAAGAGGTAAAACAGGGGTGTGATTGTTACTGCAGAAAAGGGAGGAAGTGAGAAGAGATATACACGAGTAATTACTTTATATTTTTGAAGGACTCATATTTGTTGCCATTCTAGGATAATAACGCAGCAAATTAAAAAAATATCGAAGAGAAATAACAAAGTTTGCTTAAAATACTTGGTAAATATTTTATGCTGTTTTGTAATGCATGAGATCATTTGCTCCCATTCCCATCTAACTGGAAGTTGATGAATAGGAAGTCAGATACTGTAACTTTTATTACAAGAACAAATTCTCTCCCTTTGTCTGCGTTCACAAGTTCAAATCTGAGTCTGAAGAAAAAAGAAACTCCCAAGATGTTTATAATAAAAGATATCCATTACTTTTCTAGTTAGAGCCAGAATTGTCTCTGTCACATACATCTGTTACAGTGATTACAGCTGCTCTTTCTGCACCTTGCTCAGGGGTCTTAACGTGAAGCCCATGTTTTGGTTCTGTATACCCCTTCACTGTCCTCTGTATTGTATCTTCAGCTACATTCAACCACAACACATTTACATCCTGCTGTTCCAAAAAAGCAATAAGGTTATTTTCTCCAATCACTTGAGGGTGTCCAATTATTCTGACATTTAAAATTCTGCTTGATTTTCAGAGATTTTCAAACTCATGTTCAAGATTTCAGTTTCCTTAACTATGGCTATGTAGAGACAATTAATTCTCTTGTTCTTTTCACAGGTTTTATGGCTTTTCACACATCAGTTAGTTTGATCTGTCTGTTAATAAAGCCACTGTCCAGTTCCATCAGCCATCAAATGCAGGAGCTGATTTTTCTGCTTCAGAATGGGCATGATTAAAATACACTACCACTTAACACACTTTTTGATAAACCGTTTGGGCCTCAAGCACCTACTTCATAGTCTAATCTATGTTCACCAATGTGGAGGACATCCACATTTCTCTCACTAGCATTTTATCCAATTGTAGTGCTTTTTTCTCTCTCTTTCCTTTTTTTATTTTTTCTCTCCATATAAGTATGACTTAATTAGTTGTGGTACCTTAAGATGTACTGATTTCTTAACAAAAAACTTCAGGGATTTTTATTTTTCTCTTTGGCCTTGGGAAAATGCCCCCCAAAAGTTCCAAAGTATCCCTGTTAATATGCTACCCATTATTAACAAGAACTAAGGACTCACAACGGAATAAAGATTTGTTCATAATTGCACAATATATGTAAACTTTAACTAGATTCGGGGCTTTCTTTAACTTAAAGGTGCTCTTTACATACATTGGACAGTTTGATGTATAAGCAAAAAGCTTGAGAGCTTGAGTTTTTACCATTTTTGGGTTTGAATGGCTCTTTGATAAGTTGGATTTTTAAGACTTCTTGTTTTCCACCTTTCTGGTCATCCAAAATCTTCTGAAGAATATGTATCCAAGATTTACACAGAATTGAAAGGCAAAACACTGCACATTGTCAGTACAATTGACACATCTTCCTGAAAATACTTTTGGCTTAAACAGGAATCACAATTAACACAGCAAAGCAGTCAACAGTTAACACATATTAAACTAAGTGCAATAGAAAGGAAAACACAGAAACATAGATAAAAAAGGGAAAAAATCAAAACTACTTCACATCTCTGAATTATTGTCTTGAAAGATACTTTATTGTAAGTAGGAAAGGTGAATATTTTTAAAAGTTTAATCAAATTTAGGTGCTGCTTCCAAAGTGGTTAGTGTTAATTACTTGTTAAGCCATTTCTGAAAGTGTTCTTACACTTCACGATGTATTTCAGGTAATGAGAGGACATTGTTATAAATAGCAAAAAAAAAATAATGACATTGCAGTATCCTTAAGCTTCTCCTAGCTTTAGAAATGACATATAGACTAAACCTCCAGGGCGTTAGATACCTCGTTCAGGGGATTGAACAACTTGGACTACATTAGAAACAGGAATGACGTTGTTTCTGGTTTCAGCTCCAATGTATTTATTAAGCTAATATTTCTGGTACAGACACATAATGGCAGGTGTTCGCATGATATTTCATAGTATACATCCTTTGTGTACGCTGCATGCAGTGCATCAGTAGGCTGCTGCTGTGGTAAGACTGCAGAGGCATTGCAGTCTTGCTGCTATCATTGGTTGTCATGGCCACAAGTAATATACAATATGAGGCACAAAGATTCAGACAATTTTTAAAAATTATACCACTTTTTCCTGATGTGTGTTTTGTTGTTTTGTTGTTGTTTTTTTTTTTTTTTTTCCCCAAGCTTTATGCATGATTATAGAAAGCACCTAAACACAACAGCAATACTTTTGCAACTTCCTGTGTTGCTTAAGGAATGCCAGTACTTACATTTATATATAACATGCAGTAACTAATTTTGCAAATAGTTACATTTCTTTTATTCATTTGCTATTGGCATGCATGTATTAGACTCCAAAAGATCTCCTATGCATGCAAGCAGATTCAAGAGACTTGTTAATTATTTTTTCAGTGCCAAATGTCATTAATGACGGGAATGAAGCTATGTTTTCAGTACCAGCATCTGTATATTACGGCTGAATGTGGAATTTTAAAGTTGTATCAAAAATTAAAAAAAAATTAAGAATAGCTTTATTTTATGAAAATTGAATTGGCTAGCAATTAAGAGTTATCCAAAATACGTGCACTCGTTAAATGTCTGCCATGAAGAGAGATTTTTACATTATGATTCATTGTCATTAGAGTTTCACAGGCAACATTTAGTCTTTGGTTAATAGAAATCTACTCGTCAAGGCAGATGTGCTGTATGTAGATTGCAGGTTGCATAAACTGTGTTATCCGTGGATCACATGTGTAATATTTTATTATACCACAAGAGGTCACACAACATTTATAAATCTATGCAGTGGTAAAATTAATAACCGTTCTATCTGCAAAACATTAAAGTTAAATCTCATGCACTAAGTAAAAGACAAATTGTAAAACAAAAATAAGATAATTTTTTTCCAGTTAAAGCACTCTGAGTCTGTGTGATCTGCTGTGAGCCATATCCAAATATCCTCTCAGCTGTACATTTCACGCTGAAGGCAGGGGTAGCCATATGCTGTGCTGTGGTACCTTCTGAATCATTATCAGTATATGATGTAACCTTGGACAAAGGACAAGATCAGAGTCTCCTTGGCATGGTGGGTAACATAATCAGATGATATACGATGCATCGGATGGGATTACGGTGATCAAATAAGCATGCTTGGCAGCTCAGTGAAAAGTATTAAAGCTGAATTTAGCTGGACAAATTGCTGCTAGTTCAGCAAAATGATAGACACACAAAAAGATTTTAATTTTGCAGAGATTGCACCGGATCTTTTCATAAAGATACCATTCAGAATTTTTGATAAAAGTTTCAGTGTGATACAGTAATGCAAGTCCTGGTGTCTTGTGTGGCAGTAATACCCCTCTGCGGTTCCTGTTTGCCTTCACTAACTCTGAAGTAGGTAGAGGCCAGTGAGCCAAAGTATGGGAGAAATGCGGTGGGTGGAGGAAGCTGGGCAATTAATGCAGTGTCATCCCGTGGTATGGCAGGACTGGAACCGCCTTGCTGCTGTGGGAAATACCTGTGAAGAACATAGTTTTAAGAGGAAGTACAAAAGAGCTGATTCTTTAGTGTCTGCCCTAATGGTACGCGTGACCTCGTACAGGTAGGGATGTGCGCATACTGCTTCATACCCGGGTTTCTCAGCTTCTTCCATTGCTAACCCCTCCTTCTGGAGGGATGATGCGTCACATTATGTGAAGGTTATTTCTAAGTAATTTTTCTATTTTCCAAGCTTTATCTGTAGTAGGGGAATGATAATACCATAATTATTTGACACACAATAGCTTATCATTTATATCATTAAAAACTGCCTAATTATGTGCCTAGCTCACAAGCTATTATAAATTCAACAGTGTTCCTTGGCCAAACAAGTCCTCATTCACTCCGGTAAACATATAAAGAGGAAGGAATACCACCAGGCAGAAACTGACTGGTATCATTTTGGCTTTCTTCTCAGAGTTTAAATATAAATGCTGTTTATTGTATTAATAATTTTTATTACTTGTATTTTTTCTCCTAGAAACTTACAAAGCTTCTCAACAAAGGGCAAGTATATTTATTTCTATTTTATAGACAGAAAAACAGAACTAAAAGCTTAAACTGTCATGAGGAATAAACAGCCCCAAAAGACAAAACCTATTTCAAACATATTTCCTGAAATAGCTTACCAAGCTTCTTTTGTAAGTGCAGTCTTATGTACCTTAAGGAAGGTCACACAGAGCTAACCTCAAATGTCCTCTCTTTTATATAGTTGGTTATATTAGCTTTCACTTAAGTTTGTGTCTTTCGTAGAGCTGCATAAGCTGTACACATTGGTCTGCTTTACTCTTCAAGTGAGCATAAGAGAGGCACAATAATTAAATGTGGTTTTCTGTTTCATTTTCTAAAGTACATTCTCAGGACTGTGGACTCTTAGGCATTTTTTACAGCAGAAGGATGATCTTTTCTGTAAGTACCTGATATTCAGGAAACGTTAATTTAGTTGGATGAACTCTCTTTGTGACCTTGAACAAGTTATTTAATACCTTTACACCTCCATTTCCCACAGAGAAAAAGCATGTTATACTCCTATGGTGGTTGGAGGAAGGAGGATAATTGGTAAATATATGAAAGAACAAACAGTCACAATGACAAAATTATTACTCCTTGCAAAAGCCAATTTATTCCAAAATGTAAAAAAAAAAAAAAAAAAAAAGGGGGGGAGGGGGGAGAAGAGAGAATTAAATTTCTGAGGAGGAGGATTGTTTTTTAGAGAAAAGCAAGGGGTTGAAACAGATGGGAAGAGGAAGAATATGGCACATCCTACAAGCCTTATGTCAGGGCAAGGCTATAAATGGAGATCATGAATATTCCTCACTGCAGAGAGCTTGCAAGACCAAACAGAACAATTTAAACTTAATCCCCCACTCGATCTTAAATCTTCTATACAATGAGGAAAGGGCATCTGCAAAATGATCGCTATTAATTAAGTTTTCAGGAAAATGTTGTGCTTTGTTTTAAATAGTCATCAAGCAAAGGAGATACTTTCAAGGGAGTAACTGAAGTGTCAATTGCACAATGAGGAAGAGTTAACTTTTTGCATGGCAAACACAGTGAAGTCTGTGGTTCCAGAACAGATGGGAATAAAGAGGACTTAAGCATCTTCTTGCCTCTGTACTCTACACTGATTCAGGGACTTAAGTAAACCAGAAGTATTGTGCCCTGTGGGTGATGAGTTACGCTGAGCCAGCAGCACCGTATGTGGCTGGTCCAGCAGTGTCCCCTCTGCAGTGCTCCAGCTGCTGTGGGAGCCCCCCGGGTGTGCTGCAAAGAGCCCCACCTGACTCCACAGGCACCAGAGGGCTTTATGGTGGGTCTTCGCTACACCAGCAACAACCTGGAAGCAGACACTTTTTATCTCCTTTGTGACCAGACCTGACATATGAAAAGGTTGCAAGTAAAAGTGATAAAATCATACCTAATTAGACCAATTCATTCTGAACAATTTTCCCCAGTGAGTATAGAGACAAAAGAACAGTAAATGCTCTCGTAACAGTGACTTCTATTCATTAATGTGCACGTCTTGAATTCACGGATCATTAGAGAAAGAAATCAAGGGAGAAATGAGTGGTCTGAGACCAGCACCTTCCTGATATCCTCTGAATCCTTTTTTCAGTCACTGAAAGTGGAGGGAATGTCTGGCACACTGCAGTAATAGTACATTCCCAACCTTTATTGAGACATGTAACCATTTTTAAAAATAAAATAACATCAGTACCTGGCACTTGATGGAATCTCCTCTGAAATCCAGATATGTCTAAGGATTTTAAATGCAACCAGTTCTCCAGACGCTGCTGCTAATAAATTATAGACGATACACACCTACACTTTTCGACAGCAGATTACAGCAGCTTCTTCTGTGCCTATTTTATTTCCTTATTTCAAGGTCTACTGTTCTTTGTCATAGTTATGAATCCCTAAGTGAAAGTAACAAAGCTGAGTAGAATTTAGAATATTAGACAAGTTCAGGACAGACAGATAAAGCATATCATAGAGGGTAATCAATTAATGAAGCTTAATTTTATAATGGGCAGAAGCACGCTACATAATAAATTATCCTTTGTGGTTTACCAGATTGAGGAGCAGGGTGTTTTGGGATGCAAGAATGAGTGATCATTGAATCACCTTGGGTAATTCAAAAAACAATTTCAATCCAAATTCAGTTGTCTGAATTTGCTGAGTCCCCCAGTTCATGCATACAACCATTCAGGAGACTTAATAAAACCTTGTCAGCTGCATGAACTTAAGTGCCTGCAAAATGAGGAGCAGTAGAGCTCATGGGGCTGTCTTGCTGTTTGCGTGAACCTAACTTTCCTAAGCTCTGCTGTGGAGTTATTTAGAGTGGGAAGTTCAAGATGGTTGACTTTTCCTACAAACAGAGTCATCTGGCAGCACAGAAGCTCTTTAAGGACAAGAGTCTAGAAGTACTGGTGGTAAGTTGCCTTATTTGCCTGTGCAGAGTGTCTGCAAATGTATAGCCGTTCTGAGCTATTTTAGTTCAAAGCCATTTTCACAGTAAGAAGGAATTGGACATTCTGAAGTTGTAATAATTGATGAATACTTTTCTGTGGAAGAACATTCAGTCGCATAGTTGAAGGCTAGAATTAATTTTCAACTCCTTGAGAAAAGGAGGAGACCAAAAGCCAGCAGAAAATATCCATGTCTGCCATCAAAGGGCTCCAGCACACCCCAAGGACTGAATGATAAATCTGCTGAGAAGCAAGACACTAGGCTAGCAGGACTTTTTGAGCCCAGTGTGGGAGATCGTCTACAGATACCAATAACCTTACAGAGAGGTTAGCTACACAACACCACAGACATGCACTTAATTAATTTTTAAACACAGTTTTTCCCTGGTTCGTAAAGTTAAATCCTTTCAAAGGTGCTTAGAGCTTTGCATTTGGACCTGTAAATCCTCAGGCACTGATGAGTTTTGTTTGACACCATTTATTTAGTTTATTTATCCTCCTCCACTTAAGTGCAGTCCCTGTAAAGTCAGCACACCTCTTGAGCTGCTGCAGATCCTTTGGAGAACAAGTGGTAAAAAAATTCTGACACAAGAAATAATACTGGCACTTGAATTACATAGCTGTAAATAAAAGTGCTTTGGGCTGTATTCTACTGTCTCATAAACGCTATCTCACAGGTACACGTTTACCATAGATGAGAGCTCTACATGAGCACAGGGATATGAGAATGGAGATCAGATTCAAGATGCTGAGGCTCAAGTCATCTTGACAGGCGGCCAATCCATACTACTGATGCCTAACTAAACTATGTCACTGCGTGAAACAGCAGTAGCACTTGTACTGCACTTAATAGTTAAGAATTGGTAACAGCTCTTAACCAACCCTGTCTTAAAACTTTATTTTCATAAAGTTCATATCTAGGTAAAGCAATATCCCGTACTGGGTAGACTAGTAACACATACTCTATAAAAAAACTTGTCTGTAGGAAGACAAAACTTCATGCTAGACAAAGCAGGAAGAGAACAATCCTGAAGAAACAGAGTGTGTAGGCTTTTTTGAGACACAGTGTGAAAGACATCACATTTGTTTGCAATATTTTGTTGGAAAACAAAACACTATGTACATTTAGAATGCTACAGTGGTTAAAATTGAAATATAAAGACTAAATAAGGAAAAAGGATCTTACCAATTAGTTTAATTTATTTTTTATTTTTAGTTTCCTTTGAATGATCAGTATCTTCAGAGCATCAACAAGAAGGGTCTGAGACTGAACATTTTCTCTGGCACAGCCTTGTTGTTTGGGTTTCTGTATGCAAAACACGTCCTCAACCACATGAAGCATCTTCTGCTCTATAAGGAAGAACCCCACCACATGAACTGCTAAGGATCATCCACCAACTTGACATAATTCTTACAGTAATAACTTTTGTGTTTAAATATTAATCACAATTATGTACCCTATGAAAAGGATTTATAATCTCAGCAACAAAAACAGATACACTAAGTACTTTGTGCGCCTTCAATATATCAATAAATTGCTGTTATCTTTTTTTGCTTGAACCAAATACAAATCTGATCCCAGTTTGTTTTTATTAAATTAAATTTGTTATTGATAGGAACTTTATTCCTGCACTTTAGGTTGCCTTTATTTTCTGAGTACTGAAACAGCAGAAATTAAATGTACTGTTCTTCAGGGAAATTCATTAATCTTCAATTTTCTTGTATTCTGTACTTGTGAACTAAACCAAAACCTAATCTAGAATGATTAAAATTAATTTTTCATTGGAATGTTTTCCTGTATGCTTTCTATTGGTTTAATCATCAAACTTATAACGTCAAGTTTTAAATCTGTGTTGTTCAGCAGAGTCACTGTATGAAAAAAAATATTTAAAACAATTAAAATATTCTGTACACATTCCTTTATAAGATGATCTGTTTACAGAAAGATAGAAGGTAGGTGATACTGACTTCACAACTGCTTTCAGCCATCCCAATGACCACTGATGTTGATTTCCAACATTTTGATTTAATTGTGAAAGCTCTAGCAAAACATGTCACTGGAAATAAGAAATCTCACTCAAAAGTTGATTTTACTTCATTTTGTTTCCTTTATTTTGTTTGACAGAAATAACTCAGTCTGCAAGCAAAGGATCTATCCAAAGGATATATCTTCTTAGACTGGGGCAAGGATTTTGGAAGATATGCTTGTCTTTCTCTTTTCCGTTCCCTTTTCCTCCTTAAATATTGTAACTTGGATCCACATTCTTCTTCTATTTTTGTTCTTATGGAAACAAAGCCAAATATGAAGTCTGGGGTTTCAGTGGTAGTGGATTTTCTATGCCATTGCTGGAAGAAGAAGACAGGAAGAAAGGGGACATGGTTTTTTTTGACAGGCAAAGAGTCCGTCTCAGTTTCTCATTCCCAAGGACGGGTGAAGAAGGGTCAATGGTGATTCCAAGAGCCCTACATGAGGAAGGAGTATGGTGTTGCGAAGCTGTGCATCATGCCCCATGTGTGGCATGTGCCTTTTAAAGCATCAGCTGTGTCAATGCTCTGTTGATCTGAGATGTGATGGCATAAAATGCTGCTGTCTTGAAGCCAAACAGAAAAGTGAGAACATGGCTCTCTGATGTGAAGTTCTTAGCACAAGGGCAGCTGCAGGTTGGTGGGATTGCTTGGCTATAGGGCTAGCTGTTTCACAGCCAGGAATTCAGAGGCAGAGCATGACCTTCTGCCTGCGTGAAGGTATGCCCAAACCTTCTCCATCCATGTATATATAGCACTTCTGCATCTCATACCACCAAGTTTTTTACTCCAGAGCAATATTTGTATTCTTTTTTTCTGTAACACACATGAGTGGTATGCACTGCAACGTATGTAAAGTAATGCTTTGTTTTCACTTTGGGATTGAGTTACTATATGATTTAATAACTATTTTAAATCTTCCCAAGGCCCAGTGACCTCCAACCTTCAGTGCAACAGTATTGCTTAGATCACCTAACCTGAGCGTACAGTTCCATTCTCAATGTGTTACTTCCTTTGGTGGCGCTGACAACCTTGGCAAAATGCAGGAAATAAAAGGCCAGACCAAGGTTCAGACTTAGCTTCTTTCTTGTATTCCATCAGGCCCAGGCCAACAACTGTCTTCTTTGAGCAATTTCAGAAGAAACTCTGTCCTGCTTTGACCTACATCAGGGACGACCCAGCCTACACATCAGCAGACAAAACTGCTATAAACACCTTTGTGTGCTTTGGCTGTACAAACCCTCTGCTGTTAAGAACATCTGCTACCTCTGTAGAATTTTTTGCATCTTTTTATTGCTAGGTTTGGCAAGCATAATGTATATAATGGATTAGGGCACTAAGTTACATGCCAGAAAAGTGTGTAAGAATTGTCTAAAAATAGTGATACCCAAAGAAGTGTAGTGTCTGCCCTATTATTAGTTTTTAGCACTTCAGTACTAGACGACATTTGTATCTTGAGCTATAATTGATGACTCCTGTAAAGCTAATAATTAAAATAAGTCATATTCCCTGCTTCTAAAATGGAATCTGTTAGATATTTAATCAGGTCTTGTACATGACCTCTGAAGGGTAAATTTATCTTCCCAAATCTTCCCTGCCACTTATTTATATTATTTATTATTTAGTATTTGTATATGTTAGTGACAGTTGGATATTAAGCATTGGCCCAACTTTGAAAGAAAGATGCTCTGAGGAGTATATTTGGACTTTGTGGAGCTCAGTGTCCAAAAAGAGACAAATTGCTAGGGCAAAATGAATAACCAGCGGGAATTTAAAACATACATATATATGCGTGTGTGTATATATGAGTCAGCTAGTTCAATGAAGGCTGCAGAACAATGTAATGGATTTTGTTTAAATAAGTGAAAAATGGTTTAGAAATATAATTATTCTACTCCTGAGTGAGGCTGTTTTTCATTTTTCGTGTTATTGCCTTTAGTATACATTCAGTCCTTAGGGAAAATTGTTGTATCTGAGCTGCTGCATTTTCATGCATGCAAGTAATGAACTAGCTTGAATTTGCTGCTGGAGTAAGATTTGCTTTTAATGTGATCTTTAACATGAACAGATCTCCAGTTCTAATTGTATTTTTTAAAGTTTTAAAAGTTACAATAAATTAATTTGGAATTTGAAGAAACAGAAAGTAGGGAAATGTCCTGGATTTTTGTCCATTAACTTCATTTTAGAAGGCACTTCTTAAAAGGGTAATCCTGGAGCAGGGCACTTTTATTCCCTATCCATGGTGTCACATGGTCTCTGTGCACTTAGCACTTAGTGAACTTCCATTTGCATCTAGCACCATTAAGATCAAAAGAGCCTCCATTTCCAAGACATGTCTATAATCATACGGGCTTCCCATGTACAGTTAATAAGTACATAAACTGAATTGCTTTTCTTTTTTCTCAGTTGCCTGTGCTTCTTTTCTCCCTGACTGAACCTTCTCTATATCTGGGTAGGACTTCTCCTCTTGGTGCTGGTACTACTGTTAGCAATGTTATGTTGAGCCCTAACGGTTGTGCCTTTTCTGACTACAGTTTTGACTACTCTTTATGCCCTCCTGGTTGCCACAAACTTTTGATGGCAACCGGTTGCCACCTTTTGGTTTGGACATGTGATAAGGAAGAAAAGAGAAAAAAAGGTAAGATGATAGAAAGTGCTCATTATTTTCTGTTTTGATTATTCACTGCTTAATATCATGCAGGCCAAATAGTAATCTCCAAAATCTCCTTTACAATGTGTCTTGAATGATGTTTCTTAGAACACAGGTCTGGCAAACCTGGCCCAAAATAACTGTGTGTAGATCTCTGTCCTTGCTTAATGGTTATTTTAGTTTAAGGTTATTTTAGTTTTAGGTTATTTTAGGCTTAATGTATCTTACTAAACCTTCTATTGATCATCAAATAAATTTCAGCTCAGATCCACCCAAGTATATCAGTCATCTGGTTAAATACAAATCAGCCAAGCCAACAGCCAGGCAGAGAGATGCCAAAAGCTAGCTGTTCAGAAATGCCAGGGAGAATATAGTATTCAATGCCTCAACTAAATGCAGCCCTAAGTTGTCTGCATATATGAGATAGAGACTCACAGCCTGAAAGCCTCTCAGAGACTCGGATTCCTAATGAAACTCTTTGTAACGAGAACTTCAAAACTAAGAAGTAAAAGTTTAAAGTGCTTTGGAGAGGGGGGGTGGATGGAAAGAGTGACCATGTTATGGTTTTGAGCAAGATCAACTTCAAAATACAAATTCAAAAGCACCTTCTCATTATTCCTAAAGATTTAGAAGACATCAGTCCAATTATTGTGGTCTTGTGTTGCCTTACTGTTTTCTCATGTACTGCAGACTCTCAGCTGTTATTCAGTCAATGCTCAGAGTGTAATTTCAGGCTCAGGACCTCTACTTTCACAGAGGCAAAAGTAGTGAGGGACCCAAAATGGAACACAGTACTCGAGGTGGGGCCTCACCAGTGCTGAGTACAGGGGGATGGTCACTTCCCTAGTCCTTTATGTTCTCTGAAATCCAAGTAAGAAACATCAGGTTCCCAAACATTCAGTCACTACTATTGCTCATTGGTGAATTCTGTCTGGTTAGTTGATTGGCATCTTTTGACAGTGTTTTCCACAATGGAATACAATATTCCTCATGAAACTGTAACAGGAACATTGGCATTTTGCATTACCCTTCCCAACCATAATATGATGCAAGCTACCTTTTAACCGGAACTGTTTCTGTTCTGCTGCATGAAACGTGTATCCCATTAACTGTATATTGATACTTTTTCGGTACTTTCCACATTATTCCTTTCCAGGTTTCTGCGTATACATATTTTATTTGTATTTCACATTACAGCCTCTTTAGTATAATAGCCTAAATCTTACAAGGTGAATCATTTTGCTATTCTGACCATCGCACTCACCTTCCCAATGTCTGTTTTATATGTCAGTCTTCACTGATGCTTGCTGCATTTCTAGGTCATTAATGAAGATGTAGGCAAACTTGACATAATATTGATTTTCTCAGTGATTTGCTTGAAATGTGTCCAACCTGATTCATTGACAGTTCGTGTTTTTCTTGTTTACCTGTCAACAAATGATGACGAATCATTTTTCTTCCTTTCTAGTTAGATAAGTAACTTGTATGTTACAGTAAGGCTGGTATGCTGGAGCCAAAGATGTCTAATTCATTTCTCCCAGCAGATGTTTATATTTAGTAGCCATAAGAACAGATCTCCTCCATTAGAATAAAGTGGCCTAAACTGTAAGTTAGTCTGCCTGTATGCTGTACTAGCTACTTCAAAATGGGATGTAAACACCGCCAGACTACTTGGACATTTTCTGCTTGCCTCCAGATCCAAAGATATCTTCACCCCTTCCAATAGTCATGGAGCCCAAGTAAGTTAAATTTGGAGGTTCTCGTTATAATTGCCTGTTCTTCATCAAAACAACAAAAGTGTCTGAATAATCTACAGTAGTATCCCTGAGCTCTAACAGTTAATTATTTATTATTGAAGCAAAATGCAGTGAGTAAGGTGAGTAACATATAAGTTAATGAACACTCTCTTTTTAGCACCCTGTGGCATCTTGTCTATCCCTGTAACACATCAAAAAGAACTTTGATAAATTAGGAATTTTCCAGGGCATAGGTTTTTTCAGACCTTCACACTAGACCAAATAAAACTCTGTAAAAACTTAGCATACTTTCACTTGCTCTGTACACTTTGATATTAACTGACTCTAACAGATGTCAGCATTTCCTAAGTCTAATTGGTTTTTGCAAACGAGGATACTAATTACGTCTTAATAACTAGTAGTTTTTATATTTATAAAAATCAATTATTATTTTATTTAGCATTAAATTTTGCCTTTTTTTGTTCTGTTCTAAAGTATCTAGGTTGGATTCAGTGCTAAGTTTGTTGGTGGCCAAAATAAACTTGTACTGCTTGAAGATTTTAATGGACTTAGTGAGAGATTATATTTCCACCTCCATGTGTTTTCAGAAGCAGGTAAAAGCAGTGCTAATGCAGATGTAGGAGGAGGCATGTTTGTTAGTAATTCTAAATTGAACAGAAGCAGAGCATTTATTTTCTTTGATGTGTAAAATCAAAGGTCATTCTGACCTCACTACTTTGAGATGGAGGGTAGAATAAACAGGCTCATTATTACAATAGATTAAACATCTGGGAGATAATTCTGTATTACAAAAAAGAGGAATGGCAGAATGGTTATTTATGAAGTTAGTTGCTCCAGTTGCTTTGGGGAGTTAACATGAATAAATGTGACATTAGATTTTAGTACAGTATTCAGATCCTACTACACAGTGAAAAAGAAGACCAGTGGTATCTTGGGCTGCAATAGGAGGGATATTGCCAACAGGCCAAGGAAGGTGATCCTTCTTCTCTATTCAGCACAGGTAAGGTTACACCTGGAGTACTGTCTTCAGTGCTGTGCACCCCTGTACAAGACAGACATGGAGAGAGAGTTGGACTGGAGAGTCCAGTGAAGGGCAGGAAGATGTCAAGGGATTGGAGCACCTTCCCTATGGGGAAAGGCTGAAGAGCTGGGACTGTTCAGCCTGGACAGCAAGAAGGCTCAGGGGGGACCTTATCGATGCATATAAATGCCTGAAGGGAATGTGCAAAGACAACAGAGTCAGGCTCTTTTCAGTGATGCCCAGTGACAGGACCAGGGGCAATGGGCACAAATTGAAATACAGGAGGTTCTCTCTGAACATCAGGAAACACTTTGTCACTGTGAGGGTGACCGAGCACTGTCACAAGTTGCCCAGATGGTGGTGGAGTCGCCCTCCTTGGAGATATTAAAAACCCATCTGGATAGAGTTCTAGGCAACTAGCTCTATTCGGCCCTGCTGGAGCAGGGGGATTGAACCAGATGAACCTCCAGTGGTCTCTTCCAGCCTCAATTGCTCTGTCATTCTGTGCTTCTGTCAATAATATAATTAGTATTTCAGGTAGTTGAGATAAAAAAATCTTGTGTGGAAGCCTTAATAATGTAATAGATTTTCTAGGTGTTTGATCAAAGCTTCATATTCCTTCTAACAGGAAGAGATGTCCACAAAAAATCTGTCGTCCTGACCCTGGGAAATAGGCCGTGTGTACACATCTGTACTCCAAGCTGTTTGTTTAAGTGTTATTACCTCGGAGCTACAAAAAATGGGTTTCTTTGCATGCTGTGACTGTACAAAATCACAAAAGCATCCTGGAGAACTAAAAGGAGCAAGGTTTTTTTAGCTTTTGCAATACCACTGTCCAACTGACTGTAAGTACCTAATAAGTCAACCCCCCATTTCTGCCACTTTTACACATATGGTAAAGTTATAAAGCAGAGTGAGAAGAAACCCACCAACAGGAAACAGACTTTGGTATTTAGTTTTCGTTTTCCAAAGCATTTGGAGAGATTTTTGTACAAAACTCCAAAAATATTGGAGCTTCTATTTAGTTTTTTCTTATTATAACTTCCGAATAATACCATTTGCTTTTTAATGGTAATTCTATTTGTATTTTCAGATTTAATTCTGAATAAGAATACTTTCCATGCCACAGGCTGGATGATTATTATTTTTTTTTTTTTCAGCTTGTAATACAAGGAACTCTTTGACACACAGAGAAACAGTGGAAGTAATGCACTCAATTATTTTTTTTTTAAATGGGAGAATAATTCTGATCATTTGAAGTTAGTTATCTTTCTTATTTCCAAGAATGCTGTTTGCGAATGCTAACAATTTTTTATATAGCTAGGAAAAAACAGTTAAGCAGTATATTGAATTTTTTTTTAATTAACCATTTTAAGATTGAAATTATCTGGATGTTTTTTTAAACTATAATTTCAGCATGTCAGTCAAACAAAGTGAAGCATACCAGCAGCAAGCATAGGATCAGTAACATACAGATTGATTTTCTATTTCCTAAGTAACAGTCACCTTATTCCAAAAATAATAAAAATGGCTCTCAAGGATAGGTTGAGTTGCGTGAGAAGAAAGCGTAGAAGAAAGCAGTGTTACTAACTGCTTAGTTCAGTTGCTAAAGGACCTTCAGAAGCAAACATGGACACATAAGGGCCTTCTCCAAGGGCTAATCAAGCCAGTGAAAAGACTTCCTGAACTCAAGGGATTATAGAACCACATGCAAATGGTTCTCAAATACTTAGTACCATTTCAGCACACATCCAATTTACAACGTTTGCTTTGTCTCAGTAAATACAGAAACAATTCAATGCTTCAAAAACTAGGAATAAAAAGGGATCAGAGTGTATAGAGAATCATGAATAATTTTTTTATTGCAAGACACGGTAATTATACTGTAGTTATTCATTACTAAAACCAAAGATCAGCAACCTGATTACTACAACCTATTGACATGTTTCTTACCTTTAATTTCAGTTATCACATTTTGATTCTAAATTTTATTAACCCTGGGATTATTCTCATTCATATGGTGTACAGTGTACTTGTATGAATAATGATCATTTACAGGTGTGTAACAGTGAACCGCAATTGTCCTGTAATGATAATTTAAGGACACTGTAATTGCAGTAAGCTCATACATTTCAGGCCAGAATTAAGTGAATAATGAATGAAAATCAGAAAAATAAAAATACCTTTCTGCCTAACATACTTATTTTGTGCAAGTTAACCTCTTTCAAATTTTAACTGATCTACATTAAAAGAATGTCCAAAGGTCGAAAATGAATTAATTCTTACTAAAAGAGTCTGTATTTAAAATATTAGTTAGTAAAAAGAATCTAGATATATAAACTTTAAAAACATATAAGTCCCTGAAACAAGCATAAAAATTACTGCTTATTTTGTAAAGATTGTGTATAGCGGTCAAAAGAGACCTGTCAGGGTACAAGAAAAAGTATTTTAAAAGGATATCACTTCCATACACATGATTCAAGAACATTATGTGTGGTGCTTGTATACGTGATTTTAGGCCACTTACTCCACATTCTTACACCCCTTTAAAAAGCTTTTCTTGGTGTTGTATGTGTATCTCCCTTCTAATTTAAGCCTGCCTTTTTTTGTTTTAAATCTAGTACACATTAAGAAAAATCAGCTTCTATCTTCCAAACTCAACAACCCCAACTCCTTCAGTCTTTTCTCAGAAGGGACTGGTTCAAGGTCTCTGATCATTTTCATTTCTGAAAACTTACCACTGTTACACTGGACAAATGATTTCCCATGTTGTATATGTTTACTCATTTGTACATGTCTTTTAATATGATATTTGACTGTTTTGCAATGACATGACATCGTTGATTCAAGCACAGCAGGTGACTGTTGGTAACTACTAGCTATTTTCTGCAGAACTCATTACTTGGCAGTGCAGCTAATTATTTCTATCTGCTTCACACAAGCTGCTTCTTGTTTCTTTTATACGTCCAAATCATTTTGTGTTCTTGCCTTGTAAAAGACATACATTCCTGTCTTGATACTACCTGAAAATGGAGCAAACCTTTTCACCATCAACCAAATCACTAGTGGAAGTGCTGAGTAGCATCAGATTCAGGACAAGCTCTGTAAGATCTTACTGGAAACATGCCTCCACTCTGACTTTTTGAGGAGTGAATCAACTCTAATTGCAACTGTACCTACTGAATACTATATTGTAATTCTTGTTACTCAGCCTTTTCTATCTTGCTGTTTTTCCAGCTATTCACTCTTGGTTTTGTCATCCTAAGAATTGTGAGCTCTTTCATTATGTCATACAGGTTGCCTTCTGTCTTTGTATTCTTGACTGACTCATGAGTACTGGTCAGAATTAAACTGAGAGGCGACCCAACCATAATTGCCATCTTCTAATAAAGTTGTGCTGTGTTTGTACCATGTCTGGCACACTAGGAAAGGCTCATGGATCCTATAAAATACCAATATTATGCTATTGATGTAAGGTTTTAAGCTATGTTCCTCCAACAGAAAATGATAGGCTGTTTGTAACCCTTTTCAAAATTATCTGCATAATTTCAGCTAGCATAAGTTAATCCAAAACCTTAGGACTCCCTATGTATTTCCTCTAAGATTCTTTCTGGGAGGGGTTTCAAGAATCCTCCTCTTTTGTCTGTCAGATATTCTTTAGGGAAAAAAAAAAAGAAAAGCTATTATTAACCTTACCTTTTCTCTAATGGTTCTATTTCTCCTAAGTTGCTTCCCACACACCAATGTCAATGACATCTGTCATAAAGGAACATATGTGTTGTTCCTTTTGGAACATTGTTTCTAAAAAGATGCACTAATTGTGCCTGTCAGGCTTAAGAAAACATTATAAAAATCAACTTCATAATAGCACATTTGACCTGGATGTGTAAATTTACTTTTATTTCTTTTTAAGAAAGAAAAATGTCATTAAAAATTGAGGCTGCCAAAAGGTCAAGGTAAGAGAAAAAAAAAATATTCCTCCAATGACATGGTATTATTTTGTGGTCTATCATCACAAGCCTTTCATTCTGTTTTCCCATGTGTTTTTTTCCAAATCGCATTGCCCAGCTAAGATTGAGGAAACAGCCCAACTGAATGAGATTTGGAGGTGCAAAAAACCACAGTAAAGTCACTGGAGATCGCTTGGGCTGGTAAACATTTCAATAAAAACAAAAGGGAGGGTGGAGAGCTCTAAGTGTGATTATTTGTTAATTACAGCAAAATGCTAGCTCGCTCATATATATTTCTGAAATATTTCTACTGAAGTACAGAAAATGAAAGACATAGGTGCAATGAATCCATTGAATCCCAGGTTGAAGCACAACTGGAGAGAAGTGAGAGAGCAGCTTAAACGTGACTTGGGGCTTCGAATTTCTACAATCCCAAAAAATTTTAGTGAAAGTTTCTAAAAATTGCAACATTCTGAGAGGAGGTGATGAGAAAAGATTAAACTGTTTTAACTCATTACGTCATTAAAGTCCTTAAGGCTTCACACACACAGTTTTGCTATAGCAATTCATTAAGTTGCCTTCCACCAACTGAGCTGTAGTAAATGAGTGTGTGCGTGCTCCTGGTCCGCCCATTTGTGAGAAAATGTGATGGAGTTTAAATGTGAATGAAAAGTACATGCAGTCAGCTTACATGTTTGCCATGATGAATGACAAAACATTAAGATAATCAGAACAAGGAAACCTAGATACAGTAAGAGATTTCAGAATTTTAAAAACAGAATCGTGTCCCCTTCCCACCATGCAAGTGGAAAATGTCGCCTTTTAACACTAATAAATCATGAACGAGGATGAATAACCTGTCCCAGGCCATTTATCCTGAAACAGGCACATGTTCATATTCAAACATTGTTCAAATGCAGAGAAGGATGTTTTTGTCATAGATCTGTAGTGACTTTTATAAGGATAAAGATATCAAGGTAAGAATTTACTTCACTAAAGATTTTAAGCATTTTCCCTGGACTAGAATAGGTTGCAAGCACTTCTTCATATACCCCAGTGTAATAAGAGTTTATAGAGTACCTAGCACATTATTGGTGTTGCTATGCATTAAAGAATACTTCAGAAATATCTGTGAGGCTTTTCTGTAATTAACAAACAATAATGCAAGTTGACTGAACCAGCCATACACCAGGTTCCACCAAGCCTCGGCCCTGGTAACTCGTGATGCTGAGGGCTCTCAAGGCATCCTTCCACACCAGGCCTCATGCAAAAACCTCTATTTCACAACAAAGTCGCACAACTTTACAGACAGACAGGGAATGTGTGCAGCCTCTGGTGCATATCAGGACCAGATGAAAACACACTGTGAAGGTGTGTCAGTCAGTGGCCATGTGAGAAGGACCTTAGCTAGATAGTGGAAGGGAAAGACATTTGGGAAAGCCCGGCCTTTTGAAAGCATGAGTGCTTCTAAGCAGAAGTTAACATCCTGATTTTAGAGAAAGAGCTTTCTCAGCCTTCATTTGGTCAAGGTGCTTCAAGGAAAACAGAAAGAGCAATTAATACCTATACATTGCCAGATGATTTATTTTCCAAAAAGGTATATTCATAAAGGTACCTTAGTTGGAATGGTGATGCTTTTGGGCATTTTTTTAGTATTGAGTTAGAGAATAATGACACAGGTTGAATCCCAATTACTTCTGTGTTTTTCACTGTCTTTCAAACTAACAACTATCCTTAGACTCCCCCTTAGTTGTGTTGGGTAGCAACAGTCAGAAATTTTATGTTTAATATACAATTCTTATCACCATATCTGTATGTATATACATACTGTACATACGCAATATATTTATTACATACTATGGGCTAAGACACTGGGCCTGTCAAACTCCAACATGGGACGCAGTGTTGCAACCTTGCTGAGAAGCCTGGACATAACTTTTTTAACTAGTATGGAAGAATATAATCTGCATTTTAACACCCTTTGATAGTCCACAAAATAACTAAGGGGAACAGGTCTGCCATCCATCATCACCTTTTCATTAAACATAGTAATTCCAGAACTCTAGTTGACTGGTTATTAAACCCTAGCCCAAGAGATCATTCTCTGAATTTACACCTGAATTATTATAGAGGAATTTTTCAAAAGATAAAATCTCACAATCAAAGTGCAACGCACTTGACAAAATGTCACATCAATTTCTGAAGGTTAAAAAAACCTGTGAATACCACTTTAGGTATTAAATGTTCTTCCACTCTTTAATCCTTCAAGAAAAGCTAACACGCAGTAACAATGATGATAAGAGCAATGTTTTTGTTTTTAACCTTTGAAACACATTCAAAAGTTCAACCACTTTGTTTTTTCTTTTCTTTTTGCAGAACAGATTGATATTCCTCCTAAATCAGTTTTTGGCTTAGGATTAACAGCACAGACGTTCCTTTTTTGGAACAAAACAGGGCTTAAAACAAGGTTTTATTTTAATTAGTGAATTTAATTTATTATAAAGCTGTGAAGTACGCTGCTGTCACAGAACTTAGCTTCACAGGTGGTGATATAAAAAGAACTCACAATTATTTTAATAGTCTATTTAATCTCCACTATAGTAAGAATAAAAATACAACAAAACCATATATACTGATGATCACTAGTGAAAACTAATATGGCCAGCTATAAGTTTCAGGAACATGCCAACATCATCAAACAGTAGAGGTATATACCCTTCCTACCTACAAGAATGGTAGCCCAAGGGAAAAGATTCCATAGAATATTTGTGTAGAAAAGTCATAGTATACCTGGCGGAAGTTACAGTGACATATACTATTGGGGGAAGAAGTTAAAAAATTCCTTTCTTCTCACAATATGGACAACAAAGTGAACAGAAGGTAGAGGACACTGTAACTTAATCTGGAGGAAAACAGAACATGAGATCAGTTCTGGACAGCTTTGAAAAACTCCAGAAATGTTGGGCTAAAGCTGAATAAGCACACACACAGATATTGTTTCTAATTGAAATAACAAGTCTCTGTGAAAATGATCTTACAGTATAGACAGTCACAGTCCAGTAAAGTCATTGCCGGTATAACTGTTCCTGTTTTCTATGCTCCTGTTTTGTGGTCTGGGTGATAAAAACTTGCAAGCAGGATAGAAGGTGAAGAATTTTGCTTCCAGCTACGTTTTTGTTTAAATTTGAGTATTAACCTTATTTTCTTCATGAAATGCAAAGTTGGGGTAATTTTATTATACCTGTTGAGGTGAACATATTTGTGCTTAAATATAGAGAATTAATGAGCTATGCGTTGGGCAGAGTCCTACCACCATAAGTAGTTCTGTCAGGGGTCTGCAAGGATGCGCCATGAGCCGGTTTCCTACATACACTTGCACCAGCGCCCATCATAAGTGCATTGGCATCGGGCGTCTCAGCCTGGGGTTTGGTTTGACCCCCAGCACCAGCTCTGTTTACCAAAAAAGTGGCCCCAGAGCACCCGTATTTCACCATTGTTACAAGACACAGTTTTCAAACTTTTAACTCCTAATGTTATTTATACAACATCACTTTCTTTCTTTCATACAATGCACAATTGCTAGAACAGTGAGTTAGACCATGATCTATTTGGTAAAGCACTAATATTACGTAGGGTGCGATATGGAATATGGAAAACCAAAGTGCTTTCACTGAGAACTTTTGTTGTGAAAGGACAAACAGGTAACAAAGCAGTGTATTTAACTAACAAAGTACAGAACACATTGCATTAATTTCATTATTTGTTGAAACTTTGCATGGTAGAATGCAGATTGCAAGGTTTCTGGTTACGCAAACTGGTTACGTTTTTCAAACCTGGATATATAAAATTGCACTTTCATTTCTGAAAAGTTATCTTAAAGGCCTTGGTAGGACAGAATTATCATGCTAGGAGCTTTTCTGTGATTCATTTCATCATCAGCTATTTACATAAGGTGACACAGTAAATTACTTCCTTAAGAGAGGCAAAAATTCATATGTGCTTACTGACTTTGCAGTTCCTTCCCTCTTCTACCATTCCTTTTCTCTCATATCCCTCCAACACTTACTTCATGTTTTTCTATGCTGTTTAAGTAAAAATGTAACTACAATCCTTTGAGTGTTAGTAACATGCATAAAAGTTAACTCCATCTGAAATTAGTTCTGGGGATCATTACTGAAGACAGAGAGAACCAACTGACATTTTTTCCCCAGGTTCCACCCTATATATAAAGAGAATTCAGAATCTGCAGCACTACAGTCAAGGCAGTCCTTTTCGAAGGTCAACGTGCAGAAACTGTTTCTCATTTAAAACTGGCTTGATTTAGGAATTGTTTTGGCTCTTGTATTTGAACTATACTGATATGAAGAAGCTATAAGCTGAAATTGGCCTTTAAATTCCTAGGTTTGGAGCATATTAAATTAGCAGTGATCTAGCCACCGCAGAAAAGCAAATAGAAAACTCAAAATATTATTTCAAGTCTCTTGAACATCTAATGATTTTTCTGTCTTAGTTTTTTCTTTTTTCTTTTTTTATTTTTCACCCTCCTAGTTAAGGACTCCTGATGCCAAGCTTTTTATATCTTTGCCAGGATATCACTTGCTGAGCTGTCAGGGGCTTATTTCCTTTCATTATATTTAGAATACCATTTTTGATAGCTGCTGCTAGGTCACCGACAGGAGAACAGAAGAGTGCCATGTGATGCTGTAGGGAACCTGGATGAGTAGTTCTGGAACGTTCGAATTTCCAAGCAAATGTCTAGATACGGCTATTAAACTGCAGTCCACATTTTTGTGACGATCCAACATATTGCCATCTGTCTTTATAAACAGATTGGGGGGGGATGAATTAGCTGCGTGACATTTGAGCGTGATAGGTTCTCTTCACAAATATTCTTCAAGAAGCCTGTAGCTGAGTTTAAATCAACAAGAGAAGAGCCATATGGCTCTCTTATTAAATCATCAATGGCTTTTAAAAGGGATTGTGACTTGCTGGAACATAGTTGACTGAACGTTTTTATGACTTGCAATCACTCTAGTAGATTTTAAAGCAAATCACATTCAGATTTATGGCTTCGCTGACATGTTTCTAATATATTGCTGTTCATTGAGAAAAGATTTATAGTATGCAAAGAGAAACAGTTTGTGTGAAATGAATTTGGAGTTTATTTTAGTGAAAAAAGTATACTGATAATCTTCATGAAGATATTAAACTTTGTAAACCCGTTGAATTTAATTATATTGTGTTAATATGTACCGTGTCACAGGCTCAATTTTACATATCTTTCTCGTTAGCCATAAATACAGTCGGCTGTATTTCCCATTCTCTCAAAGCAGAACAATCTTTTCACGCGAAAAACCCAGACCCTTTCTGTGTTCATAACAGGATACAAACTAATTCCCACACAACACAAGTTGCAATTAATGAAATAGCAAAAGAAATGCATGGAGATTCAGTATCATCATCAGACTTCTAATGCACGTCACCTTAGTAAGCCAACCTCTGTGCCATCCTTCCTCCTCTGCTGGCCATCCCTCCCCATCCTGCCTCCCAGTAATAACTTTGAAAGATGCATTTTGTCCAGTCTTTATGTTTGGCTGAAATCTCCCTCATCACTTGAAGAGACCCTTAAGTAGGGCCATCAGTTCCCATGCGTTTTGAGATTGAGTGCAAAATTTCCTTCCTGGAACTTGAAGCCTTCACAGAGTTGATCCAAGCTGTTAATAGACCATGTATCTCCTAATCTTTGTTCAATCTCCAGTTTGTTCCCTCATGAAGTATAACACTGTGGGCGGATGGGCTTCTTTGCAGTTCCTGCCATCTGGAACGAACTTCTCCTGCCTCTCTTCTGCATTTCATCACTGGTGCCTCCATTTGAAAAAAACCCAAACAACCTTTTTCTAAATACATTTATTGTCCCTTCTGTTGCCAAAATGTCTTTATTTTTCTTAGCAGCTATTTTTGCTATTACTTTTGATATGATAATAGCTTATTGAAATCTATAAAGTATCTTGCAGCATATTTTCTGTGTACAAACCACTAGGAACAGGACTGGATTGTGTACAAATCATGTCATACATTGCTCATTCTTATGCTTTATGTTTTATCCAGTTCTCAACTAACTAATCTTCCAATGATTGTTTTGTGATCCCTACCTATGGTTATCTGTCACTGTAATTCTTTTTGCTATTTCTTCTGTTTTCCACTCTGTTATCTGTGCATTTAGTTTAGAATATTATGACTGAAAGAACAAATGAACTGCAACTATTTATACTTCTGTTATCTTTGATATCCAAGTCTGTAGTCATAGGTCTGGTTTTAAAGGTCTACAGTAAAAACTAGTTAAGATCTTACTAGGATTGATATTGTGTCTTTTATACTTTTTTTTAAGTAGATTAGTCATCTTCAACTTTTTATATGTTATGCTTAAAAGTTTGAGGCCAAATTCTACTAGCATAACACTGGCAACATATAATGCTATCAAAATATTGGTAATTATATTCATAG
Organism: Vanellus vanellus; assembly: GCF_965231255.1. Classification (NCBI taxonomy): domain Eukaryota; kingdom Metazoa; phylum Chordata; class Aves; order Charadriiformes; family Charadriidae; genus Vanellus; species Vanellus vanellus. The sequence goes on from NC_138908.1 coordinate 25,249,047, forward strand.
TTCTGCATGATAGCTTTAAATTTTCTTCCGTTGTCCCTCAAGCCACACATGGTCACAAACAGTTGGGTAACCGAGCTATTTCTTGGAAACTGATAGCTTTCAGTTGGAACAAAATACTCCTGTCTTATTTAGAGCATCCTGAATAGAAATACATATACAATACTGTTTAATCCTAAAATTATTAAATTAAGAAAACCAGAAACAATGTTTGCTGGAGCTAGTCAGAATGATTCAATAATACTGTTTACATACATTAAGGGTTTTTATTATAATTTAATTTTTCTTCTGCATGGGTAGACTATTTTGCTGGGATGATGTACAAAAGATTACATATGGAAATTTTATTTCCCCTAGCTTTAAGCTATGCATGTTTTATATTTAAATAGAGTGTGGATGTTCCAAGTTCCTCTAGATTTGAACAAGAACCAATAACTTCCTCAGTTTATATCTCTAATTCTGAATATTTTATATGCAAACACCAAAAAATCCTCTAGGCCCTTTGTTCAAGTCAAACATGATTACAGAGTGTCCTCCACTAATAGCTGTCTAATCCAGTGGTCCAGAAAAGTGTTGTGATCCCTCTTGTGAATCACTAAGTCAGCTGTAGTCAGAGTGCTTTCAATAGCAGTTGACAATGCTGAACGTCTTTCAGAAGACATTTTAGCATGGTGTAGGCTCAAGCTATTACATGAGTAATAGCATGCACATGTGCAAATTATTCTCTTTACCCATTTGAAGGGAATCTTAAAAAAACGCACTAGTAACTGTTTTGTAAGGAAACACGAGATGATGTTTAAGGATGACTGCTCTACTTAGACTTTTTTGATGTACAGAGTGCTCTTACAATGCACCTGATTTCCCTCTCTGTTTCAAACAAAAGAGGGGAATTGCTGTTTTTTTCCATAACAGCTGAAGAACAGTTAACTGAAATAATTTCAAAAATCTTTTTGTGAGCTTAGAAACTGGAATGGAGACTGATTTCCATTAACAACAGGCATAAGTATCATCTAACCTCCCTCTGAGGCTTTCTTCCTCTGTTCCGCACATACATAACACAGTTTTCTTGGACAAACTCATTTTCAATAGCTTATGCCAACAAAATCTACGAGCTGGGAGATTTGATTCTTCTGTTTCAAAATTAAATATCCCCTGTAGGAGGTCTCAAATCACTAAGCCAAATTTTTTTTGCAACTCTGCCCACAAAGATCTGAAAGCACATTTTGCTGGTATTGTAAAAAAAAATCTTTCATTTAATTTCTGTGTTACTCCCTGAAACATTCAGCCGATAGCAAAACTATTGCATGTTTTATGCAGCAAAATGTAATTATTTGCAGGTGAGGAGCTATTCTGGGCTATTCACTATGGGCTAGTTTACAGTTTAGCTATGATCTGCGATGGATTCAGTGGGGATGTGAGTTGAGAAGGATTATGGCATGTAGTATGGAAAGCCTTACAGGAAGAAAAGCATGGGGAAAAGGACGGCAGAGTCCTCTGTGCTTTAATAGCACCTGAGATAGGCTCACAGCTGAGGAGATCATCCCTTTAGTATGCTGATTGCAGCTCATCTATTGAATATTTCTTTCTAAATGAAAAATGGAGATAGTTTCAATTAAAGGAATATCTACTGAGTCATGACTAGCAGGGACACTGGTTAGTGGTATACATGGCATTAGCCTGTTTTAATTCTTGTTTAAATGTAGAGATATTTTATTTAATGATTAGTGTAAGATGATTATAGCTCAGGTGACCTATTGTAGATTTGTTTTGTAGGAGACATTACTCTGGATTTTAAATCCCCAGAGAATTTAGTTGCATTTTTGACAGAAGACTCTGTTATTAAAAAATAACAGTAAATTAATGAAGAGTTTGTCCTACTTGTTTACTGTCAAGCAATTAACTGCTGATATCTTTACATTCTGCTGATATTCATAACGGCAGGTGGACAGAGAGGAGTAAAAAGACTGTTATGCGAATTGCTGCTCAGAGAGAAAATTCACACATACAAAGTGTGAGGTCCTGAGGTCCAACCCAGCTGCCCTGGAAATCAATGCTGGAAATCCACTGGCCGCAGTACTGTGGGGTTGCATATCCCCTTCCCTGCAGTGTTATTTGGCAAGTCTGTTCTAATCAAAGCACCTTTGTGATGGCAAAAGTCCAGGCCCACAGGAAGAGAAATACGTGTATGTATATATGCACGTATATGGAACGTGAGGTTTATACATGAAAAAGCTTGGTACGGGATTCCAGTATGTACCAGCTCATTGGAAAGGGCTGTTTTGCTTCATAGCACATTAAATTCGTAAGGTTTAGCCAAGTATGGAGTAAGCCATTAACCATTTATCTAGGAACTGGGAACCATTCAGGTCAGGCCCAGAAATTATTAACATCTTTAAAGTGGCTCAGTTTGCTGGGAAGAAGGGCTAAGACCTTTCCTCCTTGGGTAAATGAATAATAAATGAGCACAGAGACAATTTGTCATCTAAACGATCTGAAAGTTGTTCTGTATTACAAAGAAATTACACAAGCTCTTGGCCTGGCCTTCCTTCTGCAAGTACAGCCCAAAGTTGCAAGTTTTGGGAAAAAAAACAGCTAAGAATCTCTGAAACACCTGCCAGTTTCATATGAGGTGAAAAAAAACTCTGAGCCAACCAAATTAGGTAATTTCCCTTTCTGTTCACACATTTTAGGAACTTTGCAAACATATTGCCTGTTTTGGGTATTTAAACTTATAGTTTATACTAATGACATCTTGAGGATGACTAAAAACTACAACATTCCATTTCACAACCTGACCATCCCCTTTCCAGTGCTCTTGGCGATATTTGCAGGCATGCTCTTATTTAACTACCATTACAGTTTAGGGGATACTAATGTAGGAGTCAGTGATGAAGAAGGGTTTTCCAGTAACCTGTATTAACCAGTAAGACTACCTGGTATATGTAAATAAGCTTATGGGAGGCATGTAATACTATATAATTCAAAACAGATGCTAACCTAGCAAGTTTTTAAAAAAATCTGAGCTCTAGAGTCTTCTTTGGGAAATTTCCCAGGCCTTCACTATACTTATGTCCTTAACACCTAACAACTAACTTAATACTTAACACCTAACCTAAATCTTTCTGAAATTCAAAATCATTATTTCTTATCATGTCCACCATAAGGTCGGAAGAACAATTTCTTCACTGCTTCTACTTAGGTTAAAGAACTGCAGTTTATTGAAGACTTTCTCATACATTCTATTTTCAATATCTCTGATTTTTTTTTTCACTTTTCATGAAGCATTTTCCAATAACTTAATTTTTCTTTAAGTGTAGTTGCCTAAATCTGGACACAACACCCTAACCAGGCTTTGCTGGCACTGAGTAAAGGACAAGAATAACACTCCCTTTCATAAAAGAAGTCAAGACAGAGAAAAGCATCATATCCTGTCTTCCAGATGGGGAGCAGACGCCCACAGACATCAGTGATGTGGCCTGGGCAAGGCACAAAGGAAAGTTTTATGAAAATCAAGAAATTAACACGGGCTCTTGGGTCCCAATTAAATGCTGAAATTACAGACCATTCTTCTTCTCAAAGATTCAGCAGTAAATGAAGGCTGAGAAATATTATAAAAATAAATGTTTTAAAAGGAAATTCATGATATTAAAATTGAGTTGACTGAAAGATAAGTCCCATGTCTGTGGTAATCTTTGTCAATCCTCAGTTGGAATTTATTCTTCAGTGGATTAAAAAAATACTTTTTGAGCTTCTTTATGAAAATGGAATTGTATAAGGGAACTCTGTATGTCCATCACACTTTATAGTTTCATAGTTAGGGTACTGACCTAAGATGTCAGGCTTAAAGCTTTTCATTCTTGAAAATTTCAAATTAAGTAGAGCAAGGATTTGACCTTGGGTCTATAGTTTCACAGGACAGCTCTAAAGAAAGTCCCTTCAAAAACATTTGACATGAACTGATATATTTCAGCTTAAAGAAACAGTGTATTTCAACAAAATTTATGCCACAATCAGCTAAAATTGTGAACAGAAGCTATAATAGCATGCTGAAGGAAAAGGCTGAGATGGAGATGGATATAATCCATGGAGCTACATGAATTGAGCTGAGGATAAATCTGGGATTAAAAAAACCCCTCTATTTACCTTTATGTGGAAGTAAGCACTCCTTTATTGTTGATTTGCACTTCTGCTGCTGGTGTCTGCATCACCTTACAGAGAAATTAAAGGAATACAATACTGGTTATCTGGTACAACAGCTGTAATTTTAATGTCCTCTTTTCTCAGGTATGGGAAGTAGCAAAACATGGACTGGCTGATGCTAAAAAGTTATATCTCTCCCTTAAAAGATGACTTTGAATATTTCCAAAGAGGGACACTCCACTACCTGCCTGGGCAGCCTGTGCCAGTGCTTGGCCACCCTCACAGTGAAAAAGTGTTTGCTGATGTTCTGACGGAGCCTCCTCTGTTTGTGTAGTTCACGCCCATTGCGTCTTGTCCTGTTGCTGGGAATCACTGAAAAGAACCTGGAGCCATCTCCTTTGCACTGTCCCTTCAGGTATTTGCACACAGTGACGAGGTCCCCAGTGAGCTTCCTCTTCTCCAGGCTGAGCAGTTCCAGCTCTCTCAACCTTTCCTCATAGGAGAGATACTCCAAACCCTTAATCATCTTTGCAGCCTTTCATTCCAGTATGCTCGTGTTTATATTGTACTGGGGAGCCCAGAGCTGGATACAGCACTCGTGATCATAACGCAGGAATTTCAAACATCTTTCTGTAATACAGAGGCTTGGATTCAGCAAAGTATATGAAATGAGACAATGTTCAAAATTTCTGTATCACCAACAATCTCAGCCAAATAGGTTTTCTCTTATATGTGTGACAAAAACAGTAACGTACAAGTTACTGCTTCTTGTTGTCCAAGCAGACAATGAATGAATGGTTTTCAATCAATCAGGTAAGGACACTGGGAATCTGATTAGGTGTAGAGGAGGCAAAAGCTTCATAAATGCCTCTATGATAACACTGTGCGTAAAGGGAATAGTCTAAGACCAAAGGAGGCATATTTGGATATCTATCACAATATAATAATAACTGAACAAAAAAAACCCCATATGTAGTGATAACTGAAGGCTATGGACAGATAACTTCCTCCTTCCTTCCACAAAAGAAAAAAAAAAAAGAAGAAGGAAAGTATGACTGGAACTTAAATACATAACTTTTTAATTTTTTTTTAATATGCTTTAAGTGATATGAAAATTTTGAGTGAAATGAGGTGAGTTATACTTAAGCAAAATAGCAAAAAAGCAAAATAAGCTTGCTGAAAGCACTATCGGTAGAGATGTTACATTATGTCTCAAATGCACTGCTCATTCCTATTACCTTAGGAAATTAGATAAGAATGATCTATTTAACCAAGATGGAAATAGCATAGAGAGATTCAGCATTCAACTCATTGATAGCCTAGGAAAAAGAAGAAATTTGTCTTCCATTTTCCAAGTGTACTTGCCTTTGTCTAACAGAGCTACCAGATACAACTTACTTTGCCCTTTAAAAAGGAATATATAGTGACTGGGACAACTGTAAACAAAAAGAACAAATCCTCCACAGCTACTCCGACCATCCAGCTAATTTCCTAACAGTCTGTAGCCTGTAATAGGAGGCTGAGGAACTTGTAAAAGAACAAGGGAAGCACGGAGTAGTCTTTCTCCTTGTATATCTTCTCTTTTGTGGCAGTCACTGGTTTAAGGACCTCTTGAGCAGGCATTCAGATGATGGTGTTTAATGGAGCTTTCCTCTATAAATTTGTCTAATCTGTTTCTGAACCCATTTACACTACTGACCTCCACAACACTTTACAGCACTAAGTTCCATAATTTATGCATTAAGTGATAAAGTATTTCCACTGAGTGTTTTAAACCTCATGATTGATTGGGTGACCTTTAGCACTTGTATTATAAGATATAGTGAATAATCACTTCTTATTCACCTTCTCCAAACTATTCAAGATTTTATAAACCCCTGTCATATATCTTGTTGCCTCCTGTCCAGGTTGAAGTCTCCCAGCCTAACGTGTCCCCTCATACAAACGCTGTTCCAGGCACCTGCTAATCTTTTTTTTTGCTTGCTTGCTTTTTTTTTTTTTTTGTATACTTTGTAGTTTTATCATAACTTTCTGATGCTGAAATAAGGGTTACCAGAGTGACACTAAGTATTCAGGATGTAGGCACATCATATATTTATTGTAGCATAGTGATGCTTTCTACTTTCTTCTCTGTTCTTTTCCTAATAATTCCTATTCTCTTTCTTGACTGCTGCTTGACAATGAGCAGAACATTTCCAGAGAAATGTCCCCAGAGACAGAAAATTCTTTTCCAGAATGTTGATAGCTAATTTAGAAGGAGCAAGAGCAGGCAGCAAATGCTGAGGTTAGGGCTCTTTGAACACTGGTAGGTGATAGTCTTTCATGAGTGGTAGCAGCCCGGAATGATAAGGAGTCTAATGATTGGGTTTGAGGCAGGTTTAGATAAAACATTAAGAAGAAATCTTTGAAAAGAAAATCACTTTGAGGGTGGTGAGGCACTGGAATAGGTTGCCCAGAGAAGTTATTGAGGCCCCACCCCTGGAGGTGTTTAAGGCCAGGCTGGACATGGCCTTGGGCACCCTGGTCTAGTGGGAGGTGTCCCTGCCTATGGCAGGGGGCTTGGAACTCGAGATGATCTTCAAGTTCGCCTCCAACCCAAACCATTCTATGATTCTATGATTCTATAATCAAGAACTTTTTCACATGTATGTCAGCACCCAGCTGATTGTACTTGAGGAGGCCCAGTGCCACAATAGGCTGTAAGGGTCATTGTGCAGCCTGTGCACCCCCCATAGTCCCTCAGACACCCATGGAGGACACCGCAGAGTCCTTGTGCTGTGGGGGCATTTCCTCTGAATCTGAGTTTAAGTCCACAGTGCTGGGAGCAGGAACAAAAGCTGAAGACGTTCTTCCAACAGCTTATCAGGCTATAAGCCTGTCGCTGGTCTCAGGTGTATGCTAGGTCAAAGCTACAGACATGATTGCATCTGCTTCCTAAAGATGAATAATGAACACTTCTACTCATTTAATTCAGACCTGGAATAAGCAGCTGCTACTCTCACTGAAATGTGTCGGCATACAGTAGGTTAAATTTGTCCCTGTGGAAAATAGTTTCTCTTGGAATAATATTTTCTACTTCTGCAAGGAATTACAATGAGATTTTGGTTAAAATCTTTGAAAGAGAAAAATTTTTTACAAATAGCACTTACCCAGAGACAGAATATAAATGTATCTTCTCAATTAAGTGGATTGATAAATATGTTTCTTCAAGCTATTGCCAATCAACAGTGCTGCTCAGAGCTGTGACAGGTCTACAGACCTGTCAAACAGATTGTAATAGGAGCTTTAAAGTTTCTACCGGGATATACAGTGGAGTTTCTTTTTAAGTTGTAACAGATACACTTTTGCCACACTGTGAAAACTGAAAAAAATCTTTAACATCATTGTTATTGAGACTGCCACAATAAGCTTCCCCAAACAGGCTCAGCAGATGAATTATACAGAGGTCCAAGAAGAGGGGAAAGATGGAGCAAGTAGTGGACCAACTCATATTACAGAAAAGCATCTCTCTAGATATACAGTAGCAATTTCTTATTCTGTGCCTAGAGGCCTCCAACATATTCTATGTTTCTAAAAATTTTATCCACAACTCACATACTCTAGAAATATCCCATCAGAAAAGTTTTTGTATTGAAAATGCATTTTCTGTAAAAACCTAAGTGATATGCAGGAACATTTTAAACGTGCAAAAAATGCTCCTTTTGCCATTTAGAAAAAAAAAATAAAACCATGATTATAATTTATTTGAAAGATTATTAGAATGAGTCTTAAAAAAAAAATACCAAAGATACAGCTGCTTTTTAGTTCAATAAAGCAGTACACAACATTTTTCTTGTCACATTTCCTCATGGAAGGTGTAACTCAGACTATCGTTCTTTTCTTTTTCTTGTAAGTCACGGTTTTATCTCCTATCACACAGGGAGGGCTGTATTTAATTCCTGTGATGTGCTGTAGTGCTTAGTGAATTGGGAGACAGGGCCCAGCCAGGGAGATTAGCCTGTAGGAGAAGATGGGAATATCAGGCTCCTAAAATTAGACAGTGCCTTTGGCTACATCTCTAAACTATGACATAGAAATGATTTGCAATCCCAGCTCTACTTGCTTGCTGTGTGACATCTTGGGAAAATCACGTCACTCTGCTATGCTTAAAAGCCAAATACAGCAGAAATTTTAAAGAATCAAATCAGAGGAGCCACTGACTGCTGCTTTTAAAATTCTGAATTTTAATGTATTATAAAAAAAAAAAAAAGCATTTTATTATTAGCTCAAAATCTTCAACAACATTGAACTAGGAGACAGATCATTTTTGGCTGTTACATACAATGAAAGTGATAAATAGACTGCCCAGCCTGCCTACATATTTGTACAGGGCAACTGTGAGTATATATTACATCTGCTGACCTCCATGCTTACTGCTGCAGATTAGTGCCTTTTTTGCTTCATGTATGTGTTAGGTGTATATTTAGAAGGACCATTTCCCCCTATACTCTATCCTGAATTTTTGTTTTTCTACATGTCCTTAGATATTAGTAAATTCCATCCTTATTAAAATGCAGTTACATTCTAGCACATACTGACATACTAGAGCTCCAAAAGGGCAAAACCTGCAGGTTTTGCTACCAACATAGTAAAATGATTTGGAATTCAGAAAAACACTCTATTCACAGCAGCAACATCAGACTTTACTGAATGGCTTGTTTCAGTTCTGAAAGATGATGGAGATTGTTCCCTCCCTGCGTTATACATGTCAAGTGTAACAAGTGTACTATTTTTCTTTGTTTGAAAGTACAATAAGAATATTTCTGAAAATAGGAGAGTTTTCAAACCCTGGGCAAGTAAGACTTATCTAATGTTTTTAGACACACAGGAAGGAACTGGTTTGTTTAGCGTTATCTCTACCTTCTTTTGAACCTGCGAACGCTCTCTGTATGGGAAAGAAATGTTTCAAATATATCAGCTGGAGGCATGAGGAACGTACATGCACATCTATCCCCTGCAGAATCTTGCATTGTCCTGCCATATGTTGTGGAAGAGGTTGCTTGTTCACACCCTAAATTACTAACTTGGTCAATAGAGGTAACAGACAAGAAGCCTTTGGGCATTCTGAGGCTTACATTAAGACACTGATTCCTGAAATATCTTAATTCTGTTGTGTTTGCCAGCTATCCACCCTTGTAATAAAGAAATTTGGATTAAGTTAGGACTTAAAAATTTGATCCCACGATGTAAATGCTGAGAACAAGGTTATATATTTGAGCCAGGCTTGTAGAGAGAAGAGAGATAGTCTTTGTTTCTACCCCTACTCATATAGGTACCAAAATTTTTTTCTCTCCAGGTGTTTTTCAGATGGAAAAATGCTTGCTGAAAGCTGAGTACAGCTCCTACAGGGGCCTTGGGTTCTTCACATTTCTTTAACTTTACCTTTATTGGAAGTTACTTTTTCTGATCCTGTTCATAATCCATTCACTGTAAGACTTCTTGATCCATTCACTGTAAGACTTCTTGATCCATTACCTAGTTTTGATACTTCTCCCACTGGATTATTATCTGCTCCCCTACTAGTTCGGAATTCATTAATGATGTTGAAATGACTAGCTGGAGACAGCTCGTAGGCAGTAAACAGAAGATGTAACAAGCATCCCAGTGCTTTCAGAAGTATAGAAAAACTACTTTTTGTGAGATAAGCATTTCTTTTGCCTTACAAGAGTAATTTTCAAACCTTAGCATGACAGCCTTTTTTCATATCCTGAAATGTACATGCTGTGAAAACATTCAGGCATATAAATAGAATTAATGCATTCAGTTCATTAGGATATCTTGACTGAGACTACTCCCAAGGATGATAAAGCGCTTTGGAGTCACGTTGGGTTTGGCGTGACTGGCTCCCAAATCTATCTTTGAAAGATATTGAGACTGCTGTGGAGGGTCAATGGACCTATAAATGTACGATCCCTTTGATGGCCTGTGGATTCCTGACAACCTAAACATATCCCTTTTAGGCTACTCTCCACACCGTTTTCTAAGAAGAGGAAAATGTTCACTAATATTTCTTTCTCTATAGGCTAATATAAAGCAGGAATTCCATGTCTGGCTCTCATGAAACTCCAAAGAAATAATGCAAGCCAACACTGAAGTATATAGCCAACACTGAAGTATATTCTTGTTATCTTCATGTATAGTGGTAAGAATATATATTTTTTTTTATTTTCTTTTCCCCTTCCTGGAAATACTCGCTCTGCTCAGATGTGGAAAGCACTGAGGTTGGTCAGAGAGGCAAAGCAATTTAGTGAGTTCATGGAAGGTGAAAGCTGAAATTACAGGCGCTTGACTTCGTGCACTGCCTGCATTCCCTAAAGTTCCCAAACCTACGCTCAGCATGGGAGTTTGTGATTTTTTTAACGGCTCTTTTCCTCTCAGCACGTGGAAATGTATTTGTGCACCAGTCAGCTCAGAAAAGGGGATTCAACTTTTCAGTAGTCAGCAAACTTCATCCTTGAGTAAAAGATAGTGTTTCTAGAGCTGCGAATGAGTAGGCACTGCAAAGGAATTAATCTAGTTAGATGAAGTAGATGTTAAGCTCTGTTAACAAAGAGTTCTAGCTTTCTCCTGATTAATGAAAGTATATAATTCTATTTCAAAGAAATCTCCAGTCTGCCTTCTAGTTGTGGGTTGTTTGGGGGGTTTTTTGAAGTGAACTGCTGATGGAAATAACCTTTTGGTGACACTAGGATCCTCCCCGTGGCAAGGAAATGGGAAGGATGAAAGAAATCTGTAACAGAAAGAAAAGAATTCCTATCTCTCTCCGTATCATATACACCAACTGTTTTTTTACAATTCTTTCTTTCTTGAAAGACCGTGCAACTCCTACCGCTTTGGCAAGTTCTCATTCATCTATAGGTCCTCAAATTAATAGCTTGTGGAAAAATGACACACAAAAGAACATACGCCTTTTACAGGCTCAAAACTATATTTAGCTCTACCAACACTGGTCAAAGCTCTTAATCACATTGCTCCATGCACAAGTTGTAGTATCATCAATGTTCCATCAGCACCTTAGAGAAACTTTCAGAGTCACTAACATCAATGGATGCAATTTTACCTCGTTAACTACTGATGTGTGCTTATGAAACAGTCCTCCCTTATACCCAGCTTTTCCTTGCAGAAAGCATTGCTAAGGGTTAAGAAATATATTACTTGCAAGAAGTGTTTCAGAAGGATGGACCACAGAGCTCCAAGGCAAAAAAAAAATAATTGTGCCTATTACCATCTAGCATTTGCATTTCTCTGACTATCACGCTTGTTTTTTGTAGCAGACACACCTAAAGTATAAATGTATGACCAACATGCCACTATTCACTTACCTGGTAAACATTGTATTGTCAGAAAATATCTGGTAGAAAATTTCAAACCACAATGGTAGGAAGAACTTTGTATTGTTCAGATGCCGTGCGCAGACACAATTTGTATGCTGAAGTATTGAGCTTGATACATTTTGCTGATTTTTTTTTTTCCACCACCTATTCTCTGAAGGAGAGAAAGAGATTGCAGTGCAAGTGGACTCCCAGAGAGGATGCACAGTGTGCTGTTTGCATGTAGGGGAGACACAGAGGGACTACTGCAACTACTGTTCAACTTTCAGGATGGAAATGAGACCAACCACCTTGCTATGGCAATGTCCTAACCATTTCCTCACTGAAATAACAATCCTCTGCAGACATAAAACATGGCATTTATATGTTTACCACAAAGTTTCAGTATTTCAAGCTCTAGATCTTTTTCCTTTGTTACATTGCCTTGTAATGGTACACGTTCTGCTGGCCCATGAGAGTCTGCTATGACACTGCCACAAGGTTCATGGACCAGATGCCCTGTGAATTCATTTTAATCTTTTGCACAGTTGCCTGAGACTGTAGGAATTAAACAATCTCAGTCGTCCCTCCTATTCCTGTGCACCTAAGAGGGCTCCTTACGTGCAGTTTCAGTTGTACTTTATACGAGCCGTCTCTAACCTTCTGAGTCACATTAATCGCCTTTGATCTGGATTATGCCTTTCCTAAGACACATGCCTTCTTGCAGGTGCAAGTCTCAAGTAAGCATGATTTACTTGCCTGTAATTTACTGATATAAAGGTAGAAAATACTTGAAAGTCTGACATGTACCAGGGTTCACTGAGCCATGCTGCTGGGCCAGGCAGCTGCCTGCATTGCTTGTACTGCCTCTTGCAAACTCTGAGATCATCCCAACAAAACTGCTACAGACATGGGTTTAGCAACAAGCCTCAAACATTTGGATAGCTATGAGATATATATAAAAAAAAATAGAAAGAGAAAGAAAAGAGCTAAGTATGCCTATTTAAAAATAAAAGGAAAAGAGCAGAACTCTAAGTGCTGAGACTTTCATCTGGTGTATCTGTCATCCAGACTAAATTGTGGACCTAATGTATGAGAGGAAAATAGAAAATTGCCACATACACACAGCCACATAATAAGCAAATGTTAATTGATGTGCTTTGTTTGTGATAGCTCCTGGGAGATTTTCAATGAGCAAGGCTTTTCTGTATGGGCAATTCCGCAGCATATGCTAGCACATCTAGGAAGAGTCATCATGTCTAAGTACTTTCTACCATCTGCTAGGAAAATTGAAATATTGAAAGATTTCTCTCTCTTTACCTCAGTGCATTTATGTATGTAACTATCATTTCAGTCCTGTCTTTTTTGACCCACAAGGGTAAATGCTGTTCTCAACATTTTGTGGAATTCTCTACTCTCTTTTACAGAGAAAAATACATAAATGCATGCATTAATACACACTAATACACATGTATGTACACAAATACACAGAAAATATGCTGTATAGTTTTCTGTGGGTAAACTACATTGGTGAAAGGATACAGAAGGAACACAAAACAATTTTCCCAGCAAAGTCAATTTTCCAATTCTGCGTTTTGTGTTCACAATTGCACTGTGTGGTTCCAGAACAGTAATTGTTCTTTACTGACATGGATTCATCAATCACCTTCGCTTTTAGGCTGCCTACGTCCCTCCCATCCCCTGAAGATAGACCCTTCAGTTCTCAGCTGTGCCTGTCCTGTTGTTTTTGTGGCCCAAAATGTATTCTTGACTCCAGGTATTGATTCAAGGGTCCCACAGCTGCTCCTTGATACCCCTGGTGACAAGGGCTTATCCATTAACTGAGAATGGTGGAAACCAATTATATTCTAGGATCGGGCTGTTCTTCCAAGGGTTTCTAGCAGAACATGGGATGGCTGGTGGATCTGTAAAATTACACACTGTCTTAATGGAAGAGTTCCAAGGTTCAAATCTAAGGTAATAAAAAAAAAGGCTTTCAGATTAGGTCCATGGCCAGAAATTTCCTTCTGACCTAATTTGTGTCTTCTTTGATCATTGTAATATGCTCCATTAATGTCCTTTAAGGAGATTTGGCTAGGGCTCCTGTCTCAAAAAGACTGTGTTATGGAAACATTCACAGAGAGACACAGGATCTGAGGCAAGGAGCTCAGTATGTTAACCCTAAACCAAACATTAAGGGGCTTTCTTAGCATGTAGAACATTTCAAGATGAACTATCTTGTCATGTAGAAATCATCTTTGTGGAAATTCTGGATCTATGCTCAAAGAGGCCAGAGTGACACTTACCTCCTCTGCTTAGTTTCAATGCAGGATTTAGATGTGGCAATGCTGAAGCCTGGAGCTCTTATTTTCAGATATCCAGCCCCAAGAATGGAATCTAAAATTTACAGCTGGGTGCCCAGGACCCTACATAGTGGATAAACAGCACATCCGTGCAGTAAAAAAAAAAAATACACTGAAGAGAAAGCCTTCATTATTTCCTTTGGCTGCATCTGAGTGAAGGGTGTGTGTGCAAACTCTCTAATACTTAGGAAATTGACCCAGGGCTTCACCTACCTGACCCAGAGTCATCCAATGGGTATAAGCTTATGGCTCTTTAAGTGCCTTCCAGGGAAGGTGGTGGTGCCATCCACCTTACTTTTAATGACCTCATGCCTGCAGTAGCCAGCTGGAATGAGAAGGCAATATGTTCTTCACCCTTTTCAACCAGAAGGCAGCAAACCCTACATCTTCCATCAGCAGTCACTATATTGCAAATTCCTATTTCAGGCGTGCAAGTCCTTTCTCAAATTTATCTCAGGTCCTCTGCAACTGTTAACGCAAAACAACCAAAAAGGAAGGAAAAGGGAGGACAGCTGTGGTAATAACATATTTCCCATTAACTGCAGAGACTAACCTCCTGTGCATTTGGTTTGTGTCCAGAGTCCTCTTCTGAACTCCAGGAAGAGCTCTATAAAATATTAAAAATAGAAAAATTAGATATAACTCTATTTTTCACCTTTAGTGCATAAGAAAAGGGAAAAACAAACACACACATGCTCAACCTCTTGTTTCTAAAGGGCACGTGAGAACTTCAATGCAAATATGTAACACAAGGATTTTTTACAGCTGATATAAATGCTGGAAAAATAGGATTTATAACAGAAATGCTGACACTGCTGTAATGATACAGCGGTACTAGTAGAAATCTTTTCTGAAAGAAACTCAAATGTGTGGAACCTGAAGAAAATTGTAAAAATAGGTTGTACACTAACTGACTTTCTTAATTGAGTTGATGTACCTGCAAACCAATATTAATAAACATGTCACAAAAATGAACTGATCTAAATGATGCTAAGAATGATTGACATACAAACACAGAAAAGCATGTTTTCTTCCATCTGCTTACCATTACAAGGATTGATAGGCAAATAAAATGAATTCTGACTGACTGGTAAAAGGCTGCATAAAGATTTATAAAATTTGGTAAATAGTTTGTCATTGGTATTTTAAAGTAAAATTGACAGGATACAACATCCTATTTACTTCCAAGAAAGAGCAATTATGTTATGTACACAAAAAGTAGCTGCTTATAACATTACATGACATTTCGAAGCTAATGGCTTCAATTACTATATCCGAATTATGGCCAAGAAAAATATGCCTTATGGGCATCTCACTTGATGTTTTAACTTAGAGGAGAAAAGTAATTTAAAAATAGGCAAGGACATCCTCACCAACTTGAGATGAACAAAAAGGGAAACATGACGCTAGAGGGCTTGTGTTTTTGTTATGGAAAAGTACCCTTAAACAAATGGGAAGAGAAAAGATCCTGCTCTCTCTGAAATACAGACAGAGTTTGTAATTTACCTCCTTTATGAAGCCAACATGCTCCTGAAATGAGGGACAATTTTGATCTTTTGGAGATAGGTTATATTGCACGTGTTTACAAAAGCCACTACTGAGTCGTACACCATCCTACTGAAATGAAAAAAGTATAATTTCCAGCCACTGAAACTAAGTATACACATTTTTTACACATCTCATTTGCCTATATAAAGCCAACATTAGCAGTTCTGCATATGATCAGTTCACATGGGCCAATCATGTATTCAGAAGGTCTGCTTTCCCCACTAATGCACAAACCACCTATTTTCATAGTCCCCTGGCTGGAGAAGCCAAACTGCCTACGCGCACACCACCAACCAGCATGTGGTCCTTAAAGTCTTCAAAAACCCTTATGAAAGACCAGGCGCTTAGGGTCCCTCACAAGGACCTTTGAAGATTAAAGTTAAGATTTAGTATGTTGGCTTAGAAGTAGTGTTCCTAAATATAAGGCAACATCCAAAAGGACAACAATGTGAATTATTGCCTTATGTTCGTGACTTTGAGGTATTGATAAATGAGTGCATTTTTCTACCTATATTGATAGAAACAAAGGCATTGACACAGAAGCAAGCAGGATTAAACCCTAAATGATTTTTTTAATTGTTCTCTGTAAATGGAGGGGAAAAAGCTTCATGCCCCTACCTGAAAGGTACTGTTCGTACCGCTCTGTACACTCTGCTCTCCTCCTGTTTGCAAAGACAGATAGAGATCATCTCATGGTGCTGACAGTTACATTCAATAATGTTACAGACTACCTTGATCCTGTGAATTCAATGACTGAAAAGGTTCAGCAAAATATGTTCTGAGGAAAATTAATCTTCTGATCTTTATGATTAAACAGTTACATGCTTTGCATTTAGACACCCTTGTCCATGTGTCATCTCAGTCCAGTGCTTTATCAAGTTAAGAGTAAGCTTTTAAATAAGGAAATATTGTGCTTGAGATTAAAGTGCATATAATTTGAATCAGGTACTCTAGAAGTTTTGTTCCTAGGAGGGCAACCAGCAATCAAAATAAAATGAGATAATTCAGTACCGTACAAAGTATTTAAATAAAGATTTTACGGGCCAATCATGTAGTCCTTCCACACACAAAGGTAACTTTAAGGACTTCAGCAATATTAGCAAACAGAAATTTTATCCCAGGAGGACTAGTAATAATGTTGACATTTCAGCCACACAATAAAAAAGGCTCTGTACCCAAAGCATTAACCATTTTATTTGCTCAGAGTGAACATGAGTGAGTTGCAATTTTATGTGTATGACTGAAATCTCCAGTGTTATTTTGTTATGCAAAAACATTTTAGAATTGACCTTAAAAATGTCAGAAAAAAAATTTGAATCCAATGTTTTCTCCTTCTGAATACATTGATAGCTTAGAAATAGATACCCTACTCAGTCACATTTCTAGAGACAATATGTGAACGTACTTGTTGGCCAAGTATGTAATTACTAGTCCTCAGTGAATACCACTGTTTTTAAACAACCTTGAGAAGGTATATATATAAAATGTATCAAAGTTGAAAATGCAGTTCAAACACATGGTGTTATATGACTGGGTTTTTTTTACAAAAAGATGACTGTACACAAAAGTCATGACCTTAGATACCGTCTATATTTTACTTACTTTTCTATGCTGTGATGATTTTCTTGTATCTTTCAGTGTTCATGGTATACCAAGTTAGTTCACATTTCTAGTCTCTTGAAGATGAAATTAAGATTATAATTAAGAAAACACTTTCATTTTGAAGATGTTCTCTTACTGTCAGCATAAATAGAGGCCAAGAGGTGTTCCTACTGTTCATTTTCCATATCATCTTTTGATGGTCAATATAAAATACGACTTCTTGACCCAAAACAATAAGTATCCAAATGATTTCTCATCAGACTAGCATATCAAACGTCTTTCTACAATATGAACAGAGAATATTTTCTTTCCTTAGTGTTACTTCAGTGCAACTAATCCTAAAATCTGAACCATTTTCAAGGATGGTAAAATGCTGTGTGAAAAGATAGTAATGTATAAATGCACTAAAACTTTTGGCAATAGATAAAGCTGCTTTTTTCCTTCATGTGCATAAAACCACAAAGTGTCAGACTGGAGATGAAGCATGACTACAGTCTGCTGCATAAATAAGGGAGAATATAACCCAGAAACTCTTGGCAGTAGTTTGGAAAACTGTATGAAGCTGCTTTGAGATCCAAAAATTAATGGCTTCTAACAACAGTAATAACCTGTGTTCTGGAAGGAGTATGCAGGCTCGGCAGCTTGCTAACCTGGCGAGCAAGTGCTTTCATGAAGACAGATTCCCAGACCCTCATAGCTGAGATTAGCATTATTCAATGAACAGATGTGAATTTCAAGTTCAGAAGCATTCTGTATATAGCCTAATCATGGGTAATTGAAATTAGGACTGCCAGCTATAGCTTTCACTGTTCTCCCATTTCTCAATAACTTAATTTGACTGGAACTACCACCATCACAGCTGAACTCCAGCCTTATTTTAGCTGCGTCTGACAGCCACAGTCCTCTGGAAGTGTTTGCGGCACCTAAGGATCTCTTTGGCATGTCAGCAATTGAGATATGTCCCTTTCTCCTGACATACTCTGGCACCAGCACCTGGAGCAGAACTGGAGTGCTGGGGCCGCCACATGAGGATATTCCTTTCTCATTGCCAGAGCAGTGTGGAGAATCTGGAAGAGGTGAGAAAAGGGATACAAGCCAAGGAGACGGTGATATTTTAAATTGGATGAGCGTCTAGCCCCAAATCTGCAGAAAACACAGTGATGCTCCATCCAAATATACAGTCCCTTGCTGTCCTTCCACTCTGAACTCCTGTCTTCCTTTTCTGTGATTGGGAAGCGAGACACTGGGGGGTATGTGAAATTGAAATTACTTTTTTTATTTGTCCTCTGGGAATTCTCTCTACTCTATTAAGGCTGTTTGAGCAGATCCTTAGATGCTGTTGCATGAAAAGAGCAGGGAATCTGTCCCTCATTAGTTGCACCTAACAAACTGATAGAAACGTGAAAGCAATTTTACTGGGCTCAACCTTGTAATGGATCGGAGTTCTGTCACAGCTTCAGCATCATAGCTTGTGGCCTCCAGCCTGCATCCTCCTACATCTATCCCAAAGGGTAAAAGGCAGCTGTTCCTCCTTGTTACAGTGCTACTTGAGGTTAGACTTCTGCTATACATTGTGCTTAGGACAATCCTCATAGAAAACTTGAACTTAAGCTAAGACATGCATGTACAGCAAAAATTGCAAACCTAGGACAAACGCATTTCAAAACGCTACTCAGTCAGGGTAGTTATGGGATCAGCCCTAAACTGTCTTTTTATACAACATATAAACAAAACACTATTGGTGGATCTGCCCAGCGATATTATGAAATCTAGTCATGGAGCAAGTTCTTGCTCAGTGCCTGACCTGTATCCTCACAGCTCAACAGAGATTGTATTTGCCAGGCTGTGGGCACAGTACATGTTATTTGTTTGGGCACGCTTTTCATTGAATTTTGTAGTAAGAAATATATCTTGCTTGTTAATAAATAAGGACTTTGCTGTATTCCGTTGATTTCTTATTGATTTTTCTTATTGATACATAGGACTAAGTTGCTTCAGAGACAGATGACACTATTAATTTCTAAGCAAATAAATACACTGAACAGTTGCTTTAATAATAAATTTTAGTCAAAACCAGTTTATTTTCTTTTTTTAGCTTATAGTACAATCCTACTTTATCTCTACAAAGAAGAAGAGATCTCCAGAGCCTGGTATTCTCTTGGGCATCATCCGACACCCAAAAAGCAGCTTTTCCTACTCTCTTCCTAGCCAGTTTTCCCCAGAGGTCTGTGATGTCTTCTGCCATTTGGGAGGAGGATTCTCATTTCTGGAGTACTTTTGCCCCTGTCTTTAAGTTCCCATAGTACCTGTGAGAGGAGACTTGCCCCAGTGTCTACTGCTGATCCTGGAAGCACCCAGTGACTAATCGCTATCTCCAGTGACAGCTGAGACAGAGGCACTTAGCAATGCTAGTTCAGATGTACTCATTGCTGTAAGGCATTTTATTTGGAATAAGGCAGTGGAGAAGTGGAGTAAAAAAAGAAAAGATAAAGAAAAAAAAAAAGAATCCCTTGGTTATATGTTAAATACTATTTGCATTTTAAAAAAGCTTGGATAAATAAAATCTCAGAGCCAGATGGGTAGTGCATTTTCCTCTCCCACACATCCAGCTATTTCTGTACTGACTGATGTGCACATGTATCTGGTGGAGGTTCTGCTGACACCATAATATGCAGAGATGTGCCAACATTCTCAGTTGTTTCTTTCCCCTCAAACAAAGGGTAAAACTAAGACCAAAGAGGATAGTAATTTTGACAGAGTGCCTCAGTGTGTTACTGAAAAAGTGACATGAAGAAAAAACAGGAGGAAAAGATAATTTATTACCATAATTTTCTGTCCTAGCCAAACAAAAATCTGTTTGGCTTATTTTTGTTCTCTTCTGTAGTATGTTGGTTTGTTTTTTACTGTTATTCTGCAAGAATGAGAAAAAGCAAAACCAAACCAAACCAAACAAATCTAAAAACCTTTGGCTTGGTTGATCCTGATGACACAAGGAAGTAAAAATTGCCACTTGTTCCTCTTCAGCCATGTGCTACGTACCTGCAGAGCGCAGATAAACCTGCACATCCAGCAACTCCAAAGTGTCTCCAACACACAAAGGAACAGAGATAGTTTCTTTCCAGACTTTCAACATCTCACTAGGTAACAACAGATTAAACCCCAGCCTGCATCTAGGTCAGCATAAAATCTAGAACTATAGACAAAAAACTTATTTCCTACAGTTATTTGTGGGTCTGAAGAATTGAACATGCAAGGCAAAAGGAGGAAGTGCTGCGATCCTCTTCTTTAGATGACACGTTTTTCTACGTGACATGTCTTTATTGAGCTTGCCTCAATTTCCTGACATTCAAGTGACTAATAGGTAATTTGTTTAATTGGATGACTGTGCTCAGAATATTTTTCTTTGACAGAGATAATATGCGCATAGTTCTACCTCGCAGAAACTACAACAGGGTCTAGAAAAGCAGTGGCATTTTACTCCTAAGTGGGAAAGAATTATTTCCAATAAATTGTCTTTTTCTTCTCTGACTTTTTGTAAAATGTTTATTAGATGCTGGCATCTGTCAAAACCATTAGTCACCAAGGACTTGTTTTTGTTCTGTTGTTAGATGGAAGAAAAAAAGGAATAAATCTAAACCTTTCTAATCTAATCTTTGCCTGATTACCATGGACATGATCCTGCTCTTTTTGAATTCACTAGCAAAATTTCTGTTTACTTCTGGGCAGGGGATCTGGTCACATAGTATGGTAGAATTTCCATGAAGCTCCTCTTATTCCATTTCACTTAACAGCTTTTCCTTCTCACTTTTTGCCAAATTACCACTTTTTCTTTTTTTTTTTCTTTAGGCTGAACTGTGTAAAGCAACACAATACCTGCCTCTAAACTGTGATCTCACTCATATACATTCATTGCCCTTGCTCAGTGGAATCATGCTGTATTTTGCAATTCCTCTCCTTTACACCACTCAGAAATTGTACTTTCCCCTTTTTCAAAGTTCTTTCCTTATGCTTCTTCAAGCTCTCCCCCCTGTCACCTACAATTCCTCCTTAAAAGCACAGAGCTGCTTCAAGGGGAAACAGTATATCTTTAATTAACTGCCATATTCATTTATCTTCCGAGTAGCTTCCTCTTTCCTTTCCAGCTGTATTACTGCAATTTAAAGATTAGTAATTGTTAAATATCCATCACACACAAACTGAACTGTCCCTAACTCTTAACTAGAACATAGTGGCCAAAGCCTGTCATTTTCCTTCTCTTTCTTCATTTTGGACACAGAGTTCAAGCAAAGGAGCAAAGCTGTTACTCCAAGGTAAGCAAGCAGTTTTCTCCCCCTCATGGTTTCAATGGCCTAGGTAGCAATACGTTGTCTATAGTCTGATTTTCAGGCTGGGGTGGGCAGGGCAGGACCTGTCCCACCACCTCCTGCCCTGACTGCCCAAGGGAGCACCCACTTCTCCTGGGGCATCTGGCCCATATTGTGCCCTGACAACATCCAAGTTGTCATTTTTGCTTGCTCTTTCTTCAGTTAGAAGTACAACACTCTAAACTCATTCATCCAGTTAGATAAATTGTCCATTAGGCATTTTTACATCAAGGGTACAAAAACAGAATCAGCAAAGACATGTCAGAGGGTAAAGTATGTCACTGGAAGAATCGAGTTCTTTCCCAGCATTTCTGTTTTTCTCTCTTCTGTCTTTTCATTGGCTTTTGCTATTGAAAATCATCTTTATTCTAGATAAATCACAGTGGAAACTACTAGAGAAGCAACATTACTTTAATGTTGCCAGAGCAAAGAGAAAACTGTAATACACTGCTTTCATTTTTTCACATGCCATTAAGTCTTTTTTAGATGTATGATTCCACTTATGTGATTGGTACTCATGTACACAGTATCCAGCTGAGACCACTATCCTGACTGTCTGCTACTCAGCTGGTGACAGGGAATCAAGACCCTTTACCAAAATGACTCAGGCAGCAAAAGTTGGAGTCCATTCAGTCAAAAAGACATAAAGGGCAAATGCCATTTCAAGAACCGTGGCTGAGTGTATCATTACGGTAAGATACAATGAACAAGGAGTCTTTCTGTGCAATAGCTCCACTGTTTAATCCATTACTTAGGATTACTTATTTTTAACCCTTAACCTGATCATGATAGTGGAAGCTTTACAATATTGCAGGTAATGGCTATGCTAGGCACAACTCAGGATTGTAGAGACTCAACGTTGTCACTCAGGTAGAGAAGTATCTCATTCAGCTTTCTGATTTTAAGTGTGCATGTGCAACTTTGCCTTGGCACACATCCTTCCCATCATAAAATGCCACTGAGCTCCCTCGTTGTGCAACTGAAGCACAGGTGTAAAAAGTGCCTTCTCTACCTCCCAATTATTTTACTTCGTAATAGAGAAACTAGATTATGATATTGTTCCTTATCATGAGTCATTCTCTACAACCAGAGCTGGTATTCATTAATTTTCAGCGGCTACTCAGCTTTATTGCAGGTTGCAAAGCCTGGAACTTTATGTGCTTGCCAGGTACTAAAGGCACATTTGTTTTGAGTGTTTTTGAAGTGAGTGATGGGGAAGCCTTGCTAGAGCAGAGGTAGTCGAGAAAGAGTTTAAGTATTACCATTGCTGCTTTTACTTCAGACTCTGAAAGGTTATGCTTCCCTTTGGTCTGGCAGTATAATGAATTATTTTAATCAGCAGACTATTCATTTTACTTAAAGCAGTAATATTTTAACGGAGGCAGTTATTTTAATTAGTGAGGGAGAGCTATCTTAAAGCACATAATGTAAAAAGAGATGGCTTTATAAATGTAGAGAGCAGTTAGGAAAAAGCAACGGAATGTGAGCTATGGATGGAAAAACCCACCACATACACTGAAAGAACAAATAATGTGAATTGTGACAAGTTAGATTCAAGCTTTGTCCTCAGTTTTGTAAATGTAATATGGTAGCTCAGTGTGTGTAAGGAGCCTTTTATGGCTCCCGCTTAAAATCTTACAAAACTAGATTAAAAGTTTCTGCTAGTGGTTGATAGTTGCGGTACAGAATATAGCATCACAATAAACTTTCAGGTAAAACTTGAATTGTGTTTGATACACTGTTCAAGAATGCATATATATAATTACTATTTAGTTGATTGTACCACAATTATGTCAATATGAGCTTGGTAACAGATATTTCTTTTTGCGTGCAGCCAGGTACACATCTGCTACACTTGTTAGTGTTTTCTCTTCCACTTACATTCATTATTATGTGGCAAAAAGATACTACAGAGCATAAAGTAAAAAAAAGCCTTTTCTTCTCAGATGAACTCTGTGAACAGGCAGCTGTTAGACAAAAGCATTGCCAAAGACATATTGTATTTTGCCACTTCTTTTTCTTTTTAAGTTAAGATAATTTTGGGACTGCAGTCGATGGGAGTAAAGTGACAAAAGGTGTAGCACTGCTGAGTCAGTAAGGATTGCTCTTCCTAAGTTATTGCCGAGTCATAGCATTTCCAGGAATCAACATACCATCTTTTATATAGCATGTTTTCAGAGCTTCTGGCTCATTTGAGTCATTAAGCTCCTATAGCACATTTCACAGGAGACTGATCGTCATCCCCATTGTCTTGAAATAAGTCCAGAATGCAATGAGAGAACACAATAATGTTTTAGGTTACGTGCATCTCTGTGTGTTGGGGATCAACATTTTCCTCCTCCAGTTCACTTTAAATGTTTGGGTTTTTTTTTTCTCTCTCTAAGAGAAGAGACCTGTTAGCTAGAGAGTAGGGGAGAAGATGCCCTCTTCCCTGTTAGATGCATGGATAATGCATTGAGGAAGGGGAGAGGGAGGTGCTGATCTCTTCTCCCTGGGATACAGTGATAGGATGCATGGGAACGTTTCTAAGCTGAGTCAGGGGAGGTTCAGACCTGACAGTAGGAAACTTCTTTACCGAGAGGGTGGTCAAACACTGGAACAGGCTTCTTAGAGAGGTGGTCGATGCCCCAAGCCTGGCAGTGTTTAAGAGGCGTTTGGATAATGCCCTTAATAACATGCTTTAACTTTTGGACAGCCCTGAAGTAGTCAGGCAGTTGGACTAGATAATCATTGTAGGTTCCTTCCAACTGAAATTCTATTCTATTCTATTCTATTCTATTCTATTCTATTCTATTCTATTCTATTCTATTCTATTCTATTCTATTCTATTCTATTCTATTCTAATGATCTCAACATTTTGTGTTACAGCTCTTGGGATTTCCACACATGTCTGTCCATGTGCAATATTCAAATGCTCCAACTTTCATTTCAGGCTTAGCTACTGGACTGGGTACAGCTCCTGGGCTGGGTGCAAATCATCAGCCCTACAGTTCTTGTCTTACGCTGAGGACTGGGACAAAGTAAGAGGTGAAGTCTTTCTCAGACCTGAGAAAGAGATCCATCTCAGGCTGAGACAGATCTCTCCATTTTGTCATAAGGTTTTCCTGGGCCTTCTCCATCCCCTCTGGAAAGGATCTCTTTTCTCCTTCCCTGGCTCAGTTCTCTAGACGAAACCAAAGATTCAGATTAATAAGAAATTAAGAAGAAGAAATAAGATTGTTAAAAGAAAGGCCTTAGGGATCAGAGAATAAATTATTTTATTCTGTAGTTGTACTTAAATCTCAAGGGATTGTCCTTGCCTTTGACAAGGAAAATTACTAAGTCCTATCTTGCAAAAAGCAGCGGGAGAATGATGGGCAGAAAGAACATGCTCATGAGCATTGTAACTGTCTAGATCTTCCTTTTACAGATCTTGGGGGTAAAATTACTACTAAATGCATGCCTAAATGTTCGGAGGGGCTTTATGTATTCCATGAAGGAATGAGGAAAGAAACTGCCCAGACTTGAAGACTTGACTCAAGGAAAACATGAGAGAGAAATATATGCAAAATTTCTTCCTGGTAAAGAGACCAGATTAAATCAATTGCTCAGAGCTTTTGTTAATTTCTAAGCTTTCCATACTGACAGGAACAATTATGGATAGATTCTTATAGGTTTTCAATAGCTAGATACTTCCTGAGCTACAGGGCAAGTAACATAGTTTATGACCCCAATCTTAAAGGATAAATGATAAATCATGAAGACAATACCAATGGAGAATAGGAAATGGTGTACTGCAGAGATTCTGGATTGCTTCAAGCTCTGTAACATCCAGTGAGTGAGAACACTGGTTTCTCTGTCTTCCAAGTTGAACATCTCTAAAAAAACCCTTGTGGCCCCCACCCCGAAACCTCAGAAACCACCAGCCTCACAGTGCTATCCAACTGGTCTACCTGCAGGCAGCAGAGCCGTCTCAAATTCCTTTCTACACCCAGTCTCTTAGTACTATTGCAGCTATTTTCCTTCTAAGGGTAGGGTTAAAGCGACATGCCTCAGCAGCGTTAGCTACCACATGGATTTCCATTCATAAACTTGACAGTGCTTGGGGGATAACAGGCTGTGCACAACAGCTGCTACCTGACTCTGTCCCCATCTGTCTTAATGATTCCCTTCCCTAGACCTGTCAGGACCCAACTGCACAACATTTGTTGGACTCCCAAAAAGGAGAGAGCTGAACCCTCTTCCAATTGGCCTTCCTTCTTAAAGGACATCACCAGGTGTTCCTGTTATTTCTTCCCTTTCCTTCATGGCACCAATAGTTTCACATTTAATATAGAATAAAGCTCATTTTTTGTCACACAAAGCTTTCACACAGTGATTGGCAGTGACACACATGTAGCTCCTAGAAGACCTTACTCAGGAGTGGGCACACAGCATGGGGTGCTTGTGGAGGATGGCTGGAATGGGGACAAAAGGACAGAGGCCTTTGCTGTTAATACTCTGCCCTCCACTTTGTACGTGATTGTGCAGACTTCTGAGAGCTTTCCTCCCAGGTGGAAAACCATGTTTCTCCTCCCCGCAGGCTCATAAAACTCTCTCCAAACATGTTTATTTTTGGAAAGGATGGAACAGTACTAAGTTGTTTTTCAAGGACCATGAAGGCCAAAGCCAGGCTCTTTCTCTAGCCATCTTTTTCTTCTACATGGCACAGACCTACCATACATAACACTGTAGCAGAGTTACTTATCTTAAAGGCTGGCAGCTATGCTTATTTCTGAGCTGTGTGGGCAACCCCTCTAGCAAAATCAGCAGCAATTGTGAAGTCCCAAGTGAACAATCACATATATCTATCTTACTCAAAAAAATTTCTACTGGAAGAAAAGATTTGTTGATGTTTAAGGTTATGTTATTTACACGCACAAAGTCTAGCTCTCTTGTCTCTTCAGCAGAGTGTTTTAAAGAAAAAAATCAATATTGTACAAACACTTCCAAGATTTTATAGGTTTGTTGGGGAAGCAGTGCCTACAGCCTCCTTGGTTACTGTGAAACAGTAGTTTTGCTTTACAGAGTAAATCTTGCTATTCTCATGTCTTTTATCATTTATGTAGAAGCAAAACTAGCTGAATGGGGAAAAAAATCTGTGTGACTGGATTATGCCACTCTCAAAGGCTGTTACAGCAGTTGGCAAATAAAAATTTTAAGTGGGACTAAATTAATTTGTAAGGCAGCAGAAATCTATTGACAGCAGCAAAAGACTATGAGTGTCTAAGAACAGGTTTTATTCCTGCTCCCCAGAATATGTGGGACTTGATTTTTTAGAACTTTAGGCCTCCAGGAATATAAGTTAAAGTGCAAAGACAGGCATGCCAAATTTGGACTTGGAATTTCATCTGGTTTCTAAGAGTTTTTAATATTTATACTAGACATTATGAAGAACTAGAAAACAGTCATGACAAACAGAACGTTTGGGTTATAGTAGATAAACAGTAAAGGTAAGGTAACCTAGAGAACTCTTGTCAATATTGGCTATTTATGTAATTAATCATATGAGTCTGCATTTGAATCTTCATCTAGGGATTGTTTCTTTTTGGCTGAAGTATGTATCTCTTTAGAAGATTTCAAAACTTTTTAACCTTACCTAAAGAATAGGGTATTACTATCAATGGCAAGATAATTTTCTCCTTTCCTTTCAACAACCGAATTTGTACCACAAGATGGCAACCTAAAGCAATATTATATAAAAATGACGTTGTGCACGATACCTGTTTTTAAAAATGCTTTCAAAATACCTCTGTTAAACCTGTGAATCTGCATCAATCATGTTTTTGAAATAATCATGCCAAAGTCTGCAAATCATGTTATAGATTTTGACTGACATCAAGGAGTGCAAATCTATATTTATTTCTAAAATCCCCAACATAGTAGTTGTATTATTTTGATAGAGAAATACCCTCAAAATTGTCTGAATATAGACAAATTATTTAATGAAGCAAAACTAAAAAAATGATAGTATATTAAACGATTTTTTTTTAAGTAGCAATAATGTTCATAATCGAAATATCCAGTGAAAACTGTCTCGACATGAGTGTAAGGCTTGAATTCTCCAGGGAACGTTTGCAGTTTCCTAGCAATTAAGTTAGCAGCTATTGTTTTCTATTAGTCAAAACTAATGCAAATCTCCTAATAATGCAACAAATCTGACATTTTGCCCATGTGCAGTATTTCAGCAATTTATACTTATTTTAATTTCCATAAAAGACTAGAAACAGCTACGTACATTCGTTGCTCTAATACATGGAGGACAGTGAAATGGAGTTAAGGTGTTATGCACTGTTTCAGTATTTACATTTATCTTTATCTCAATAGGAGATTATGATTACTAAGTGATTACTGTACTTCAAATGAGTAGCTCATGGAGGGGAGCAGCCAGTTAGATGTCTAATAACAAATGAATTCAGATTGTTCTCAAAATAGTACATCTTAGAGTAGCTGCATGTGTTATTTGATTCAGACCTTCAAATATACCTATAAATGAAGCAGCAAAGCACCAAGAACATTACTGAACATTCAGTAATTAAGAGAGGGTGAATATACTCATGAATATTAACTGAAAACTTACTAGATTTACTATGCCTGTGATTGTACACTTTGTGTCCATTCAAGCATATATTTACAAAGAATCAGACCACAGAATCATACAGAAAAATAATGAACTGTATGCAAACACTAGGAAACAAATCACAGATGACCAATATTGATCCCGCAATAACTATGAATATTTTCAGTAGATACTAGTCAACAACAGCTGTACTCAGTGAGGGAAGAAAATCAAAAGTCTTGCCATCTTTACTGTGAGTTTTATGCACTAATAACTAAAATGCAGAATTTTAAAATGCTGAATGCTCCCCCAAAACCTGCTACTGTGCAGCATGCATGCATCAAGAATAATGACAAATTTAGCAAAATAACTTGGAACAAAAGAATACATATATATATGAAAAAAAACCCTCCCGAATAGAAAGAGTAGGAAACAGAATAGAAAACAAAGGCCTTGTTTATTCAAACAAGTTACTCCCTACTAGCAATTTATTCAGCAAGGTGAGTTCATTTTTCAATAGTTCTAAATAAATATTTTGTAAATGAGAATGTATACAGAGTCAAACTAATAGCAGACCAGATATCTGAACCCAGAAATCTGGGCCTCTGTCTACAATAGTATCATTACATGTTTTATCTATCTGAATGCTACTTCCATTTTAGTATGCAATATTCATTGATCATGTGAACAATAATATATTTTTACAAGATAAGAAACTACTTCAAGCATAAACATTTTAGAGCCAAATTACCACTGCAAAATGAACCTACTTTGTGGCTTGCTTTAAACAGAAGTGTAGGTTTTAAAGAACTTTATTTCATTTGGGTTGTTATTTTTCTGCAGTTTTACCTGAGGCATATTACAGCTGTGAGTCAAACAAAGCCACCAAGGCTTCCTCAGCACTTAGTATTCTCCCACCAGACTGATTCAGAACTTCACGCCTAATCAGCTACCACCCACTTCTGCCTATCTTACTCAGAGCAATATAGTTTGATGAAATATTGAAGACGAGTATATAAGAATACATAAGGAAGATATTTTAGGGGAGTTATGCAAATACCTGTCTCCTCAAAAGTCAGTAAAATGATGCAAATCCAGGACTCCCAAAAATCTGCCACGCTTTGGAGTGAAATGCTAGTCACAGAGCAAAGCTGCATTAGCTGGGAAAGAGATGGAAAATAAGATATTCTGCTACACAGGAGCAAAAACAACCTATCAGAGTACTCTCTCAGGGTGAAATTCCTGTTGGTGCAGGCAGTGGGCATTCAATCCCAAGACCACAGGCAGGCCACTGGCTGAGATCAGTGTGATTCGAGCCGACCTGCAGCTGTAAGGCCTGGGGCAGGCTCTACACCTTCCCATGAGTTTCAGGACTGAAGTACAAATAAGAAAGGAAAGACGGGACAGCTAAGGCTGCCCCCATCATGCTCCGAAGAGACATCTTGAAGTAAGGAAAAGGAATGACCATGTCTCTCTCCTTTTTTACACACCACCTAGTGGAAGTGTGAAGCTTATTGCCACACCAGGTGTAAGAACTTGATAATGAACATCCCCTCCCCAGGCACTTGTCACTCACAGGCAGAGTGCCGCTGGCTGCCCTGCCAAAGTCACATCCCTCTTTGCCCTGGTAATGCAGATTAGCGCTCTGGAAGAAAGAAAACCCATGAACACGTACAGAATTTTCAAGCTGCTTTTCTGCATTTAGATGGAGGTGACTGCAAGACCTAGGATCTGAGGATATGTGTTAAAGTCCTGCTTGTAGCATCTGATGTTCAGAATTAAAACAGCTTCCTTATAAAATAATAAAGCATTAGTAATTGCAGGATAGCAGATTGCAAAAGCATATTGAAGAGCTGCCTAAAAAGAAACCGTATGAGACTAGCCAAGTATAAAATATATTAGTGCTGACACAGATTTGGAATTTGTGGAGAAAGCAAATTGGCTAAAGAAATTCTAGTATTATACATTGTCTATAGACCACTATAAAAAGGACCATTTATTTCTTTTTCTTATCTTTTCCTTCCTTCTTTACAAAACCATAATGACTCTGGAGGTACAGAATGGCATCTCACATGGTAGGTATGTATCTTTTTCTTCCTCTCTCTCTATATGCATGCATATGTGTGTGCAATTACAAGTTTCAAACTATATACTTAAATATGCAATGATAAAATATGTGCAGTTATTTACATAAGCACCACAGCTTGCATATTTCAAAAGCAAGTTTAGTTGGTTCAGGTTTGGGAATGTGAAATGTTAGTGCTATGTTATTTGACATCCACAAAGTAAGCTGGTTTTCATGCTGGAGACTTAAAAATTGTTATACAGAAATTACCTTGTCACTGTTGAAATTATTTACCTTTTTAGTTCATTTTGAGCACTACCCGATCGATTTGCCATAATATCAGCAAATATTTATTGCACGAAATTTCTGTGCTAGTTGAGACAAGAGAAGACAGTTCACGACAAAAATAGAGACCTATAGCAGAAAATATTTGGAGTCATAGTATCCCAGCAAGAATCACAGGCTGCCTGCTCTACCAAATGACATCCTGCCTCTCGCCTCCTGCACCAGAGGTACATGTATTTTAGTCTGTTACAGACAAGTATACTGACTGGGACATGACAGACCACGAGACTTGTCTTCCTTTATAGGTGGTTTACCTTGGGATGTGAATAGTCGTTTTCCACAGACTCTGGAGAAATGAAAGTTGAGAACAAACCTTGTGTTGACTTCCTCCCCCAGCCTTGTACAAATATGCTACATGAGCCACAGGATAGCTTTTAATTTCTGTTGCAATTCTCATACATTGCCGTTGCCAAAAAAAGAAGTGAGAAACTATGGCACTAAGTGATGCTGCTGCACTGAAACAAAGAAATTGCACTACAGCAGAAGTAAAGCACATATCAATGAACCTGCAGCAGGGTGGACAGTCCTTTCCAAGTCCTTTCCAACTATCTTAGGTAGGCTTATACAGAACAGACTTCAGTTTCTTTCTTCTTGGTTCCTCGGGTTAGGAGAAGATTATCTGTATGCATCCATCAGTTTTTGAAGTCCGGATTTACCTGAGAAGGAAACACCCTTCCCTCCTCATCCAAAAACCTTAATACCTGAGCCACCCGACAACTCTAGCTCTGAAATTCTACCATCGCAGAGACATGCAGAGCTCACACACTGTAAGTTGTTAATTTTTCCCTAGGCTAAATACGGTGCATGACCTCTTTATTCCCACATCACCTCCTATAAAACTGGCAGATATGTACATTTTAACTGTTCTTGAAATAATGCATTCTTATCATGTTGAAAAAGGAATGCAAAATTTGACATTTTCTTTTGCTACGAGGACTTTTAAAAACATGCCAGTAAGGGAATTTTTCTTGAAGAGTGAGAGGGAAGGGAGCTTGCACTCATGTAGAATTTTCTAAGATATGGATTGTGAATTTCACTTGACTAATGTAGAATAAGATATATGGCTGCATAAACTTGTGCATGACACTCAGACAGAACTGAATGTTTGCATTGCTGACCTTGATTGCTTATGCTGTTAAATTGTGTGCCTGTCCTCTGTAAGCTAATATGTTTCCATAAATAGCTGCAAAGTAAACTTATCTTCCTTCTTCAAAATGTGCTTTTAAAATTCTCCTTTGTTGTGGTGCCTACAAGAATCTTGACAACCGTTGTTAGGATGCTGGTGATCTGAGACTACCAACTGCCAGGTTGACTGGTGGTGTCAAAGTGTTCCTCATTCCGTCAGTCTGTGTTTTTCCATCTGCTGCATCTCACTTCCTATAGGAAACTCTCATGAGTAGGGACAGCTTCTGTGTTTTCTGATGTAAAGCATTGAGCACAATCACAGCTACTAGAGAAACTAAGGAAAAGAAGGAAAAAAGATATTGTCTGTACATAAAATCAGAGAAACCTTTGCAAGGCGTAAAAAAAAAATAATTAAAATCCACAAGATGTTAACAGAGAGAGAAGGACAGTTTCATTCTTCATATAGCAGAAAAAAAATAATCACCTGTCTGATTTGTGTGAAACTTTTATTTAATTTACATAGAGAAATCTCTTTTTACATTACCTATGGGTGTTTGCGGTCAGTGTGACACCTGGACATAGCTTCATCAACCATCAGCAGAGACGGACTACCAAGCCAGTTTATGAGACAAGTGACTATTAACCTGCCAGGAAGAAGACCTTAATGGGCAAAGAACTGCAGTCCTGACTACCTTGTTTGCCATCTCCGACATAGCAAGTGGAGGCTGAAGCTGACATCTCAGTGCAGAAGTCATGTTTGTCTTCACAATGCAGAAGCTCATTTCATGTGATGCTGAAGGATCCAGTCATTAATATATCTTTCTTCTCGCTGGGAGGACCTGGATAAGTTACCTGTCACTGGGATAACATTGCTTCTGCAAATAGCTCTGCACCTGCCCTCAGTCAAAACATTTTACCTCCTCCTATTCAAGTGCATACTGCCAGCAGCTCAGTTCAGATCCTGGCTCTATTGAAGCCAAATTCCCAGTGACTTCAAAGGCACAAAGGCATCATGTGTTGAAACGTGGAATTCTTCCCACTTACCTTTCTGCAAAGCAAAAAGCATCCTAGCACTGCACCTTCAGTGCTAAATCAGTTGTGATCTTAAGCAATTACTTATTAAACCCATCAAACAAAGCTGGAAATGAGGAATACATCTGTATACCACATCTTACTCCACTAATCTGAACACTATTTAAAACTAAGTCAATGGCAATTTATTAAAGTTTTTAACAGTCAACCACTACCTTCAAAGGTTTGACTTTTAAATTCTACTCATCTGAAACTGTTTATTCATGGGAGTATGATATGGACTTTGTAGCATATTTCAATGCTATTAGTATTGTAAGGACTCTTTTTGGGCTAGTGAACCTTTTGTTGCCACCTCATGGTGCTGCTTTTATTGCTAGACGTACAAGGTCGGTTTGTTTGTTGTTAGACAACTAATGTAAAGTGATTACATTCTGGTTGGCTAATGAAGTGAGACTGGATATTTTGCCTATGAATCATTATGGCAGAAGTAGAAAAATCTTGTTTAGCAGTAAAGCAGCTTGTGTTTGTTTGTACCTTAATTTCCATAGGCAAGAAATAAGGAACGTAAGGTGCCTTATAGACATTTGAAACAGGTAGTTTTAATTAATAAAAGCACTAGTGGGGTCTGACCCTCTGATTCTCAAGCTGTAGGCAGCCATGAATACTTTGTTCTGTTATAATTCACAAGCAAGTTTCCCATCCAAATTCGCCATAACATGATATTTGGGGACTGTGCAACACTCAGGAATATTATTCTAAACTCCTTGAGATAAGTGAAATTATTAATTCCCAAAACATTTCCCCAATAAATTAATACTTTCAAATATGTATATAGTTATGGGTTTTGACTCTTGAATTTTCAAGAAAAGATAACTTGACTAAAACCCAAAATAAAGATATAATTTTATCAGAAAGATACATAGCTAAATTTGCAAACCAAGTAAAATAAACTTCTACAAAATTGTTACTATGAAAAAAACATTACTTGATTTGATTTTGGGACAAAACATTTGATTTTCACAGTTTGGAGGGCCAATTATTTAACTGTGTATGCTTTGAAAGATAGTGTGCTTATATGAAGTTAAGTTATGTCGTAAGTCAAGCAAGTGGGGCAGAAGATCATATTTACTGAAAAGGGAACTTTGTGGAGCTCACAAGGAAAAAAGAAACAGAATCATCTCTGGAAGCAAAGTCAGGCTTTGCAGGAAAATTACAGAGCTGTGGTTTATACATGCAGGGAGAAGACAGAAAATGTCAAAGCTCAATTAAAGTGGAAACTGGCCAGTGTTGTGTCAGACAACAAGAAAGGCTTTTTAAGTATGTTAATAGCAAGAGGAGGTCTAAAGAAAACATCAGACTGATATTTGTTGGAGAAGGTCAGCTGACTAATAGGAATGAAGAAAAAAGGGAGGCATTCAATGGTTTTTTTGCATCAGTCTTATAAAACTGACAGACCTTGGTCTTGTCTGGTCCCCTGAGTCAGAGGACCACGCCAGTGAGAACAGTGACTTTCCATTTATAGACACTGAAATTCTAAGGGACCAGCTGTATCAGCTGAATGTTCACAAGTCCATGGGGCCTAATGGGATTTATCCCCAGTACTGAAGGAGGTAGTGAATGTTATGGCAGGACCACTCTCAATCATCTACTAAGGATCTTGGGAATCTGGGGAGGTCCGCACTGACTGGAAGTTAGCCAGTGTTAGTCCAATTTACAAGAAGGGCATAAGGGAAGACCGAGTGATCATCAGGCACAGTCAACATGGGTTCACAAATAGAAAGTCCTGTTTATCTAATTTGATATCCTTCTGTGATAAAGTCACCTGCCTAGTGGACAAAGGGAAGGTGGTGGATGTAGCTTTTCTGGATTTTAGTAAAGCTTTTGATACTGTCCCTCACAGCATCCTTCTGGACAAGTTGTCCAACTGTGAGATGAGAGTGTACAGGGTGCCTTGGGTGAAGAACTGACTGAACAGCAGGGCTGAACAGGTTGCAGTGAATGGGGCTCCATCTGGATGGCAACTGGTCACCAGCAATGTTCTTCAGAGATCAATTCTAGGGCCAGTTCTCTTCAATTTTTTTTGTCAATGATCTGGATGCAGGAGTTGAATGCACAATTAGCATATTTGTTGATGTTACCAAACTGGGAGCTGCTGTTGACTCTCTCAAGAGACAAGAGGCCTTGCAGAGGGAAGAAGATAGACTGGAGCATTGAACAATCATCAGTGGCAGGAAAATTAACAAGAATAAATGCTGGATTCTGCACCTGGGTTGGAGTAATGCCGGGCGCAATTATAAATTGGGAGAGAAGTGGCTGGAGAGCAACCCTGCAGAAAGGGACTTGGAGGTTGTGGCGGGTTGACCTTGGCTAGACACCAGGTCTGCACCAAAGCTACTCTATCACTGCCCTTCTTCAACTGGACAGGAGGGAGGAAATATAACAAAAGACTTGTGGGTCAAGATAAGGACAAGGAGATACCATTCAACAATTACAGTCATTGGCTGTCCTGGTTCCGGCAGGGATGGGGTTAATTTCCCCAAGGAGCTGGCAGGGGAGGCAGGTATTCCATACCAGACCATTCCATTCCATGCCCAGCTATAAGAGGAGCTAGCAGGGGTGGGTGTCACAGCCTCTTTTGGGTATCCACTTTCTCTGGTGTGGGGTCCTCCATGGGCTACAGGGGGACACCCTGCCTCACCGTGGTCTTCACCATGGGCTGCAGGAGAATCTCTGCTCTGGTGCCTGGGGCACCTCCCAGTCCTCCTTCTTCACTGACCTTGGTGTCTGCTGAGCTGTTTCTCTCACATATTCTCACTCCTTTCTCCAGATGCAATTGCTGTTGTGCAGTTTTTTTTCCCTTCTTAAATATGGTATCACAGAAGTGCTACCACCATTGCTGATGGGCTCAGCCTTGGCCAGTGGTGGGTCCATCTTGGATTGAGCTGGCATTGGCTGTATTGGACATAGAAGAAGCTCCTAGGAGCTTCTCACAGAAGGCACCACTGTAGTCACCCCCTACCAAAACCTGGCCACACAAACCCAATACAGAGGTGCTGGTTGACAGCAGGCTCAATATAAGTCAAGAGGGTAAGCCGTATCCTAGGGTGCATCAAACAGCACAGCCAGCCGGTTAAAAGAAGTGATTGTCCCACTATACTTAGCATTGGTGTGGTATTCAATGGTATTCAAATACCTTGAGTGTTGTGTGCAGTTCTGGGCCCCACAATTTAAGAAGGATGTGAAGGTCCTTGAATAGGTCCAGAGGAGGGCATGAAAGCTGGAGGAAGGGTTGGAGGGCATGTCCTGTGAGGAGTGACTGAGGACTTTGGGCTTGTCTAGTTTGGAGAAAAGGAGTCTGAGGGGCTGTATGGGAGCACCCAGCCAAACTGGTTTCAGACCACAATAGGTAAAATGCAGGGAGTTGTCATCCGACTCAGCTTCATCTCCGCCTTGCCTTGTTGATGCAGAGACAACTTGGGGGGAGCTGCAAAACGGCTCAAGCATTGTCTCAAGATTGCATCACGATAAGAACCAAAACCAAATGGCCCTTAACAAACAAAATGCCCTGAGTCCCATGCCACCACTATTCCCGTGACTTTGAGCGCTAGACACCACAAATTGCCAACAAAGACTTAGCTATCACACCACCAGAGGTAAATATCCCAGATAGTGCAATCCACTCAGGCATAATCCTGCACCCTCACAGAATCAGGAAATATAAACCGCAAGGTTTGGGGGAAAAATGGGGAATCTTCCAACAATACAGCTGGCCTGTAGGAGATTCATCCCCTCCTTGTCCAGGACACTGTACAGGGTAACTTCCCAGGGACTGAGCGAACTTACCTGAGAGAGAGGGTATGTGACTAAGAAATATACGTATGGTATATGGCATGCTATTAAGTTTGTGATTGGTACACTCTTTTAAGATATTAATATCTAGTGCGCTTGTGGTTTATGTTGTTACTTGTTGGGATCATTTGTAGCTTGCAATAGTGTATTCCGCTAATTTCTTTTAAACTGCAATAGTGTAATCGCCATTGTACACATAGAACTTGCAATAGTGACGTATTACACCTGTGAGTGTAGTTCAAATAAATTGTTAATTTGAACCTCTCAGTGAAGTCCTTTTTTTCCCGTTTCGTCACAGGGGCGACCTCATTGCTCTCTACAGCTTCTTGATGAGGGGAAGTGGAGAGGGAGGTGCTGATCTCTTCTCCCTGGGATACAGTGACAGGAGGCATGGGAATGGTTCTAAACTATGCCAGGGGAGGCTTAGACTGGACATTAGGAAGCATTTCTTTACCTAGGGGGTGGTCAAACACTGGAACAGGCTTCTTAGAGAGGTGGTCGATGCCCCAAGCCTGGCAGTGTTTAAGAGACATTTGGATAATACCCTTAATAAGAGGCTTTAGCTTTTGGTCAGCCCTGAAATAGTCAGGCAGTTGAACTAGATAATCATTGTAGGTCCCTTCCAACTGAAATTTCTCTTTTCTCTTCTCTTCTCTTCTCTTCTCTTCTCTTCTCTTCTCTTCTCTTCTCTTCTCTTCTCTTCTCTTCTCTTCTCTTCTCTTCTCTTCTCTTCATATAAATTTCTTGATTTTACAATCAGAAAGTACAGTATTTTTATGGGATTAAGCCTCAGTTTTGTTAACTTTGGAGTATTGCAGATGTTTTTACAGTAGAAAACTATAAGGATCTATAAAAAAGTCACATATAAACTGGTACAATAATGTTTCTGTAGAATATTTCCAAACTCCTACATTCAGGCAAACATGCTGATCAAACCATCATTTCTATGCTTACTCTAAATGAACATCCATATATGCACTCTTAGCAACTTTTTTCTAGAAAACAGAAAAATAATTAGAACATAAAATTACTTCCTTTTTGGGCAGTTTCCCAACATCCTTCCCCTTCCCTGTTCCCCTCTCCACTTCTCCCAGCAAATCAGGAAAGGATTATGCCAAACAGTTTTGTGCAAAAGAAACACAAAACACGTGACAGAGAAGAACTAACAAGCAAGGGCCAATGTTTAAATGAAGGTCCAGGAAGTTACAGTGGAAACACTAACTGTTTTCAATGATGCAGGGAAAACTCACTGATAAGAACATTTTTGCTAAACTGCCTTAAGTCCTCTGGAAGTGATCTGCCCTGTGCCTGCATAATATGACCTCTCTATTACTCAGACATTTGGAAAAACAACACAACGGGTCTAAAACCTTTTCACTTTGACATCTGTCACAAAGATATAGACAGTCTGCAGGATTTCATATTTGAAATTTCACATGAACTTCATCTGGACCTTTGATTAAAATGAATCTGTATTCTTGGAGCAGAAGATTACTTTCAGGAGTAACAAAGTTTCATTTGGAAGGTTAAGTTTATCAAACTGCTACCCGAGGGATTCCTCTGTCAGGTCAAAAAACCCAGCACTGAGTCCCATCTGTCTTGCCCTTGTGAAACTTTTAATTCTTTTTTCCTACTCGTTAGCTTCAGAGAATAAATGATCCAATAGCACAAAACAACGTGTCACATTATAAAGAGTCCAGCAAATTAAATGGATTGAATTGAATCAATATGCCACAGTGGAAAGAAGTGCTCAGACCATATGCAGACTCATTTCAGGCAAGATACTGTCTCTTGGGAGGGATGTGCCTTGTGTCTTCTGCAACCCACAGCTTGCTATCTTAAAGAAATCAAAAAAAGTATTAAGGAAGTTTTTGATCACTGTGGTAGGTAGAAACCTGGCATAACAGTACACTGAAAAAGCACAGTCCAGTCTGCAAAAGACCTCATATATAGTAACATGTCACAGATTGAATTAATATAAGACTTAAAGCCACAAAAAAAAAACAAAAAAAAACAAAAAAAAAAAAACAACCCCAGATTTAAGCCTGGCAGTATTCACAGCTGAGAATATGACCATATAAACATATTTTAATATCGCCAGCATTCTTTTCTGATTTCCACAGTTTTAAAAAATATAATATGTTAAAATATCTTAGTTATATATAGTCAGTGCAAAATGGAAGATTTAGCCACAGAATGTAATTTTTGATTCTGCCAGAAAAGGTTCTCACATGTAAACATAAGTTGTCTTAAAATAAATTTTAGTAATAACTATCCATCAATGAATCTACATTGTTAGAAATTTAATCTGTCACCAACCTCCCTGCAATAGATATGATTAAAACAGGTCATAGAAAGCTGAGTCAGTACTTCCCTGGGAACTCCAATTTCCCCTATAAAACTCCAGTATCTCACTTACAGAACCTACTTGGGAAGATGAAGTGTCACCTTTAGTCTATCATACTTCCACTTTTTCCTGCCGTAGTTTCAGTTTTAGAGGTGACAGTCCGCATATGGGTTACAGCCCCATTATAAATCATGGGGTACAAAAGAAAGTCCTTCCAAAGAAAAGCTTTTGTGCTACTCCCTAAAACTTTCAGATGCAGGACAGTTACTATGTGAGTAGAAAAACTAGTTAACTGACTACAAGAACCAAGGCAAACCAGGTTATGCATCAGAGGCGAAGAATTATCTTTTCAGGCATCCAAATGCCTCACAAAGATAGTTCGTATTTAAGAACTATTTAAGAGACATGTCAATTTTCATTTCATATTGCATATGAAGTAAATTTGCCTAAGGAAGGTGCACAGTACACATTAGCAACTGAAGATGATTACAGTTTGTGAAAATATGATTGCATGTAGGTGTCTGGTAGCTCATCACAAACAGTATGGAGAAACTGTTGATCAGTATTGAAAACGTTTCAGTGACTTGCTGTACTTCCTGAGATTTTCTGGCAGTGTTCCATGTCCTGCAGCTATTTCTCTGCTTCTGGACGTTTTCAAAAAATAATTAGAAAATAAGAGCCCTGCAGTGTACTTCTGAAGCATGCATCACTCCCCATTAGGTTATGTCAGGTTTCATCATCCCATATCATTTGATGTATATTAGTCCAATACTATGTGTGGATGACATTCCATTATTAATTTAAGGAGCTACCATCTAACATTTTCAACATGAATAAAATGACAGCAGTTACGAAAATAGTACAGTCAGCAGAAGTCCTTTTTGAAATTAAGAAGTAACGGTTCAGCTCATCCGTAGTTTAAAATGAAAAGTTTTCATGGGTGGGATTCAGTTATAATAACTCCGTGATGAGAAGACTGAGGAAACAATAATTTATAAGGGAATACAGAGAAAACCATGAAGCATCCAAAATAATCACCCAAAACCAGAAAAGATATCAGGTCACAATTAAAAACACCAATTCACAGAGAATACACAAATGATAATTCTATTATAGACATAACACTAGAAGAAAAAAAATGTTCTAAGGTAAAATAACTCAGATTTAAGGAAAGATATGAAACAGCCAGCTGGAAATGCAACAACTGTATTAGGTACAACACAGTACAAAAGTTCTTTCCAGTTACTCCATTGAAAATCATGAAATAGTTATTAAGACACTGATTAGAAGTGCATCAAATATTTTACTGCCGAAATATTTAAAACACTTCTGAATTCTAGACCAGATTCTCCCTTGCATTACACCTCCTTTACAGCACCTGGGTGGCTAAAAGGCCACAAAATCAATTGCTAGGCATACCCTGAAATAGAAGGAATATCTGCAGCAGTATTGAGGGAGTCTAAGGACTCCTTATCACCTTGGTACATGAGACGTAGCTTCAGAAGGGAGGAGTGCGTGGTACATTGCTGCAATAGACAGTCTAGGACTGTAAGCTGCAAAAATGACCTTCTCTTAGTACTGCATGTGACAGAATATATTTTGCTATTGTCCCAAGAACACAAAAATCTTTACCACACAGTTGTAGATTAAAAACATATGGGGATTCAGATGAATGCATTTGGCTGGAGTCACAAATAAGAACAAAGCCAACAAAAAATAAATTAAAAAAGTATCTTAGCAACAATACTTTATTATATGATCAGAAGAAAGGAGATCCCTGCCTGTATGTGGAAAGAGCACAGCTTAGTTTATGAAGGGGCACTACAAGGTACTGCTATAACACTTTGGTTTCTCTAGAGCTACAGGAAGGCCGTTGCCACTCTCCTTTCCTCCCGGCCAAAGTATAATGTTTGATTCAAACCGCTTTGCACACTAAGCCCCACTCCAAAAATCTTTCTTCTACAACCAAATGGGATTGCTTGAGGGCTGCTGCCTCGCTTGGAATCAATGCAAGGTGATAAGGCCACAGACAGAGGTAGAAGACAATATTCACATGGAAGATACTTGTACTTACACTTTAGTATTCAGCATGCTTTTATAATTTTGTTCTGCTCGCTAAAAAGAGGTTTCTAAAACAAGACATGTAGCAAAGGTCTGTTTTCAAACTTCCTTGTACCATAAGTATGGAGGTGTTTAGAAGAATTCCCCCCGTTTAGAGTACCAGCCT
Organism: Vanellus vanellus; assembly: GCF_965231255.1. Classification (NCBI taxonomy): domain Eukaryota; kingdom Metazoa; phylum Chordata; class Aves; order Charadriiformes; family Charadriidae; genus Vanellus; species Vanellus vanellus. The sequence continues at coordinate 25,289,977 of NC_138908.1, forward strand.
GATTAAGAAGCAATAGGTAGATAATTATGACAAGTCATTTGATAAGTTGGAAGCCTAAGAAATCAGAACAGTATCACAAAGATTTATAAGTGAAATTAACAAGACAGGTTGGTAACACTTTCCTTTTATAGAAGCCTTAAGATTTGATTATTATAAATTTAAAGTCTATATATGATACATTAATAATGTCAAAACATTAAGGATGCTTCACTTTACCTGTGCTTAAATATTACAATGTTATTCCCTATGATGGTAGCAGCTTGATTTTGGTAATAAATCAACATGATTTCAATAAGGCAGTTTAAGCTTGTTAGCTAAGCGAACATTAAATTCGCTCAACTTAGTGCTTTGGCCTTCTGTGTGAAGTTAGAGTGGTTTTACACTAGAGAATACTTGCTGCTTCTAGAGATCATTCATAGCATGGGCATCTGTTGGGCAGCTAGACGATTCAGGATGCCAGTTGGCTCAAAATATTGTAGTTGCACCAATGCACTCAGGTACTGTATCAGACCATTATGAGGCTCTATACAGTGGCCATAATTTCACTTCCCCTATTTAAAGTGTATGATTGTGTTACCGCAAAATAAAGTAAGACTATCAGGCAGATTAGCATAATAGTGACTGCAAAAATCTCATTAACAAATGTCAGCTTTTCAGTATTCCTGAGACCTCATCGCTGCAGCATCTTGGTGTCAGAGAGTTGGTGAATATTGGAAAGTGGTAAACTGGTGGAACTGTTCTTTCCTTCAAAGCCGTTTCATGAAGTGTAAGACACAGTTGTTTTTCCCCCTTAAAATATCCCAGCCCCAAGGAAATGTTTAGGAATGATTGGATTCAGGTTATATTACCTGTCCCATGGAAACAGGAAAGAAGAATCCGATACATAGATCAACATCTACTTTCTGCTTCACTGTAATTTTTTTCAGCCAGAATTTATCTTACCCTTTTCATAGTGGGTCACTATACGCTGAATTGATCTACTCGGACCAGGTCCATCTTCAATCAGTTTTGGGTTGCTTAGTGAGCACACTGAGCAAACTACCACTTCTACTTCAGATGCTACAAAATCAATCCCATGAAAATACAAGCAATTTGGATGATTTCTCTGGATGAGGTTGTGCTATGTTGCACAGAACAAAATTCAGAAGGAGGTGATGTGAAGCTGAGGAGCAGGAAGTGTAATCAATCATCAGGTCAAAGATAGTACCAACTAGCCGCAATGCTAAACATTTGACACAGTCAATTGGGTGCCAGCTTTAATTTTGTAATTCTTCCAGAAATTACAGCCTTTGTAGCTGAAGTAAAGGGGCTAGACTGACAAGGTTAGAAAACACTTTAAAAAACAACAACACCCCCCCCAAAAAAAAACACCAAACCCCAAACCTCATAGAATTCTTGTTTCCTTTTAACCATTCATGCTAATATGACCAATGTACTAAAAATAGAATGATCTTCCAATATAAAGAAAATTTTATTTTCAGTTTTTGTTGTGTAGATAATAAAAACTCAGCCTGCACTGAGATTTGATGATGTAAAATTCCTAGAATGCAACAGAAATTCCTAGCTTCTTTCAAGTAGGTGATTATTTAAAGGCCAAGAACATGAGGGAAAGAGGGGAAAATATCTCTCTGCATGAAGGACACTAAGATGGCATTATTTAAATGAAGAACAAATTGTATGTGATTCTTTGCCAGCAAGTTAAAAAAAGGTGTATTATTCCATTTTTTGTCTTATCAGAAAAGTAATACATCTTAGTTTATAAAGACACATTTTAGAGATAGCCCACTGAGTTGTAAAAAGTACAAATTAATCATCATTGACATGACAGAGACAGTCAGGAAATTCTTAGAAATTTTTAATAGTCTGAACTTTCACAAACAAGCAGCTTCACCAAGCAAGTAAACAAGATAAAGGATATATCTTTAAATAAAAATTTTTATCAGGTTTGATTTCTAACATTTTTTAAACACTGCTTTGGTGGTTGCTCACAATGCAAGAAAGACTCCACCTTTTCCACTGAGAAGGTGGTTAACCTTTGTTGATTCTTACTACAAGTTTTCCATGTCCTACTATGGTATAGCACAACGCACATCTTGTGGTATGGATCTTGGTGTTCATCATTCATTGGCTGCTTTCCCATAGACAGACTACTGCTTGGCTGAATTCTTACAGCTATCTTTTTAATGGGAGAATTAATCTCAATATCTAGCAATGTTATCTCTACCTGACCAAATGACAAAGCAAAACACATGTAAAGCTACTGTTGTACCTCTTCATTCAGATCAACCAATATAGCTGGCATATAGTCAAGGATTTTCCCTTAGATTTACAATTAGTTCAAACACATTGCATGTTAATAGAAACGCACTCAAAGGTGGTTTAGTACTTACCATCTTTACATGCACTGAGTGTGGTGATTTCAGTACAAAACACGTTCAACCATCAGCAGGCACTTGCTTTTGCATCAGATTTTTGCATGGAAATGTACCTGTTGAGGAACAGAAATAAAACATGATTTAAAAGTAAAGGAAATTCTGTACTGAAGAGAGTTACTGCCAGAACACATCCCTGTTTAACACCACTGTGCATTTCAAATCTGTCACAAAGATCACTAGCACGCTGAACTTGCATGACGTTTTGAGAAGACGCAAAGACTAGGATTCAAGAGAAAACAACTCTTTCAGTGCCTAGAAAAATTCTGACTGTCTAGATTTAAGGTTTTATGACAACTGTGAAAGCCAAGTAAAGAGCCTTCTTTATTTCAGACACTTTTCTTTCAGCTGTCTTAAAGCAAAGACTATGTTAACAGCTGATCTACCAGCACTGACTGTCTGGATATACACATTCTGTGAGAGCTTGCAATCTCTTGAGGGTAATTTATAACAAAGGCTTGCCAGAAACCCTTATGACTATCTTCTTTGTATTTACATCATTATGAGTTAGTATTCTTCATATCTTTGCTCCCTCTAGCAGTCAAGCAATACACCATACAGATGTTTAAGCACCACCTGTCTTTCTAGGTTCAGTATTCGTTATTTACTGCAGGCTTCCAAAGTACAATGCAATGTGGGCATAATTATAGAAAAATATCTATTAAATGTCAAATGTCTTTGACAGATACAATAAAAAAACAAGATAAAGGTTTTTAGGTTGTGAGAGAAAGACAAGAAAGAATTTTTATCAACATTAGGGATCATGTTGAAACAGTGGAAACAATCAGGTCAATGTTCATACTTGCCACCTTCCTTCTCCTTCTGTCCTTTTTACCTTTCTTTTTTCCCCTTGATCACTGGCACAGATTTGTCTATCCATGTGCAATCAAACTCCACACCTTTAAATGCTATAGTAACACATATTTGTCTGGGGCCAAACACAAAAAAAATCATAATCCTGAGATTACAAGACAAAAACAGATGTAATGAGATCTATTTTTTTTTTTTGTTCTCTCCATGTGAACACACTTCTCTATCTCATTGGGGTAGTGTGAAGGCTAAAATTGGTCATCTGAAATCTCTGACTGCCAAGTGCAAAGTAGTTTGATTTTTCATTATAATTACAAGATGACAAGCATTCCTTACATTTCAGTAAATTCTTTTATTTCATTTAGCTTCTGCATTTTGTTATGCCACTTGTAACTCAGATGCAGGAAGACAAATCATCTTCAATGTGACATCATGTCTTCCCACCCCACCCTGCATAGTAGCAGGAGTTTACCCTCATTTGATTATTTGCCTCTCTAAGTGTTTGACAAGATTGAACTCTGTTGCTGCAACCTGGTCCCATTATGAGTGTAATAACTGTGCATAGCATAGACAATGATACGGTGTTTAAAAACTTTCACTCACAGAGGTAATACAGGATGCCTATGCTACAGCTGTCAATGCTGCTACCAAGGATGCCCCTACCCTGGCAGTGGATTATAACAATGGAGGTTGCTAGAGGTGCAAAATTCTTTCAATTTTGAAAACTACTATCTCACTTCTGTGTATTGTGGTAAGTGCTGAAGTTTAACTCAGTCAGCTGCTTTGTGAGACTGTGTGGCTTCCTCTCTGACACTGGCTTTCAAAAGAAAAAATGAAAGCAGCTGACGCTCTAGCAGGAATATTGCTTTTTAAAACTAGTATGTTGTTATAAAGGGGGTGAAAACAGTGAAAAAATATCTTTGGCAGTCCCATCTTCCCACTAGATCCACAAAGCACGTAATGACAACAGCACGAGTGAAGATAGCTTCTTAGACAGGAGACAGGAAAGCCCTTTTTGGCAAGGATGATAAAGAATCATTCCTACTCAGATTTCTTCAACAACAGAGAAGATGGCAGAGAAAAGCCAATCATTTCTGCCTTAAGAAATCCTCCCTCCCATTCTAAAACTTAAAAAGCACAGTTGTCCTCAAATTTGAAGAACCAGGGATTCCTTTGCCTCTTCACAAACAAGAGTTACAGAATAATTGTTTCTCTGCAGTGATGCATCTTCTTCATTACCACAAGAAGGAAAACGCCTATGGCACTACCAATGCGTGCTCCCTTATTTTATTTCATACCAGAAGGTGCAGAGGACTAATTCTTTCCAGTGCGGGATTCAATGTTACAAAGGCAGAGCAGGTCTAGATATTTTGTTCAAAATACCTCCAGGTCCCCTCACACCAGTCCTGCCACTGTTAATCCTGCTAATCTAGACAGGCGCTGGTCTCTGAATTCCCAACAGAATATCTGTCACAGATACCACAGTAGAATGCTTACTGATATTTAATGATGTGGAATTAACTTCTATTGAACCCTAAAAAGCAAACAGCCCCTTCTACAGTTTGGGAAAAGGCACGTACAATAAAAGTTGTCTCTCTTTTTATTCAACAGATAAAGTAGAAAGCCCACCATAACCATATCCAGGTAGCCTTGCCCAAATCAACGTGGAGCTAGAACAGGTAATACAGAACCAGGTGTGACCTTTGTTTTCCAGTCTTGTTTTGTCTTTAGAAAAAAACTTTTTTTTTTTTTTTCAGTTTTAGAAATCTCTGTTGGCTGCACTGAGCAAACCTGAAAAAAGTGTTTTCATCTATATTTAAATACTGAATATCACAATATAATCCATTTAGAAATTTTGTATTTCTTCACTTTGCCACAACTGCAGATAGGCTGCCTTTTCAAGTTATCCCAGCCATCCTGTATTAACACAGTTTTCTTTTGTCACGAATTTGATTTCTGAGCACAGAGCCCTGATTTCTTCTGCTGTGTATTTCTAACAGCTCAAAGTAAATCCTTTGATTGAGTTTTCTGGTGACCATCCTTCACCCTTGACAAATCAGAAAGATTTTTAATCACTTTTTTCATGGTAGAATTTAAATTACCTGTAGAAGCAAAGGGCCAGTCTATTAAAGCAATGCATTAATCCACTACACTGCATTCAGGCAGCAATTTCTGTTTCTAAAAATACGCCCATACATTCAGGTTGGTGGTTTTGTTGGGTTTTTTTAATTGTTTATTTTGAAAGACATTTTTGACTTGACCTTGAACTTCAATACTTGGCCAAGATGTCAGAGCTACAGAGGTAACTTTTACTGTAGCTTACCTTGATGGGAAGACCAACTGTTGTTAGGGGTAAGAAGTTGCTGATATACTTTGGTAATACTGAGTAAACTCAGGAGGCTAAATGTCTGTCTGTTGTACCAGTAAACTGCATAATAGCTTTTAGCTGTATCTAATTATTGTGTTGTTTCTCTTTCTCTAAACACACTTTAAAAAGTGTTTATCTCACTTCAAGAAGTATATCCTCATATTTAATTCCACTTTACGTTATTAGGTATAGTTTATAACAGAACATCCTTCTAAGCAAATTAGTACCTGCTGCAAGAAGCAGTAGAATTCAGTAAATATAAATTTTAGTAACTGGATCCTTTTACCATCAAAGTAAACCAGGAATATTCAGTGATTTCAGTAACAGCAAGGTTCGTCCCACATCATTAATGTGCTAATGACTTTGCAAACTCTTAGTTCAGAGATGACCTCTTCTTTTTAAAAAAAAAAGACAACGGCAAATTCTGCAGTGATGTGCATTTTGTATTTCATTTGGATCACATGAGAATAAGCAACATTAAAGTTTGACTTAACATTAACAATCTCATATTTTTTCCACAGCTGGAATTAACAGGGTGGGTAAACATGCACATACCATTCCAATAATTATAACACAGATCAAACTGGTTACTTCTAGGAGCATGACGTGTAACTCCTAGGCTCAGAAACATTATGTTAACAAGAATACCCTGTGTCATTGGGTCCAGTCTCCTGCAACTGTAGGCATCATATCAAACCATTATTTTCATAAATCACCCTTAATCTCAAAAGCAGTATGTTTAGAATGAGTTTTTGCTTCTATTACTCAGATTTACGAGCCATCCTTAAATTTCACTTCAGTAATATTTTGGGACTTCTTTCAGTTTTGCAATTTACTTTTTTTCCGAGGTAATTCCAGCTTTGAGTTCTTAAATAAACCAAGTTCAAGCTTAATTAACAGTTCTCTCTTCTTGCTATTTCACACCTACATTTACACAGCCCTGCTCAGTCCTCTGTTCACTAAACTAGCCAAGCTCTTTTACTCTTTCATCACAAGCCCGCCTATGCTCCGGTCTTTTCCATAATTGCATTTATTCTATTTTCAGTCACTCTTTCTTGAACTTGCCTGGCAAGAATTGTTCATAGATTGCATATAACTTCAGCTAGTCTTCAGCTAAGCCTCTTCTCCGTTAGCTGAAAATACTTTTCCTATGCATACCATCATCTGGTCATCCTGTTACATAGAAGCACTGTAGAGATGTCATCCTGGTGAGCTTTAAAGCATACCAGATATATTTATAAGTACATGACTCCACATTTTCTATTATTTAATCTCCTTTCATTTTTATTACTCAGTTTTGACCTTCCCTGTCAAAATATCCCAGCCATGGCTGATATAACATTTCTGCAGAGGTGCAACATTTACTCTTCTTGAGTAGCAGTTTGTGATGGTGAAGTCTAAGGAACACATTAGAGAAATCACCATAATTTTGGAAGTTATTGAAAAGTAGGCATTACTTATATGTTTTCCATAGATAAGGTTATTTTATCATTAAAAAAAATAATCTGTGATTATGTTATTACAAATTTGTCACTTGAATGTATTGTAGTCCCACAGTATCCTGTGTATTCACAAATCAGGACAGCATGCAAAGAAAACTTTTTGTGTGAAACTGTTAGGATTACCCAGGGCAGAAGACATAGTGGTATGATAGACTAAGTCAGTCAAACTGGGGGGGAAAACTGGGGCAAACTGGGTCTTTACTTCAGAACTGAGTACTCCAAAAAGAACAGAAAAGATTTTATAGTAATAGATCAGGTTTTATTTCAACATAAATTATAATAAGTATTTTTTTAGACTACAGAAGATAGTATAAAGATAAAAAAGTATTTAAAAATATCTCCCTCCTACCACTATGTCTTTGCAAGGCATCTCCTTTTTTCCAGGTTTGTTCTCAGTCCCTGCTCACTGGCAGTAAATTGTAACTCAGGTTACTGCCAATCTTACACAGTTTCTCCAGGGAAACATCTCTCTTTCATCATTAGAGAACATACATACTGGCTCATATCCAAAGCCCATCCTGCTTTTGACACTCGCCTAAAGTAGATAGGCTTAGGAAAAAGGCCCCCCAAGAATAGGGGAATCATGTGGTGATAGTTAGCCTATATACACCCCCAAGCCCCAATCACATGTAATACTGGGACTTGCAGAAATAGCTTCTGTGTATTCAGCAACTCTCAATGGATTTTTCTGTTATGAACTTGAACTCTTGAACCCTATTGTAAACTGCCAGCATTTACAGATTCCTGTAACAAAAGAGTTCTTCAGGTTAACCATAAGTGTGAAGATCTGCATCCTTTGTTTTCTTTCCTGTAAACTCCAAGCTCTATTTAATGTCTTCTATGAGAATAGATTATTGGAAGAGGCAGTGAACAATTGATTTATGTCTTATTCTTCCTCTGTTGCCTCTTTCAAAGTTGGTAGCCCTAGCATACTTTGTTGTTCCTTGTAAAGACATTATTCCAACCCTTTGTTCACTCTTGCTACCCTTTGCTGATTTTTTTCCAGTTCTGTTAGACACTTGCTAAGGACACAAAATATACAAGGAGTGAACTACAGATTTTCACTGTCAGTTGTGTTCTAGCCTCTGTTTTTCTCAAGTAATTTATGACATTATTTCTATTTTGTTTTGGTTTGGTTTTTTTTTTTTTCTTTCTAAAACCCATTTACAGTTTTTCTGAGTTGATCCTTATGTATCATTACAAAACTGTCAGTTTGTCATTCATTCCCTTTTCAGGTCACTTGCGACTGAGCTAGACAGCACAGAAACCTGTTGAACTCGTTCCAGATATTTAGTCACACCCTTTGATCTTTTATACATTCAAAGACCTCTTCTTTATCCCAGTGCTGCTTACAGGCCTTAAGAGACTTTCTTGAACTAACTTAGGAAAACCTTTCATATACCCAGGTTGACTATATTAACCAGATATTCTTTCTTCACTTCTTAATTGGGCTCTGAAAGACAAGCAATCAAACCACCCAAAACACTCCCATAGATTCAAATGACAGAATTTTCTTCTTACAAAGCCTTGTCAGCTCTTTCCCTACATGTTTGATCTCACGTACAGCAGTTCTATGCTTCAGCCAATATGGATTTCAGGTGGTCTGGACCTCAGCTGGTCTGTACTTCCTTTAATCTCTCCCACAACTCTTTTATAAACTGCCAACGCTTCAGCCTCCTTCCCTTCATTTAGTACCAAAGCAATTTAGGACAAGAGACTGCATACTACAATCATCATTCACTTCCCCTCCCACACCCCCACTTCTTTGAGTGCCTTTAGGTCTATGGAGCAAATAACATGTTGTCCAATGAGAATTGTTAGCATTTACCTTGGCCACATACTGCTCCTAATCAGTCAGGCAACATCAGGTTGTCCAATACCCATCTTTCTCTGCCTGTTGGCACCACCTTGCCCTCTGGAAGCTTCTCTTCTCCCCAGACATGCTCAGGTGCTCACCGCGAATGAGCAATCGCCTCCTCGGCCAGAGGCATCCACCTCCTCTGATCACGCTCAATTTGGCCTTGTACACTGTTTACATAAGATAAATCATAAGCAAGAGGTTTTCTGCCCAATTACAGATAGCATTTGGTGTTCTTAATCATTCAAGACAGCTGTTTGGGAAGGAATATTTGTCAGGCTGCTGAGCCTGGTGGCAGAGCTCAGGGACAAAGTTGAGCAACTAAGGAGTATCAGGGAGAGTGAGAAAGAAATCAACTGGTGGACCCAGGCCTTGAGCTCCTTGAAAGAGAGACCGGGTCAGACACCAGAAATAAGAAAAGATCATAGGGATATCATCTCCTTGCCCTGTAGGGCTGAAGGCATGGAAGGAAGTGGCCTACTGGAATATGGTGATGGAGGCAAGTCTCTGTTAGGGGCAGCAAGCGAACACCCTCCTTGCCCTCCTCCCCTCCCCATGTACCACTGTACAACAAGTATGAGGCCCTGGGCAGGGTAGAATAGCCAAAGAACAATGAGGCTGACAGTCCAAATACATCAGAGGAGCTGCCAGGACCAGAAATGCCTACTCACCATATTAAGACTACCTCTAAAAGGAAGAAAAGGAAGGTTATAGTCGTGGGTGACTCAGGTCTGAAGGCGACAGAGGGTCCAATATGTAGGGCAGACCCCACTCTTAGGGAAGTCTGTTGCCTCCCTGGGGCTCGGGTCAGGGACATCACAAAGAGACTCCCTAGCCTGGTGCGGCCCTCAGACTACTACCCACTGCTTCTGTTCCATATGAGGGGGTTGAAAGTGCAAATCGAAGTGCAAAAATAATTAAAAGAGGTATCAGGGCCTTGGGGCAGTTACTACGGGGATCTGGAGCACAGCTTATATTTTCGTCCCTACTTCCCATTGCAGGCAATAACATTGAAAGAAACAGACGAGCCCAGTCTGTTAATACGTGGCTCCGTGGCTGGTGTCACCTCCACAATTTTAGGTTTTTTGACAATGGAACAGCCTATGTGGCACCAGGCCTGCTGGCAGCAGACGGGGTTTGGCTCACTCAAAGGGGAAGAAGTGTTTTTGCCCCAAAATTAGCAAGGCTCATTAACAGGACTTTAAACTAGACTTGATGGGGGAAGGGGGTATTATTGGGTTTGCCTGTGACCAGCCAAGGGATGTTGTACCAAGCAAAGAGGAATGGGGTGCTAGTGAAAGCCTGCAGCCATTTGCTCCAAAATGTGCTGGCTGTGCTGCAGCATGCTCAAAGTCTTACGTAGATGAGCCAGGAGTTCCTGGGGCAACAGGAGCCAATGGGGAGGCACCATTAATACACGGCAAAGGAATGCCACGTGGAAAGCAGTGCAAAGTAATTAAAACTGCTCCAGCCAAGTCAGCTTCAACAAAGACATGGCTGAAGTGCCTCTGTGCAAATGCACATAGCATGGGGAACAAACAGGAGGAGCATACCTCTAAGGCTATGATCTCATTGGCATTGTAGAAACATGGTGGGATGACTCCTATGACTGGAGTGTTGCCATGGAAGGCTACAGGCTCTTCAGGAGAGACAGGCAAGGGAAACAAGGAGGTGGTGTTGCCTTATATGTGAAGGAGCAGCTGGAATGCATGGAGCTCAGCCTAGGCGTGGATAAAGAGCCAACTGAGAGCCTATGGGTCAGGATTAAAGGGAAATCGGGAGAGGGGACATTACAGTGGGGGTCTGCTACAGGCCACCCGACCAAGAATACCTAGCAGATGAAGCCCTCTATAGACAGATAGGGGCGGCATCACATTCACAGACCCTGGTCCTCATGGGCGACTTCAACCACCCCAACATCTGCATTGTGGTGCCATCCAGAGAGACTTGGACAGGCTGGAGATTTGGGCAGAGAATAACTTAATGAAATACAACAAGGGAAAGTGTAGGGTCCTACATCTGGGCAGAAACAACCCCAGGTTCCAGTATAGGATGGGGAGCTACCTGTTAGAGAGCAGTGTAGAGGAAAGGGACCTGGGGGTCCTGGTGGACAGCAGGATGACCATGAGCCAGCACTGTGCCCTTGTGGCCAAGAAGGCCAATGGCATCCTGGGCTGTATTAGAAGGGGGGTGGTTAGTAGATCGAGAGAGGTCCTCCTTCCCCTCTACTCTGCCCTGGTGAGACCGCATCTGGAATATTGTGTCCAGTTCTGGGCCCCTCAGTTCAAGAAGGACAGAGAGCTGCTGGAGAGAGTCCAGCGTAGGGCAACTAAGATGATTAAGGGAGTGGAGCATCTCCCTTATGAGGAAAGACTGAGGGAGCTGGGTCTCTTTAGTTTGGAGAAGAGGAGACTGAGGGGTGATCTTATTAGCGTTTATAAATATATAAAGGGGGAATGTCATGAGGATGGAGCCAGGCTCTTCTCAGTAGCAACCAATGATAGGACAAGGGGTAGTGGATTCAAGCTGGAACACAAGAGGTTCCACTTAAATTTGAGAATAAACTTCTTCTCAGTGAGGGTGACAGAGCACTGGAACAGGCTGCCCAGGGAGGTTGTGCAGTCTCCTTCTCTGGAGACATTCAAAACTCGCCTGGACGCCTTCCTGTGCAACCTCATCTAGGTGTTCCTGCTCCAACAGGGGGATTGGACTAGATGATCTTTTGAGGTCCCTTCCAATCCCTAGCATACTGTGATACTGTGATCTGTTGGAATGGTAACACAGCCAGGCATAGGCAATCCAGGAGGTTCTTGGATTGCATTGAGGACAACTTCCTTCTCCAAGTGGTTGACGAACCAACGAGGAGAGGAGCTATGCTGGACCTTGTTCTTACCAACAAGGAGGGGCTGGTAGACAATGTCAAACTTGAGGGTAGCCTGGGCTTTAGTGACCATGAAATGGTCAAGTTCGAGATCCTCGAGGCAGCAACGAAATTGTGCCCTGGACTTTGGGAGAGTTGACTTTGGCCTCTCGATGAATCTGCTTGGTATGGTGCCATGGGATGAAATGCTGGAGGGAAGAAGGGCCCAAGAAAGTTGGTTAATATTCAAGGATCACCTCCTCCAAACTCAGGAGTGATGCATCCCTACAAAGAGGAAGGCAGGCAGAAAAACCAGGAGGCCTGCATGGATGAACAAGGAGCTCCTGGACATGATCAAAAGGAAAGAGGCCTATAGGAAGTGGAAACAGAGGCAGGTAGCCTGGGAGGAATACAGAGGAATTGTTCAAGCAGCCAGGCATTGGGTTAGATAAGCTAAAGCCCAGACACAACTATATCTGGCCAAGGACATCAAGACAAACAAAAAATCCTTCTTTAACTATGTCAGCGAGAAAAGAAAGACTAGGGAAAATGTGGGCCCTCTCCGGAAGGATATGCAAGAGCTGGTTACCAAGGACAGAGGCAGAGCTGAGGTACTCAATGACTTCTTTGCCTCAGTCTTCACTGGCAAGGACTGCAGCCACACTGCCCATGACGCAGAATGCAAAGGTGAGGATTGGGAAAATGGGGAACCGCCCACAATAGGCAAAGATCAAGTGTGAGACCACCTGACGAACCTGAAGGTGCACAAGTCCATGGGACCTGATGAGATACATCCACGGGTCCTGAGGGAACTGGCAGATGAAGTCACTAAGCCACTAGTCATCATATTTGAGAAGTTGTGGTGGTCTGACGAGGTTCCTGCCAACTGGAAAAGGGGAAACATAACCCCTATTTTCAAAAAGGGAAATAAGGAAGACCCAGGGAACTACAGGCCAGTAAGTCTCACCTCTGTGCCTGGCAAGATCACAGAGCAGATCCTCCTGGAAACTCTGCTGAGGCACACAGAAAACAAGGAGGTGGTTGGTGACAGCCAGCATGGCTTCACCAAGGGCAAGTCAGGCCTGACAAATTTGGTGGCCTTCTACAAAGGGGTTACAGCAGCAGTGGACAAGGGAAGACCAACTAATGTCATCTACTTGGATTTGTGCAAAGCATTTGACACAGTCCCACACAATATCCTGGTCTCTAAAATGGAGAGACATGGATTCGACAAATGGACCACTCGGTGGATAAAGAACTGGCTGGACGGTCGACTCAAAGTGTTCCGGTCAATAGCTAGATGTCCAAGTGGAGACCAGTGATGAGTGGTGTTCTTCAGGGGTCAGTACTGGGACCTGTACTGTTCAACATGGAGAGTGGGGTTGAGTGCACCCTCAGCAAGTTTGTCGATGATACCAAGCTGTTTGGCAAGGTAGACACACTGGAAGGGAGGGATGCCATCCAGAGGGATCTGGACAGGCTGGAGAGGTGCGCCGAAGCCTACCTCATGCAGTTCAACAAGGCCAAGTGCAAGGTCCTACATCTGGGTTGGGGCAATCCCAAGCACAAATACAGGCTCGGCGCGGAATGGCTGGAGAGCAGCCCTGAGGAGAAGGACCTGGGGGTGCTGATTGATGAGAAGCTCAATATGAGCCAGAAATGTACGATCACAGCCCAGAAGGCCAGCCATATCCTGGGCTGCATCAGAAGTGTGGCCAGCAGGTCAAAGGAGGTGATTCTGCCCCTCTACTCCACTCTCGTGAGACCCCACCTGGAGTACTGCATCCAGCTCTGGAGTTCCCAACACAAGAAGGACATGGACCCATTGGAGTGTGTCCAGAGGAGGGCCACAAAGATGATCAGAGGGCTGGAGCACCTCTCCCGTAAGGAGAGGCTGAGAGAGTTGGGGCTGTTCAGCCTGGAGAAGACAAGACTCCAGGGAGATCTTATTGTGGCCTTCCAGTACCTAAAGGAGGCCTACAGGGAGCTGGGCAAGGACTTTTTACTAGGGCATGTAGTGATAGGACGAGGGAGAATGGCTTTAAACAGGAAGAGGGCAGGTTTGGATTAAACATTAGGAAGAAGTTTTTCACTTTGAGGGTGGTAAGGCACTGGAATAGGTTGCCCAGAGAAGTTATTGAGACCCCATACCTGGAGGTGTTTAAGGCCAGGCTGGACGTGGCCTTGGGCACCCTGGTCTAGTGGGAGGTGTCCCTGTCTATGGCAGGGGGGTTGGAACTCGATGATCTTCAAGGTCCCTTTCAACCTAAACCATTCTATGATTCTATGATATTAATACAACAGGACAGGGAAGTCGTGAGGCTCACCTGTTGTTTGTTTTTTATATCTGTCTAACAATCTGAACAAAGATGAACATGAAGAACACTATCCAGCTTCTTCTAACTTAAGGCATTGCTCTTTTAGCTTGTTCAGGTTGTTTTTCCCACTCTTCAAATACTTCTCCAAAGTAGTACAAATGTCCCATTGGCTTTGTCTTATCTTCCAGGCCTTTGGAAATACCTTCAGGTATCCAAAAGGCACTAGTTGTGTATGTGCACATGTATGAATCACTCTCTAGATGCATACATCTCCACCAGCAAGGCATTAATAGTCACATATATTGCCTTCCTGATCAAGCCCAGAAATATGCCAAAGTACTACAAAGTGAGTGGAATACTGCTTGAGAAATAGCACTGAGATTCACCAGTGGTTCAATATCAAAATGATATAGGTATTAAGTGGAGATGTCTAATTTTGCTGCTACCCAAAACTACTATTATTGGTTAGGACAATGAAACAGAAATACATTTAGTAAATTTACAGATGATACCTATCCCTCCCCTTAGTGGAGGGGTTGTTTGACAGACTAGAGTTCTGAATGGTACCTAAAACGGGAACTTCAATCTGAAGATAAGAGTAAGAAAAAATAGAACTTTTTTCCATGGGGAAGAGTGAAATCCGGCAGAAATGTTTAATTGCACAAATACAGAATATGGAATTCTTTAGGCAGCTGCTCCATAGCAAAGAATCTGAGGATCCAGTGAGTCATATGCTCAGTACTGTAACAATATTCTACTGATGCAGAAGATGCAAGATGTATGTTGGGATGCAGAAAAAAGCACAGAGATGCCAAATAATCCTTTTGCTCTGCTGCAAATGCTAGGCCCTAGCTAAAATACTGCACTTTCTTTTGAACACCACACTTCCAGAAAGATTGTGGGCCAGCTGAAGAGAGTCCAGGGGGAACAAGAACAGGATACTCCGCTCACAGAAGATTGAGTGAATTAGGGTTGTTTAGCCTAGAAGGGAAGACTGCTAGGAAAGCGATTGTAACAATCTTCAGATTCATAAGAGGCCATTGCAAAAAGGAAGGGGATAATTTGTTCTATTTCTCCATGTCAGTGCTGCATAAGACAAACATAATAAGTTTAAAGCACAACAAGGCAGATTCCCATTAGACATTATGAAACGTTTTTAGCAATAAGGATGGTGAAGGACTGGAACTGACTGCCTAGGGAGGTTTAGAAAGAAATTCAAGAAGTGTCTGTCAGAAGGATAGAATAGATGATCTTTTAAGATCCCTACAAACTTTCAAGTCCCTCATTTGCATTCCGGAAGACAATGACTTTAGCCAGGAATGAACGTAAGATACAGGTTGACTCATTTTACATAAAGCTTTACATAACATGTGTTTTTTCTCTACATATTGATTTTCTAGGTCAAGATTCCACCTCCAGTTCTCTCAAATAACAATAGTAAATAAATAACTTTTCTTTCCAATGCAAATCAGAAAGTCTGTTTGTTTCTTTGGACTTGCTGGCCCTCTTATTTTTCCTGTGTTCACTTTCCCTAGTAAATAATAAAATATTCCTCCATACATTGTCCTAAGTGATTCATTTTATTTCGTGACTTCATTATTGCTAATTTTATAAAGGCAAGTTTGACAATGAAAAAAAAAATTTGGTGCTAGATTAAACATGTTTTTTTAGAGTTAATTGCCCATTGAGTTGTCACTGTGTGGGTAGAAAATATACCTAGTGAACTAAAATTTTTATCATCATTCAAAACATTTTCTTGGCTGAGAATAACTGGAGAGCATGCCCACACACTACTGGGCTTTGGGTGGATTTCTCAATAGAGGAGTGATTTTTTGTTTAAGGTACGGCACTAACGGCCATAATAGTGTTCCAGCCAGATACCTAAGCATGCTGGAATGCGAAGTTCAGCCCAGAACTTACAACATTTGCTCCCATGTGTTGAGACCCTCTTTGGTGTATTCGAAGAGGTGGGTGCAAAGACATCTGTTTCGTCTGTCTGCTGACCACCCGGCCTCTTTCTGGAGACAGTGCAGCCCCCTTTTTTTGTGATGGATCTGAACTATGTTACCAGGCTGGAGCAGCAGCAGAGCAAGGCTGGAAATGTCTTTTTACTGCTGATGCTTACATCCACCTAGGCAGGTCCCCTTTATTTCTATCCAGAAATACAGCCTCTCCCCTATCCAGATTAAATGGCATCTTTATTGCTGCATTACTTACGCCTGGACTTTTCTCTGTGCAATAGTGAGTACCTGCAGGATCTCAAATAACACAGTAATAACACTATTGAAGGAAAAAAGAAGGACATGATCTTCTGCTCCTTCATCGAAGCATTTTGCCTTTTCAGTTCTTCATCCCAATGACTTTATTTTTAGCATTCCCTGTAAAGACTGAAAAAGTGAATACCTTTCATATACAGGTTTGGTTGGTTCATCAGCATACATACAGAATGTAAGAAAAGCCAACAGTACGATGCCTAAGTTAGACCTCAGCAGGAATTGAAAGGTATTTTATAACAGATACATACACCTGCTGCATTGCAGGTTCATGTGTTTGTTTCCTATGTCAGCAGCAAGAAAGTAACTTCTGACTACCAATTCATAACACTCTTCTATCAACATGCTAAAATTTTATCTCTAAACACAGCTAATTCTAAAATCATTTATCTGAAAATAAACTTGTTTGTGCTGTGTTGCTGTATTTATTTCTTTATTATTTCTGTATTATTTTATGATTTAAAAATAAGTTATTTTCTGAAAGGTGGCAGAAAGACCTTCATATATAACTTAAAGAAGAAGACAAAATCCTAGAAGAAAACAGGAAGAACACTCCAGAGAAATTATGAAAAGATGAGGAAAAAAACTTCTGCAAGAAAACCAAACAATATGTGTTGCCTTTCAAAAAAAAAAAAAAAACAACAGATGAGAATCTCATAAATCAAGAGCAGTCAACTGTTAATACTTTGCTAACTAGCATAAATCATCACTCTAATGCCTAAGTTCAATTTGATTCTGACATTTTCAGCGTATGTGAAAAATAGCAATTCTGAGCAGTGTCTGGTTGCAGTTTTCTCGTAACTTGCAGAGAGAGAGTTAGAGTGTGAGAACAGCGGCCTTGAGGAGGCCCTGTGCTCTGGGACTGGAGCAGTAGAAGGTATTGCTGAATTGCTGATACAGGTGTTGGTCATTTCCTTTCATACTCCAAAGCACAGATGTTTCTGGTGTAAAAGAACATGTCTATAGTACCATAGTCCTCCAGGCACTCCAAAACAGCTCTTCGAAAATCATGGGCAACCCCACCAGATGTGGAATAATCCAGACACTTACGTGATCTTCCCCTGGGAGTCACAAGGAATTTATTGTCATAGCACTGTGGAAAGTGCAAATGACCCCTTCAGTTGCCCTGTAGATCTTGGCTGTAAGTAAGGCTCTTGATCACTCTTCCTTGAAACATAAAAATTAGATCCATTTTGACACATTTGGGAAGAACTTTCTTAATCCTTATGTTTTTGCTCTTGTGGAACTTGGAATTTCCAATTCCAGCATCCTCAAACACCAAATAAAAACCTCCATATATTACCTAGGTTTTGGTCCAACACCATAGAAATCAGTAAGACTTTTCTGGTCTCCTCTCAGAACTGTCAACTGAGATGATTCATGTATCCTCTATGTTTATTTTGGACTTGTTAAGGTTGGCGTATCTAGGCCTCATTTGGATTCTAAACTAAGCTTGGTGATGGAGTTCATTAAGTGGTCTAAAACATCAGTTATTATCTAATCACAAAAAATGTTGCTGCAGTCATTACTTTTTGCTACTCTTTTTGGAAGAATAGTCAATATAGCTACTGCAACAAGGGCTCCTACTAGAGCACATTTTTCCCTGTTATATTTTTTCAGCACTATAATTAGTGTTTCTTTCAGTTAACTTTTGACTTATGATCACACAGCATATTTTATAATTTATAAATAGAAGTAGTTGTTATTCATTACTAAACAATTAAATATGAATTAGTTGTAAATAATTTATAAGAAGCATTTAAGAGATATCTCATAGAAAAAAGCAGAAGCGTCATTTAAACCTTGTCTTTATCACAGGGAATCTAAGAATGAAACTGACTGTAACATCTGTCAAGTATTTTAGAAATAAATTCAAATATCAGTAATTCTTGAAAGACTGACATTTTTAAGGTATTCGTTATAGTGAACTAGAGCTGTAAGCGTCTTTGAATTTATCCAGTTTCTCACTGACAACAAGAGGCCACATTTCCTGGAGCTGAATGCCTAGCTGCTCTGTTGCAAATTTTGTATGTGATCACACACTTTCCTTTCTTGATGATCTAGGTCTTCAAGCATGTCACCTCAGTGATGAATGAAGCAGGTCTCACTTCCCTAAGCGCACATCTTTCAAGTGACCCAACACAACGCTTCCCCAGTGCCTAGAAGAGGTTCATATCCTACAGTTGGAGAATCATTTTCATAGGTCTGTAAGGTGTTCTCAAAGCCTGTGAGGAAAGTCTAGAAACGTCTGTAAATCAGTAAAGGCACAGCAACTTTGCAGCGTTCCCCGAGTTCCTGCCACCGTCTGCCTCCCTCTCTTTGCAACACAGCATGACTCTGGCAGAAGTCAGTCTGTGTCGTACACTAAGGCTAGCAGCTGTCCCGAGCTTTGTCTTGAGGCTCAGAGGGAAAATCTTCTGTGGCCAAGATGAACACACAGGAGTTCATGCTGACTGATTCAATTATTATAACACCAACCCCTCTGAGAAAATCCCAGCAGGGTACGTTTGTAGTGCTATGAAGCACAGTTAACACATTCACCTTGTCCCTTCCAATCCTGCAATTCTTCTTCCTCAGACACACAGCCCTGGCCACCAGAATAATAATAAAGGGTTGTCTGTGGGATGGGAGAAGGGAGAGTTTTACACTGCACTGCTGCCACAGTGACACAGACAGGTTAACTCCTTGTTTGGTCTGGTGCTAGAAGAAAACTCACATTCTCTAGTAGAGCTGATAGAGATTCTCCTTGTTAGTATCAAACAGAATTGCATCAAAACAATCAACCCTTTAAAAACATCTCCCAGCCATCAGTATATCTCCCTCTGTTATATGTAGCAGGAGAGCCACTTAACAGAGCTTTGAATGCTTTATCTCGGTGCGGCTGCTGCACTGATACACCTTATCATCGCTGCTCTCAGGGATGAAGAGGAGAAGTTTGTTTGTCGGGTTCTGAATCTCAATGTCAAGGAGTTGGTTTTTTTCTTATGGATTCAATGCAGATTCACCCTATAAATCATAGGCTGAGCACCCTAGGTTTAAAACATTTTGAAAACTCAGTACTATAATGCTAGTGGTCTTAAGCTCTGACAGAATATGTGCTTTTGCAATCTTGTTTATAAACATCAAAGCTAACTTTGAAATGTCAAATTCCCTACTAGAAATTCAAGATATTCACTGAGTTTTACAAATGCCACTGGTGATTCTTTTACTTCCAAGCAAGCTGCAATTTTCTTAGTGAGGTATCAGATTTGAAGGATGATTTAGCTTCTGTGTTATTTACAAGCATTTATAAAGCCCCTAGCTAAGGACAAATTTCCATATTACCTGGTGCTGTACTGCTTCCATATTTCCTCTCATTATTTGGCAAAAAATCCAAAATAGAATAATTTAACTCTCTCAGTTAAAAAAGGGGGCAATATGTTCTGAAGAATGCATTTGCTTTCTTGACTATGTATACAGACAGATTTATGGCTCTGGACATTTCCCTTTGTGGTAAATGTCTTCGGGTGTATTTTGCTCTTACAGTTTCCCCAGCAGACCTCATCATTTCAGTAAGTCTACCTTGGTGATCTGAAGAAGCCACAAAATATGAATTTTGTTTCTGTAAAGTTAGAATGGAAAGACCTTTTACCTTTCAAATATTTCTCCCATTGCTTCTCCTGTTTTCTCACCTCTGGCATAGCTGAGAAGACTCATCTGCTTCTGTTTCAGACTGAAATGAGAACAAACTGACCCCAAAGCAGCTACACAGCCCTTTGGTTTTAGCACTCACTTGGAAAATGGGGCTTTAAAATTAAATCTCCTGAAGGGACTGCTGAACTTTAATCCCCAATGGCAATGGCTCTAATCACCACACTACTGATGGTTCAGAAGTGTCTCCCTGTTTCTCCAGTTTTGATGCAAAATTATGTCCAAGGTCCAAGAGAATTTTGAAGCAACTGTTTTTCACAAACATCATCTGTGAAAAGTTGTGGTCTGAGCAATCTCTTCTTCTGTGATGAAAAATCCACTCAGGAAAAGCTCCCAACCATTTCTAACATATATTCATAGCAGGTCACGCAGAAACAACTGTATGTCACAGATCAAAACTGCTTCTCTGCCTCCCTTATTAGTTAAATTGCTCTGGACATGCTGGAGAGGACCGCTGTAGAGTAATCTGTTATTTGTAGTAATTACATGAATTTAACAATCAACAAGAATTATACGTTTGCTGCAGTTCAGATTCATACCAGGGCTCTTTGTGAAGGCAATGTGCTAGTAGACTCAGAGCCCCAAATGAGTGCAGTGAGGCAGTGTAACTTGGAAACGGAACACATTAACAACTTGCAGTGGTAAACCTAAGCCAAATCTAAACACCAGCAAACAATAACAGCATCAAGAGCACAGACACAAGTTGTTCGGGATTTCTCTTCACACAACTTTCTGTTCCATGGAAAGACAGGGTGTCAGATGGTGGAACCACATTGGAGGTTATCTACTGTGAAACACTATATCTTTTATGTGCTCTCTGGCATTTCTGTTCCACTCACTGTAAGTCATAGTGATTCAGATCCATTTGTTTTTACTATCCTTGCTTCAGCAACTTTAGTACCATTCAGTGCTCTATCTCTATTAGCTGTTGGCCTCTAACACAAACATGAACTGGCTACACCACAGTTCAACATGTTCATACTTTTTCCCAATAAACTTCCTACAGGTTTCAAAATTTCACTTGAAACACTGAATTTTGGGAAATAGGCCATTTGTTATTTTATCTGATGACCCTGTGGTCACTTATGCAAAGGTATAATAGGCTTATATTGACCTCCAAACTCATGTTAAGCCACCTTCTGTGCTACCATGAGTGTTTTAAGCCTGGTAAGCCTTCCTTGCTCTGCACCAAAGCTATATTTGTGCAGCAGCCACTAGGACAAATAGAGGTTTTGCTTAAATCAGAATAAAGAATACAGTCCCTACAAATCTTCCCTTTATATATTAAAAATATATCCAGAAGCTAATGTCACTAGAAGAGATGGCTGTATTGCTGAATTATAACTATTACTTGTCTACAATCATACGCTTTTCATGGAATAGCGCATTAAAATAAAGCCAAATTTGTATAAAAGCAAGCAACTACTTTAAAAATCTATAACCAGTCATAGGTAGTTCTTGGGGCTGAAACAGACTAGGAAGGTGGTGGGTGACTGTTGGAAAAGTTGGTACTAAAAGGCATTTTCTCCACCCCAGACCTGCACAGCACACTCAAGGGTCAAAAGCAGTGTAGTTAATAACAATGGGAGGTGACAGGATGGATTTTGCTTCTGTTTTTTCAACACATTCTGTGTAATCTGTGGTAGACCTTAAGAATTGCCTTGGATGGCATAACTCTATAAAACCCCCAGCCTGGACTACAGCGTTGACTAGTAGATCTTTCCACAACAAGGTTCATTATTATTTTCATCAACATTTTGAATTTTAATAAAATATCTAACACTTCTTTATTTTCAAGATTACTCTAGAAAGTGATGGATTTTCTTATTGGTTTTAGAAAAATCAGTCAGTTCCATGAACACCTTTTAGTAAAAAAAAATAAAAATCCTTTGAACAGAAATTTGGGGAAAAATATTCCATCTTACTTGGTGCCTCTCATCTAGCCTTTTTATTGTTGACATATAATTTGTGTTCCCAACTGTAGACAAAGATCTGCTGCACTTGCAAGCTAGCCATTTGCACATTTAACCACAAAATAATCCATCTTGTATCTTTAAAAGTAGATTGGATAGCCATAAATTATTTAAATAAATAATATACATAATTTATGTCATATACAATATGTTCTATGATATGAATATAAATATAAGTAATACAACTACAATATATTTATACTTAAAATAAATATATATTTTACACAGTATATACTAAATATATATACTATATGTAAAAAACAGTATATATTAAACTTATATACTATATATATAAAAAATATATGTTCCATTATTGTTTTGGTGGCAGTTGAGGAACTGATCTAAGACTGTCTAAAATTATGCTTTAAAACATTTAATCTGTATAAAGGCTGTCTGCATAGTCATTTTGGTACTGGTAAGTAACTCATTGCTTTTTTAAGCACTTTGGAATGTCTTCAGTCTGACAGGCTCAATATAAAACCAAATTCAATCCAATATAATTTTAATATATCTGTATAAATCCCTATGAGGTCCTATTATAATTCTTCCCTCCAGCATAAATTCTTCCTCCTCCTTAATAAAGTTTGCAGCTGTGTTACAAAGTCACAGATTCTAAATACTGTCTCATGGAACAGTTTTAAAATCTCTTGGGTGACTGATTGTCCCTCTCTTCCAGCTGCAACACTGACATTATAAACGCTGACATTTCAGTGATAGATGAATCTGCACAGATCAAAACACAAATATGGGGCATTTCCAGTTAGCCTGCTAAATCCCAATAAAAGAGATTTTCTATATCTGGAGGCATAGTTATGGATTAGGAGGCTTTTAACTCATGGAGTAGTGTTAAAGAGGGAATTTCACACAGGGGGAAACTTACACTTTGCTGAAAACTGAAGTCTATTCCCCTTTTCCGTGCTTTGAACAATTTTCCTGGCTCAATCTCTTTACTTATTATCAAATAAATTTGTTTTTTCAATGCAAGTTTTCTTCAGCGGTGCTTTTATGCTAGATAAGTAGCATCTTATCTGCTAAGAAGCCCTCGCTCTACCGCAGTGAGAACTCAAACTAAATGAGAGTTGGCACCTACATTCTGGGAATGCTGTTAATCTAGCT
This sequence comes from Vanellus vanellus, assembly GCF_965231255.1. Classification (NCBI taxonomy): domain Eukaryota; kingdom Metazoa; phylum Chordata; class Aves; order Charadriiformes; family Charadriidae; genus Vanellus; species Vanellus vanellus. The sequence goes on from NC_138908.1 coordinate 25,313,177, forward strand.
TCGTACATAAATACAAACATTCACTTAAAAAGCTTAGTGCGTTTGGGTCTTTTAAATGAAAAGTGTCAATCATTATGACATATTATTAGAAGTATTTTTCTTTTATTTACAGCATACTTTGAAACAAATCATCCACAGGTGTAAATCTGTCAGTGAAGTCAATGGAGCTATACTGATTTACAGTCCCTGATGATCTGGCCCTGTGATTTGAAATCCCTGCTAGGAAAGAATAACTTGAGTGCCTGGGTTAAAAAGTAAGTGGATGGATTCTGTAATACTGACAACGGGTTGATACTTGGTAAAAATCAGATGAACTCTACAAAAGGCTAAGAAAGGCTCTGTTGAAATAAACAGAAAAGACCACGTGACTTTAGAGGGGATTTAAGAGGGTAGGATCTTATTCTGCTTTTTTTTTTTTTTTTTTCATTGTAATTGTGGGGTTTGGACAATATCAGCAAAAGGACTGTCAAAAAGCTAAAGTAGAAATCTTACTATATTTTACTTTTTACAGTGGAAGTGCTGAGTATCTCAAGAGATTTCACAGCAGCTTTGTTAGAAGTCAGATTATTCTGATAAGAAATATACTTCTGAATTATTTTTCGAACCTCTTTCCAATATTGAGTCTTTTCAGAACCAATCCATGCTTATTTACTCTCTCTCATCACTCATTAGAAGAATTTCTCTTTCAAGTTATGTCATAAACAAAGGAGTAATCTCATGATTTTATCTACAATGCACAAATCCATAAGGTGTATTGCCATAGTAGAAGACTAACAAAAGGTAATTTTCATGAAGCTCAATAAGTTCTTATCAATCTCTGAACTTCAGAACATTGCTGTTCTATTTGGAAGTTTTAAGTAGCTTTCAAGACAGATTCCAATACTTTAGTCTCTCCTACTTAAGCTTCAAAAAAGATTAAGCAACAGGGTGGTTGTTCAGTCTTTCTCGAACTACCACAGCATTATAAGTGTGAAAAGAAATGTTTTTATCTATGCAAAATATTACCTATCAAGCACATCAGAGCCTATCCCGATCACGCACAAGTAAGTTGGAAAAAAATAGCTGCATCCAGGTGGTTGTGCTACTTATTCCATTTAGTTAGCTACCTCACTTATTCCAGCAGAGAATTTATCCTTCAATTCTAAGGGGTAAAATTTCCAGAGGAGTTGTTTCAGTAAACAGGCTAAACATTCAAAGCAGAAACGACAAAGCTAATGTCATTTGTCAGAAGCAAGACTGCAGTGTTATTTGAGAGAAGATCACTGATAATCAGCACTATGTATTGCAGTATGTAATTGATATTTATGTCTTGTGCTAAAAATGAAAAGGAAATTGTGATGAGATAAGGAATTGGGACACAGGAGCAACAAGGGATATATTTAATGTGAAATTGCAAGAGGAAAGCAAATGTTTAATGAGAGATTTTTTTCTGGGGGGATATATATGAGGGTAACTCCTAGCTAATCTGCCATTATATTAACTTTTCTTTTCTATTACTAATAGGATAACTGCACCAAAATTTTTCATCAAAACATCAAAACATTATTGTTATGCTACAAGTCTCATTCCTCCATTTTTACTTCTTTTTTTTTTTTTTTTTCTTGTATCACTGACTGAATAACAAAATACTATTTGGCTAAGAACAACAGGACATCCTTAAATCATTGTCATCAATTTATTTTGGAACAAGATGTAAATGTTCTTTCCTAGAGAACATTACCTTATCTTTTTCAGTCAAGCAACAAAAGCTTATAGCATGCCATACACAAAGGCTAGACCTTCACAAGTGCTTGTGTGTTGCAGTGCCAAACACCCAGCTGAAACCTTAGCCCTGACAAGCACCCAAACCCCACCCAGTGCAAAGCCAACGTTAGGCACTTCCAAATGGATATTCAGAAACTGGCTGAGTGGGAAACTGTCTAAGAAGGCAAATGAAATTATGAGAAAAGCAAAGGTGTTTACACAGCTGGTGTGATCATAGCTTTGCACCTACTTTAAAAACCCCTGGCGGTGAACCCATCCTAGAAACAGGCACCTAAGTTCCACTGGTGAAAATTAAGAAATGAACCCATTTTTCCACTACACTATGCAGTTGACTATTGGAGGAATTCCATGGTAGGAGACCTGGATTTAAAGCTGTATCTTGCTTATTAGGAACAGGGATTATATAAATTTTCTCTGAGGGACAATATACATTCCCGGGACGCTGGCTGTCGTTTCCTTCACTCCTTCCCTTCTGAAATCTTGCGTTTCACAGATGCTTTTCATCATTATTTATTGTAGCAGGAACTTGAATCTTGGATTCCAGCATCCTATTTGAATGCTCTTAACTTGTGAGTTAGAGTTAATCTTCCTTCTTGGTGACCATAATGAGGTAACATTTTTTAAAGGAGAGAGAAACTTTGCCCACTTTGGCCCTATCTGCCAACTAGCACAGGTGCTTCTGGCAGCTGTTTATGCACAGTATTAAGGGAGCTGGGAACCTTACTTTTGGGCTAATGTTTCTCCCAGGGAGCAGGGCAGTAACAGACAGAGGAAAGAAGCTGAGACCTTCACTCACAAAACACTAGTAAAAGAAATAGTGTGCACAAAGGCAGTTGCAAAGCAATACAGCCTAAAGTTAAGAGATATTTTTCTTGTTTTGATTTAAGGTACTATGTTTGTGTCACTATGTGATTTGCAATCCTTTTCCTGCATGTTGGCACCAGCTGCAATCCTGTCTCCAATGGTTCAGTACAAAGTAGGACGTGGAGAAGCATGTGAAAGACATCAATGTTTATATTAATGAGTTAAGCTACAGACATTTTGGAGACATGGTTATAGAACATGTTGCTTATGTTTACACCTAATAGCAAGAAAACCAAACACCTTTTCTATCCCAGTACACATACTGCAGTGCAGTGCAGTGGTCTGTGCATTCACCCACAATCTACTACAAATAGATAGGGATCATAAAATAGAAGCGGTGGTGTAATCAGTGCACAAGGTGCTGTCCACCAGCAGCTTTGTGTCAACTGGTGTGAATTGCCTGGGTTCTGCACTGTACAGCCTCTTGCAAAGCTGGTTCCTGGAAGACATTTTTGGGGAAAGAAACGGTGGAAATTTAATTTGATTTCAGACCTCAAAGGTAGTCATAGTACACTGTAGAAAACTTTCTCCATTGAAGATACATGCTGTAACAAATTGCTATTGCCATGCTATTGCCATTAGTATTTGGTGTTCAGATTTATGAGTTGTTTCATCTTCATCTATTATGCTGCATAAAAGAGACATTGAACACAGAGCTATAAAAATTATATAAAAATAAAACAACATATTCACAGTTAAAGTAATTCTAACCATTTTTCAAGTAGAAAATTCTCTTATTAAAATAGGAATTCCTAAATTTCTCTTCTACCTCTCAAAAAAAAAGAAGATACTTAGAACTAACAAAGTTAGTTGTGTTGGTTTAGTTTTTTTGTTTGTTTGCTTGTTTTGACATGATGCAAGCAAAGCACAGGCATGTGCATGTTAGCCTAAACCTTCTTTTCTTTACAAATGAGCCAGATTGCTTCAATGACATGCCAGTCAATGCCAACAGCCAATCCAAGTACAAAATTATTTCCAAATGCCTTAAAACCTACACCTCACTACAAGAAAGACATTGAGGTGCTGGATCATGCCCAGAGAAGGGCAACAAAGCTGGTGAAGGGTCTAGAGAACAAATCTTATGAGAAGCATCTGAGGGAACTGGCATTGTTTAGTCTGGAGAAAAGGAGGCTGAGGGGAGACCTCTACAGCTACCTGAAATGAGGCTGTAGTGGGGTGGGGGTTGGTCTCTTCTCCAAGTAACAAGCAATAGAATGAGAGGAAGGGGTCCCAAGTTGCACCAGGGGACATTTAGTTTGGATATTAAGAAAAATTTCTTCATTGAAAGGGTTGTCCAGCACTGGAACAGGCTGCCCAGGGAAGTGGTTGAATCACCATCCCTGGAGGCATTTAAAAGACATGGAGATGGCTTAGGGACATGATTTAGTAGTGGAGTTGGCTGTGTTAGGTTTATGGTTGGAGTCTATGATCTTAAAGGTCTTTCCCATCCTAAATGATTCTGTGATTCTATGATCTGATGATTTTAACTTAATATCTAAAGATTGGAAAATGCATGAATTTTGGATAAACTAATGGCAAGTGTAACCTCCATACATCCTCTAAATTTTCACTTAACATTTTGACTGCAAGGAAGTTATGGGATTTATAAATCTCAGTCTCACATGCTTCAGAGGGGGGTTATGTTCCTGACTGAGAATCTAATGGCTTGTTTCAGTGAACATCGGTTTATTTTTCCTCATCATAAATATTGACTTTGTCTTCCCCTTGTTCCACATTAATGTATTCCATCAATAAATAATGATATGCATCTCAACAGAAGTCAACATCTACTTAATGCAATAGGTTCCTAGTACCACAATAATCAGAAAGTCTTTTTAATCAGGATGGAAAACAAGATGATTATGGTTGTTCATAGGGCAATAAAAAGTTCTTTTTATTTCCTACTCTACTTTACGATGACTACTGGTTGAAGTTTTCTGGTATAAGGGATGCACTAAAAAGGGACAAATCATTTTCATAGTTCTTTGTTCAAAACTTCTCAGAGCTGCTCTGGGCTACCATACAAGCATTAGCTGTACAAAGATTAAGTCAGTGGAAAAAATGAGGAAAAGATTTCTCTCCGTTTGTTCCAACATATAATAGCTCACAAATAATTAATTAATTAATAGAACACAGTATCACATTTTCATCATTTCATTCATGCTGTAATACATATATGGAGATTGAAAGAAAGCCACTCTGAAATAAATAAAATACCATTGTGTAATTCACTGATTGTTTGTAGCATGTGGATCAGGAAGAAACAACAGAGGAAAGCACAAACTGCTATTTCAAGTTCCTATTAATTAATGATAGATGCAGTCTGGCTACACTGTTTTTAGATTGTAATCTGAGTTTGTGAGCTATACATGCTATCTGACACTGGAAAATAAACTGGAATGAGAAACATCACCTCACAGAAGGGAAGTGTAATGAGATTGAAAAGATACAGGCAGTTAATTGGCATGCTTAAATTGTTTTATTTTCAGCAGCATATAATTTAAGAGAACGGATCTTCTGCAAAATACACAGTCTAATGTTACTGATGTGGAAAAACAAATACAGGCTCATATTGTTACTGAAGTACCTGATGAAATTGATGTCATCATAAATAAGTTTAAGAACACCTTTTTCCATTGAATCAGATAGAGATGAAAGGAAAGATAAACTTGAAATAGTGACTCTTTTGCTCTAAATGGTATTCAGGAAAAGTACTTAATTTTTTTCTTTTACTTTTTCAGTTTTCAGAAATGGATCTTTTGTCTGTGTTTGGTATTCTACTACATCCAGCCAATTGCTTTCTGAAACTCTTAGGATATTTTTCTCCTGGCCAGCCAGATCAGACTCTCTTTTCAAGGACAGAATCTCAGATCAGATTTTCAGGACATAATCCTTTCTGTCTCCATTAAGACACCGCTGTTTCAATTCAAATCTAACCAGGGAGTTTAGGCGTACATATAATCTAATTGCAAGAGGGTTTTAGTCCTTGTGGACATTTTATACAAATAATGGCTTCCAAACTCAACAAGTAGCAGTCCAGGCTCTGTGGACAACTTTATGCTGTATTTCAGTGGCTGAGAAGTTTACATGTGCCACTGTCAACTCTGAAACACAAAAAAAAAAAGAGGGAAAAAACCCTCACTAACAATAATTTTTACTTTAACAGAGAAAAAAGGGACACAAAAAGAACAACACTTATTCATACAAATGGCTGAACACACACTGAACAAATTGATGCATAAATTGGCTATGATAAATGCTTGTGTTAAATGTGGTTATTTATTATGTGTTCCATTACATAAATTGGTTGCAGAATTATAACAAATGTTCTTTATTAATCTTACCTTCCCTGTGGCTGGAGAATGACTTGAGGCAATTATCTTCAGTGTGGAACTCAATTCCATTATTGTTGACAGGGAGAAGAGGCCAGGCAGCCTCCTAATCCTGCACAGACAGCTCAAATCCTCCTGCTTCTGCTTTTTAGCAACCTGCATCTCACCTTGCTTTTCTGTGCTGACATGGTGTGCCACAGCATCTCTTTCCAGCACTATTGCCTCTAGTTCAGGCGTTCTTGAGAATGCAGATTCAAGATATAAGAAAGAAGAAGTGAAAAGAACTTGATAACTACTCTTTTTACTGTATATAAATTATAAAACAAAGGGAATTTGGCTTGATCTCAGCAGTTTCACCACACATAAAGTGTGGCTGCATTTCACAGAATCACAGAATTATCAGCGTTGGAAGGGACCTCTAGAGATCATCTAGTCCAACTCCCCTGCTAAAGCAGGAGTGCCCAGAGCACATTACTCAGGACTGCATCCAGGCAGGTCTTGAAAATCTCCAGAAAAGGGGACTCCACACCCTCCCTGGGCAGCCTGTGCCAGTGCTCTGTCACCCTCACCGTAAAGAACTGTTTCCGTGTATTTGAACGGAACTTCCTGTGTTCTAACTTGTGCCCATTGCCCCTCGTCCTGTTACTTGGAACCATTGAAAAGAGCCTGGCTCCATCCTCCTTCAACCCACCCTTTAGATACTTGTACGCCATAATAAGGTCTCCCCTCAGCCTTCTCTTCTCCAGGCTAAAGAGTCCCAGCTCTCTCAGCCTTTCCTCATAAGGCAGATGCTCCAAGCCCTTAATCATCTTAGTTGCCATTCGCTGGACTCGCTCCAGCAGTTCCCTGTCCCTCTTGAACTGGGAAGCCCAAAATTGGACACAGTATTCCAGTTGTGGCCTCACCAGTGCAGAGTAGAGGGGGAGAATGACCTCCCTCGACCTACTGGCCACACTCTTCCCTATGCAGCCCAGGATTCCATTGGCCTTTTTGGTGACAAGGGCACATTGCTGGGCCATGGATAATTTACTGTCTACAGTTGTCTTTTGCATCAGTATTTCACTCTAAATTCTCTGTGAAAGTCCTGCACTGGAAGAAATCTGGACTGGAGGAATGGGGTGCTCTGTGCTTAAAAAATAAACCCCACAAAAGTTCTACTCCTATTTGCACCATTTAGATAAGAACTAAGATAATAGCAAAATGGTATCCTAGATTACCAGAATGTGTAAACGACATCGTTGAAGATTTAATGGTCCTGCTTCTAACCTGTGCCATGTTGACAGGGTACAATTCCACTGGCAGGAATAGAAGAATTTCTGATTTATGCTCTGTGTGAAGAAAATATGGTTGTGCAACTTTAACTTGCCCTAGAAGAGTGAGACTACCACAAAGGCTCACACCTGGTCTTGATTTACACAAGCATAATGAAGATGAGAGTCCTGCTGGGAAGCTGCTGGCATAAGCTCCCCTACAGCCTTCTACCCATTTTCTCTGAATCATAAAATCATAGAATCATAGAATTGCTGAGGTTGGAAGGGACCTTTAAGATCATCAAGTCCAACTATTAACCTACCCTGACAAAACCACTTCTAAACTATGTTCCCAAGTACCACATCTACCCTTTTTTTAAACACCTCCAGGGATGGCAAAACCAACACCTCCCTGGGCAGCCTATTCCAATGTTTAACAACCTTTTCAGTGAAAAAAAATTTACTAATATCTAATCTAAACCTTGTCTGACATAACTTGAGCCCATTTCCTCTGGTCCTATCACTTGTCACCAGGGAGAAGAGGTCAGCCCCTACCTCTCTACAACCTCCTTTCAGGTAGTTGTAGAGAGTGATAAGGTCTGCCCTCAGTGTCCTCTTCTCCAGGCTAAACAACCCGAGTTCCCTCAGTCGTTTCTCATAAGACTTGTCCTCCAGACCCCTCACTGGCTTTGTAGCCCTTCTCTGGACATGCTCCAACACCTCAATGTCCTTCTTGTAGTGAGGGGCCCAAAACTGAACTCAGTACTCGAGGTGGGCCCTCACCAGTGCCGAGTACAGGGGGATGATCACTTCCCTAGTTCTGCTCACCACACTATTCCTGATACAGGCCAGGATGGTGTTGGCCTTCTTGGCTGCCTGGGCACACTGCTGGCTCATATTCAGCTGGCTGTCCACCAACACCCCCAGGTCCTTTTCTGCTAGGCAGCTTTCGAGCCGCTCCGCTCCAATCCTGTAGCACTGCATGGGGTTGTTGTGACCCATGTGCAGGACCCGGCACTTGGCCTTGTTGAACCTCATACCATTGGCCTCAGCCCATCGGTCCAGCCTGTCCAGATCCCTCTGTAGAGCCATCCTACCCTCAAGCAGATCGACATGCCCGCCTAGCTTAGTGTCGTTTGTGAACTTACTGAGGGTGTATTCGATCCCCTCATCCAGATCATTGATAGAGATATTAAAGAGAATTGGACCCAGCACCAAGCCCTGGGGGACACCACTTGTAACCAGACGCCAACTGGATTTAAATCCATTCACCACCACTCTCCGGGCACGGCCATTCAGCCAGGTTTTTACCCAGCAAAGAGTACACCTGTCCAGACCATGAGCAGCCAGTTTCTCCAGGAGAATGCTATGGGAAATGTTGTCAAGAGCTTTGCTAAAATCCGAGTAGATAACATCCACAGCTTTTCCTTCATCCACTAAGCAGGTCACCTTGTCATAGAAGGAGATCAGGTTTGTCAGGCATGAACTGCCTTTCACAAACCCATGCTGACTGGGCCTGATCATCCTGTTCTCTTGCATGTGCCATGTAATGGCACTGAGGATGATCTGTTCCATGACCTTCACAGGTACTGAGGTCAGACTGACCAGTCTATAGTTCTCTGGATCCTCCTTCCGGCCCTTCTTGTGGATAGGTGTGACATTTGCCAACCTCCAGTCAGCTGGGACCTCCCCGGTTATCCAGGACTGCTCATAAATGATGCAAAGTGGCTTGGTGAGCACTTCCGCCAGCTCAGGTGGATCCCATCCGGTCCCATAGATCTGTGTACATCCAGGTGCTGAAGCAGGTCCCTCACCATTTCCCCTTGGATTACAGGGGCTTCATTCTGCTCCCCATCCCTGTCTTCTAGCTCAGGGGTCTGGGTACTCAAGGAACAACTGGTCCTACTGCTGAAGACTGAGGGAAAGATGCCATTAAATACCTCAGCCTTTTCCTCATCCTTGGTCACTATGTTACCAGCCCCGTCTATTAGAGGACAGAGATTATCCTTAGTCCTCTTTCTATTGCTAATATATTTATAGAAACTTTTTTTGTTGTCCTTGACAACAGAAGACAGGTTTGGTTCTAGCTGGGCTTTGGCCCTCCTAATTTTTTCCCTACATAGCCTCACTACCTCTTTGTAGTCCTCATGTGTGGCCTGCCTTTCTTTCCAAAGGTCATAAATCCTCTTTTTCTCCCTAAGTTGCAACCCTAGCTCCCTGTTCAGTCAGGTGGGTCTTTTTCCCCAATGGCTGGTCTTCCAGCACATGGGGACAGCCTGCTCCTGTACCTTTAAGACTTCCTTCTTGAAAAACATCCAGGCTTCCTGGACTCCTTTGCTCTTCAGGACTGTCTCCCAAGGGACTTTATGAACCAAGCTCCTGAAAAGCCCAAAGTCTGCCCTCCGGAAGTCCAAGGTAGCAGTTCTGCTGACCCCTCTCCTTGCTTCTCCCAGCATCAAAAACCCTATCATTTCATGATCACTGTTCCCAAGACAGCCTCCTACCATCACATCGCCCTTCCCTGTTTATGAACAGCAGGTGCAGCAGGGCACCTTCACTAGTCGGCTCCCTCACCAGCTGTGTCAGGAAGTTATCCCCAGTACACTCCAGGAACCTTCTAGACTCTTCCCTCCCTGCTGTATTGTATTCCCAGCAGATATCCGGCAAGTTGAAGTCCCTCACAAGGACAAGAGCTTGTGATCTTGAGACTTCTCCCAGCCATTTGGAGAATATTTCACCTGCCTCCTCATCCTGGTTGGGCAGTCTATAACGGACTCCTACTACGATGTCTGCCTTGCTGCCCCCCCCCCCCCCCCCCCCCCCCCGGTTCTTACCCATAAACACTCAACCCTATTGTCACCATCATTTAGTTCAAGACATTCGTAACACTCCCTGACATACAGGACCACCTCCCTGCCTCTCTTTGCTTGCCTATCTTTCCTGAAGCCTATAGTCATCCATTGCAGCACTCAAGTTGTGTGAGTCATCCCACAATGTTTCTGTGATGGCGACTACATCATAATTATCCTGCTGTACAATGGCTTCCAGCTCTTCCTGTTTGTTGCCCATGCTACGTGCAGTAGTGTATAAGCACTTCAGCTGGGCTATTGGTCCCTTCTTTTTACTGGAGGAAGCTGTAATTCTGCCACCCCCAGACTTATCCCTAAGGAGCCCATTTACGTCCCCTATCTTTTCCAAATCTAGTGCCAGCATGCCACTTTCAGGCTTTTTGATAGCGAGCCCGGATCTATTCCTATCCCCCTTGGAATCTAGTTTAAAGCTCTGTCAATGAGCCCTTGCAACTCCTGCCCTAAAACCCTTTTCCCCCTGCTAGACAGGCTTTTGCCGTCTGTTGCCAGCAGGCCTGGTGTCCTGAAAAGCAGCCCATGATCAAAGCTCTGAAGAGCTCATTAGAACAAAAGTTCCTCAAGCACTGCAGTCAGCTCACAAAAGGAACCACTTGACTGTTTTCTCCTCCATCTATATTTTTTGCTATTTTTCTGAGGTGAACAGGGGACAATGTATGAAGGTAGATCACGGAAGTAATCATCTCCCTGTACTCAGCACTGGTGAAGCCACACCTCGAATACTGTGTTCAGTTTTGGGCTCCTCACTACAAGAAAGACATTGAGGTGCTGGAGCGTGTCCAGAGAAGGGCAATGAAGCTGATGAGGGGTCTGGAGAACAAGTCTTATGAGAAGTAGCTGAGGGAACTGGGGTTGTTTAGTCTAGAGAAAAGGAGGCTGAAGGGAGACGTTTTCGCTCTCTACAACTGCCTGAAAGGAGGTTGTAGTGAAGTGGTTGTCATTCTCTTCTCCCAAGTAACAAGTGATAGAACAAGAGGAAACGGTCTCAAGTTGTGCCAGGGGAGGTTTAGATTGGTTATTATCAAAAAATTTCTTCACCAAAAGGATTGTCAAGCACTGGAACAGGCTGGCCAGGGAAGTGATTGAATCACCATCCCTGGAGGTATTTAAAGGACATGTAGATGTGGTGCTGAGGGACATCATTTAGTGATAACTTGGCAGTGCTGGGTTAACAGCTGGACTTGATGATCTTAAAGGTCTTTTCCAACAATAATATTCTATGATGCTATGATTAACTGTGTAATTGCTAGAGGGGAGAAGAGGAAACGGTTTAGAAGAAAGATCTATAAAAAGAAATGAAGAAATGCATAACTGAAAACTAATGCACCTTTGATATCTTTTTTAAAACGTTATTTCTAATATTATTATCCCTTTGAGCTGTGTAGCTTTCCAGCGCAAGCATCATATGACCTCTGTGCTGCCCAATGCAATGGGCTCCTGCGCCCACCAGCTTCCACATGCCAGCTTAAGAGAGATAACAAGAGGACACTCCCAGGTATTGTTCACACCAGTGCTGAAAACACAGCTAAGGGTCCCATGGCAAAAACTCCAGCACCTGGAGACCTAAGCTCTGTGCAGGTGGAATGCCACTTAGGACAACCAGAGACGTTGTGGCCTGAAAGGAAGTGGCAGGTTATGCTTCCATGCAGTCAGGATGTAAAAACAGCAGTACTTAGTACTTTTACCAAGCTGGCAACTGGCTTGTTTGACTGTGAATTTTAAAATCAAATGTCCTTTGACCCAGAAATTGTGTGAAAAAAGCAATTAAAGTCACACTTGGCTTAGAGCTGTGTAAAATTTTACTTTCGGGGGATACAAAATCCCAATAAATTAATAGAAAACTCAAAAAAACATATTTGCTTTTGCTTAGCTGTATCTCTGCTTAGATGTAACCTAGCTCTGAAAGCTAGGAAAAAAATAATGAAGAGGAAGCTTTAGACACCTGAGTGTTAAGAAGTTTAACCTTTGAGTAAACAGCCTGTTGTACTCCTCTCTGACTCATTTTCTAACATTTTCCTCGTGTCATTGAAAGTTAACAATTGAACATGCCCAGAAGTGCATTGTTTTGAAATTAATTGATTTTTTTTTTTCAAAATGGTAATGCTACATGCCTCTTGGATGAGAAGAGCCAGGGCTGTTTGATGGCAGCCCTCAAATACACTGGTTAGCACTTGATAGTGCCACTGCATTCTCACACTTTTATTGCAAGGAGGCAACACAGGAACTTTAGTGTCAAAACAACCATTAATATCTCCAGACACTCTTCTATAATAGCATATCTGACTGTTCCAGATGTCTGCAATTAATATCCTAAAAGACTGAGTAAATTACCAGAGTTACCTTATGGTTGCTTCTCCAGACATACAGAATGGCATTTGTATTTTATGGAGCTATAAAACTGCAGCACATGGTAAAAGATCAATAAGTGCATAAATGTCAGCAAACAGAAGGAACTGAAGAGAAACCACAAGTCTTTTATAGATTCAAATCAATGATACATTTATATGAATCTTTTACCTTAAAAGTACAAGAGGTTGAAATGGAAGTGGTGCAAATACATGGGGAGTACCTGCGGATAGAGACAGGCTGTTTCAGGAGTTTACAGTTATATGTCCCTTTATGCATTCTTCTGCTCCTGCCTCTCCCACAGCCTCATTTCAGGTACATTTTCTTTGGTCTACAGAAGTTTCTACAAGAATCTTCCTTTGGACCATCCCCTTTCCACAGGAAAACTACCACTGCCTTTTCATTTTTCATGGGAGCAAGGGAAAAATGCATACTAGGAATGCTAAAGAGGTGAAATGACAGGTACAAAATATATAATTTCATGTGGCCATCCTCCACGATTACTACTTCAAAATTCACAGCTTGAGAAACTGACTATCGGCAATGCTGAACCATACCTGATACGGCTTTACAGGAGAATGGCTTAAAGAACAAAAAGTCTTCATGATAGGTAAGGCAGGTGTGAGAAGCCTGTTAATTCAATCAGATATAGAGAAGGTAAAAAGGTGTTTTTTCAGCTTGTCTGTTCTTTGTTGCATTGTTATAACTAACAACACTGCAGAACTCTTTATTGCAGAATATTTAATTAATTTACATTAAAAAAATATATAATAAATTGCCCCATCTCAATAAATTTCAGAGGACAAAAAAAAGAGACAAAATAAATTCTGTAAAAATATATTCAAAAGTCCTGTCTAAAGGCATGAACACATGACCAAGCTACCTTAAAGTAAGCTGGAGTTTGAATTTAGAGTGTATCACCCACTCCACAAGGAGAGCCTGGACAGAAGCTCACCCTGTGGTAAGCAGAAGGCAGCTTATACCCCTCAGGGAAAGAAGGTCTACTCATCTGAGCTTACTGCCAGGTTCAGGCCAATTGGTGTCCCTGGATGAATGCTTTGATTAGAATGTATGCTGCATCTATCTTAAAATTATTAGGTTCTAATATTCATGATACATTGAGGAGAGAAAATCAAAGTCTAGCAGCTGCTAGATGTCCAACACACGCAGATGGATCCGGTGTGGTATTGAAGAAAGGTACAGAGCCACACATACAGACTCTAAACCCACCATGGAGTTCCTTCAGCACCAATCTCCATGAAGCTTTCAAAGGAAATATCTTTTCCAATGCGTATCATTAAAACTAACAATACTGAAAAGTGGCAGATGACCGCATGAATTTAGAGGTAAGCGGTGAGAGATAAAAACTTGTCAAGTGTTCCTCTAAAAGACTGCCCCCAAGCAGCAGCTTATTACAGGACCACTTCTGTATGTGAGAGCGACAAATCAGAAGGTTGTATTATCAGAAATACAAAGCAAGAAATCAGAGTCATGTTTGGCGATTGTGAGATCTGGAGAATGATAAAATGTACACCTTTGTTTAAACAGTTATAATTATTATGTATTCGTAACCAATTTATCACTCCTGCTTCATCTTTCATTAAATACCTCTGTTGTTTACTGAGTGCCTGTAATTTTTCCCTACTTTTATGTTGCCAGTTAAACTTCAAGAAAAAGGTGCCTTTTTCTGTGGTCAGAAAGCTGGATCCAACAGATATACACACTCTGATCTTTATCCCCGTATAGGCTTAATCCAACCAATAGTCAATGGGTCTTTATGCAAAGAAGGGTGTGTGCCTGCATAAGGGAGCTAAATTACTCTCAAGACAAGTTAACAAGAATTGAAAGGAACCCTGTACTGGTTTACCATCAGACCATAACTTCTAAATGCAACATATTTTTCAAAATACTACAGCTGATTCTCCCTTTCTATTGAAGAATGGTCTGGCATTCATTCAGCTGTTGTCCACACTTGTTCTGAGATTTTTTACCTCAATAAATAAAAGGGCACATCAGCTACTGTCTACTCTGGAAAGAGGAAAGCAATCACATCTGAGGGCACTGCAGCCACAGATTTCCCCCCTTCTTCACTCAGGTAGTCCTCCTAAGCTGGAGGATGAAGACTGGCACAGATTACTCCAGCTCTCAGTCAGTCGGAGAGCCCTCCCGGAGAGGTGGCATTCCCAGCAAAGAATTATGTCTGTTTTATGCCCTCCACAGTGCGAGAAAAGACATCCAGGGAACCAGTTTGTTTCTCAGTTCTGTGCTGTTATTCCCAGTATTTTATGGTTTACATTTTATAAAATGCATTTACAGACCTTGTTATGTAAAATAATGAATTCTCTGATATGCACTATTTCTGCCATGAGGGGAAACAAGCACTGTTGTTAGGATTACCGGTATATCTTTCCAGTCCTCTAGATAGAGGTATTAGTTCGTAATTTAACTCTACTTTGCCAATATTACCCTTGAGCCTGCACTTGCACTTTAAATGGAACACTTTATCCTGCAGTGAAATGATATTTTACTCATACTCAGGCAATTTCAGGGATATTTGGTGAGCCATATTCCATGCTTTTAGTGGGATCACATAAAAGGGTAAGTCTGCTGTATAAACTTTTGCTCTGTGCTCCACAGTGCAGCTCTATATATTATATTCCTGAAGTGCTCCTAGAAAAGAGAAAGCACATTTCCAGGCTCTAGAGAAAGTACACTAAACAGATCATTTTCTTTTATAAACAATCAATTTTGTAGCAAGCTTTGAGAGAAATTCAACTTTAGCATCAGATCAAAAAGTTAATGTCAACTTTACAGAGAATTGTACTGCTCCTTTTTTGTCAGTATGCATTTGAGCTATTAATGGCCATTAATTTCAAATCAATAAACACCTTTGTTACTTGATTTTTGACCTGTTCTGCAAGGGAGTATTATGGTACATCAGCAGCATTATAGTGAGAAAGCATCGACAAACTTTTTTCATAAGTTATTGAAGAATTTATAGAAACTTTAATTTCATTGAATGATTGGTCTATGATTTCAAAGTACAGTGGAAGCACTGAGAAGACACTGAGAGCAAAATTTTATTAAATACAAAACCCAAGGAAGACATAGATATTTTTTATGTTGCAGACAGCAAAACGTAAGGGAGAATAAAGGAAAATAAAACCAGTATTTTTCAAAATTCTGGAATAAAAACTTTCACATTAACATTTCTGTCAAAAATCTTACATTTTATTAGGAAACCTTTATGCTTTGTAAATTTAATCAGCTCTTTTTAAATACACAAAAACTACAATAAAGGAGCCATATAAATATATTTTTTAGTCTCAGCCTAGTATATGCACAAAATTTACTCAAGTACCAGCCAAAATCAAAAGCACATTAAGTCTGAAGTTTTATTCTTTCCATCCCCCTTTTTAAGCATTAGGTCTTTTTTAATTTATTTTAGGTATTTCCAAGGTATCTACTGATGTGGTGTTTAAGCGCCAGTATCTGATGTTTCCTTTTGCTGTAAATTAATTCTTTATACCTTGTCAGATGTGTGAACCTTCCTACTGTGCATCGAAATACACCAAGAATGTGTGTGGAGGGCGCACAGCTATCACACATAGAAGAAAATGTCTTTGTTAAGTCTCAGTCACTTTCAAAATGTAGAGGGTTAGAAAGCAAACTCGTGGATCTTTTTTTTTGCTCTTTAGTCTCTATGTGAAAATTAGATGGGGGACCTCTGCTCAGCCCTGAAAAAGCCCACACTGTTTAGGTCAAATAAGAAAAGGCATGCTTGGCTTAGGTTTAATCTTGGGCTCATTTTTTTTCTTTCTTTTTTTTTTTTATTTTTTCCTTCTAGCTTCATTTTACACAGGCATTTTTTATTGCATCTTGAAAAATGTGTGATTTAGGAAGGACCTTGCTTACCCGTGTCCACATTTGAAGGGGGACATTCCTTACTTTCAATTACTCTTTTAGAATTCAATTTGAAATGCTACTGGTACTGTGATAGTTTTCCTACATAAAGCTAGGACAATACCCTGCAATCTTCAGTTGTGGAGAATCATTCTTCTCAGTGAGGGCAACATTTTAGATTAACATGAAATTACAGTCTCTGGGTATTAAACTCAAGATACATTAATTCTGCTGTCCACTGTTACTGTCTGAAACATGGTGGCAATTCTTAATTTTTAGGACTGATAGACAGGTTTTTTGTGTTTGTTACTGAATAGAAAGTTATGTGGTAAATATGGCTGAATTATTTTGCTGGATATCCTTTGAGCACCTTGTTGTTACAAAACAGCTTTGTTGTTTGTAGTTTTACTAAGCAATGAATTAGACATGAGGAACTGTTAAAATCATTTGTTGCTAGCAGAACTGTCAAGGTTAAAACACTATGAGCAAGAATATTCTGTATACAATAAAAACAGTGGTATGGTCACAATGAATATGTTTGACATGATAAGCATTGTGAGGTTTTCCCAATACGAATTACGTATGTATCTATAAAAGCTTGTGCTAAGGCTTTTTCTGGATAAATTATTTTTCTAAAATGAAAAGGCAGCTTGTTTTTCCTGCACTGAAACTTTAGGAACCTGAACGATAGACCAGACTATTTCTCAAGTTTCCCTCCTAGTAAAGCAGCATTTGGGTCTCCATGCTGCAAACTCACATGTCCTGACTCATTAGCAGCAATTATTTCAGCTCATCCTTGGCTTCTTGTGTTACCAAGACATGGGAGAGACTAGGCAACAGTATTTAGTAGTAAAACACTGTTTAGTACAACTGGGTCAGTCTTCTTAGGAGCAGCAGTAGTTGGCTGAAAGGGAACAAACCCACTTATTTTCATACAATGTTTAACATGACCAAAATCTTATGATGAAATGGTATCAGTGGTCAAATGAAATAATCTTTGTTCACAAAGAAACTCTTAAGTTTTGAAAATTATAAAGCTGAGAAAAAAAGTTGAGATATGCAAAGATCCACGTCCCTTCATGAAAGCCACTCTTCTGTGGATAAATGAAGTAGAAAAGAATGGGTGGGACATCTCCTTTGACTTTGACTTTGTTAGCTATAATATTTTTCTTTTGTTTCCAGGCTCAGGCTCTGTACTTAGTTGAACTTGAATTCCTGCCTGAATATTCATAACTATTACATATTGGAAAAAAATAATTCAGTAGATTTCAGAAGTTTTCAACCACTCAGGGTATTGCATTTCCAGAACATGGACTAGAACAGAAGATGAAGGTTAAAAGAAACAATGAAAGAAGGTGTCAGCAATGTCTTTTGGAACTCAGTTCTACCAGGGGACAGCACAGTGGTCCAAAATCAGCTGAGCAGGTAAGCTCAGGTTTCTTCTCTTCTGTTGCCAGAGCGAGAAGTTAAGTTTATAGATTAGGATGCACCGATGCATGAACAGAACAAGATACTCTAACATTTGGAAGTTTACAACTTTAATCCTACACGCATGACCTGGTGTGAATCTAAATATTAGAAACTTCCCTTGGCTTTGGCTAGTATTATGGGTGACTCCAGTAAAAAGTGTGTGTGTGTATCTGCATCTTTCTTCATTTTTATTGCATTGTAAACCTGATAAAGATGTTTGCATTCATTTTCTGATCTCAGGTGTGCTTCTGGATATGTAAATGTCTGCATATGAATGCATTACCCTGGAAGAGTCCATGTATATGTGTATCCATGAGCTGTTCCGGGTTTGGATATTGACACATCCGTGATTAAAAACTTTTTCTTCAGAGAAACTTGAAAAAAACACTACACTAAGTGTCATGGTTTGGCCTCAGCCAGCATCAAAGAACCACGCAGCCGCTCGCTCAACTCCCACAGCTGTGGGAAAAATCGGCAGAAAAAGGCAAAACTCGTGGGTTGAAATAGTGCAATTTAACAGAACAGCCAAAGGGAAGAAGAAAGAAAAACAGTAACACCAATAAAGGAGTATAAGGACACAATTACAGTACCACCACGCAGCCCACCCACCAGACGCACACCACTGCAGCCCACCCCCTGGGCAAGGGTCATGTGGGACGGAATACCTGCCTCCCCTGACGGCTCCTTGGGGAAATTAACCCCATCCCTGTTGGAACCAGGACATTATTGTAATTTATGCTAATTGAATATCTATCCTCTCTGACGCAAACAATTTGACCAACTTCTCTCTCTCTAATTTCTATAAAGAAATAAATTGTTATTCTCAGTAAGTTAAAAAACATCAAAAACATTTGGAATCAGAAGATATTTAAAACTCAATAGAATACATACCTGGAAAAGCAGAAAGACAAATTCCTGACTTCTCAGCTGTATGCAGGGTATTAGTCATGCAGCCAGCTTTAGGTAGATATTCATTCAAATTTTCAACCCTAAAGGAATATTGATAGCCAGATGCCACATATCTCTGAGCAAGGGAATTGGTAACATAAAAATTTAAAGGAAAAAAGTAGTCATTTTTGTATGCAATACTCAATATCAACTTTGATTAAAGTTGATCTCCGTTTAAATTATTTAAATAAGGTAGCTCTTCTTTGATCATGAGTGCTCATTTCCAGAGTGAAGACTGTTCATTCCAGTCTTGATGCCTTAATTAAAGATGATAGCCTGAATTAGCATTCAGCTACTTACTATGTTTGTCACATCTTAAGCAAAAAAATTATCACTCCTCAAACCACCCTGACCTCTCACCCCTAGAGCTGGGAATTCTCATAGAAGTACATAAAAACAGTTCAACAGATCAACTAGAAATTATTTGTGTGTAAAGACTGCAACATTTGTATGAAAAGTATCAGCAATGCCCTAACAGTAATCACAATGATTATTTTTAAAACCATAATTACAAGAGCACAAGGACTTCCACAGCAGAACACAATGAGTTTAAGGAGAATCTGTTGAGTATGCAATGCTGGCAGTCAATTTTCCTGGAAAGCTGCTTCAAGAGTTCAGCTGGAACTTGGTTGTTACATCTTGCTGAAGCTTATGTCACCTAATCCTGAGTGGTTAACAGACACCGGAAAAGACAGCCCTCTGTCATACTCCTTGGCACTCAGTGCTTACTGGGTAACACCCAGTCCCAGAAGTAAAATGAAAATATGCAACAGTGGTAATGGTGCAGATAAAATACTCACTCAGGGGACCGAGCAGACAGCAAAAGATCATGGGAGAAGACACAAGTGCAAGTACGAACTGCCACAAAATGGGATTTATTTCTGAAAATATCTGGTTCTGAAATAATGGAAATAAAATCATTTTCATTTATTGCAGTAGATTATTGAACTTTATTAAAAAAAAAAAAAAAAGTGAAGGCAACTGCACTCTCCATAGAAACACTACTTACAAACAATATGCTAAAACATTATTTAAGGCTTTCTAGGGATTGATATCTGAGTTTGTCCTACAGATAAAGGCATGGAGACAAATATGTTGTCTCCCACTGATTAGAAAGTCCTCATGATCTTCTCGGCAGAACATGATGTGGAGTTTACACTGTTAGTGCTTGTGCTATAACTGTTGTGTAATGGACTGCTTTCTCCAATAGCCTCACTTTAGCAAGTTATTAAAATGCAGACTTTATGAAAGGAAATATGAAGTTCAAATAGTTCTAGAATCCCAAATCTGCAAATAGAGGAAGAATGGGAATATTTCTTCTGCTGATTGATAGCTCATGAAAAGGAAAGACAGAGGAATGTACTTATGCCCAACCTTGAACCACTTCCTCAGATAATGGGTATTCTTTAATTCCATGAGCTAAAGAAAAGAATGCTGTTTTCAGAAGGAAAGCCAGAAGGGTATTAAGCACTTTTTCCCAGCAGTAAGTGTAGAGGAATGATTGTCATGCTGTGAAAAACTTGCTTTTTGTTTCGGCTGAAAATAAACAGAGAGACAAAAATGCCCTGTAGCTAGTATCTAATCAATTAATTAAAAAAAAATTAAAGGCATATATTTATGTTTGTTATACAAAGCCTCATCATAAACAATGAATCACCAGCTTTTTATTATAATAACCACCATGAGATTCTTTTCCTCTTAAAATCTCTCAGGATAAAGGATTGAAGGTATTCATGGCTTTTAGCTTTATGTGAAACAACCAAGATTAAATAATTTAAATACTGTTCTTCATATACACTATAGCTTTAATGTATCTGAAAAAGAAATACAAAACTGTAATATGTTTGTATACATTTTGCCTCAGATTGTGTAATAGTCCAAACACTGAGCCATTAATTCTGTAGGGTAAAGCTGAACTTACATCCTCCCTGAATTCCAGAAGTCTTTGGAGTGTGAGAGTCTAAATTCTGTTTTATCTCTTCTGTAGACAGCAGAACAGTAGTCGTGATGCCACAGGTAAAAATATGTTCATTCAGATATCCAGGAAAAAGCCCAGATAAGGGATATGTTTGATTTAGAGTCAAGAAATGTAGAACGCAGAATGTTATTGTCTGTAAATAAACAGCAAATTTCTGTCCCAGTTCCAATTCTACTCCACCCCTGAATGAAATTGGATAATGCTGCACACTATGTGAATCTTGTCAGAATTTGGCTTTGCAGAAGTGGGAGCAGATGAGTATGGAAACCTTACTCCAGCTATCTTTTCACTGTAACACTGGAAGAGACTAACAGAAGCATGCATTCCTGATAGGAAATCCTTTATATTATGCTAGCGATATTTCATCACACTATATTAATGCTAATTTTACCAATCAAATTGCCAAGCTGACTTCAATTGGCAGTTGTATGAGCAATTATTCATCATCTCTTATTAGCATTAGATATGAAAGCTACTGATGCAGCAAGACTTTAAAAATGGATTAGCAAAAAAGTAATTTTAGTATGTTCTTATGAAAGCTTTCTAATTTAATGCAGTAGGCTTATCCAGAAGAAATTTGGCAGAGGATGTCTGAATATTCCCAGCCCTGATACCATACAGAAATTCATGAAACCTAACAGTGAAAAAAGATATAATACCTAATTAGAAGTTATTACAGTAGACAGACCGTGTATGAATTGTATGCCATCTTTGAAGTTTGGGAACCCAGATGTGCTCTACCATGGCTATATTTATAGGTATCATTTACTTCCCTGGCATTCCCCCAGTAAGAGCAATACTGAATTTAAGAGACTTCTTCCAGAGAAGAGTGGCTTTATCCTGCAAGTTAGACTCCAGAACCTGCCCATAGAAAAACACTGGATTCAGCTTTCAATCGACCTATCATTTTCCATCAATGCTCTCCTGTTCTGAAGCTTGTACCCTAAGG